>NC_137787.1:131812950-132130450 GCF_963383645.1 Muscardinus avellanarius | reverse complement strand
TCACATGATGTGGATTTAATACTTGCAGGTAAGCAACAGCAAACAACCAAAAGCCTAGTGTTCACTGTGATCCAGTTTCCTGCAGCTCAGGAAAGCTTCCTACAAGGGGAGAGGATATGAAGTTTTGACTGAATGAACTCCACTTATACTGCAGATGTACCTTGAAAGACACTCCCCAAATTATATACCGTGGGGTAACATGAAACACTGGGCTAAAGTGTCAGAAAACTTCCTGTTCTAGGTAGACTGAAACAGAACCCCAGCAATTCTGACCGTTTTTCTTCTTATCTTGGGATGCTGCAGAGTTATTTTTGACAATTTCAAGGAAAAAAGGGGGAAACACTGGGTTTGACTAAGGGCACCCAAAGAACTGCTCTATACTTATTATCTTTAGAGTTTTCCTTTTTTTTTTACTTATTATTTTATTTTATTTTATTTTTTAAATGCCATAAAGATAATTTTTTATTAATTTATTTTTTAAATTGGTGCATTGTAGTCATATATCAATCACATTGGAGTACAAGACTTGAGAGGATATACAAGCACACATCATCCAATTAGCCCTCCTCCAGCCCCCATCCCATTCCCTCCCCCTCCCTCCATCGCACACTTCTTTGGTGATTTACTTTGATACATTTGTTTATGTACCTCCTGCGTTTTAAAGAGGCTCCGTCCTCCAGTATTACATACCCTCTGATGGTCACATTAGTTGCTTCACTATAGGGCCCTTTCTATAGCTCAACCTCTTCCTGTTGCCCTTTTCCTCCTAGTTATTGCTGATTAAGAGAAGCGTCTGATTTATATTTTCTGTGATATTTCTCTGTGCATGCTGCGTTGCAAGTACCGATCCCACTCTTGATGGTCCCAGTAGTGGCCTGGCTACTCAGTGGACTGATCCAGACCTCGCTGGCTCAAGCAGCGGCCTTGCCTCATGGGAGGCCCCAGGTCTAGTCTCGCTGGCCCCTGCACCGGTCTAACCCCTAAGCTGGCTTCGGTCCTGGCCTTGGAGGCCGCAGGAGTGGCCTTGCCTCACGGCAGGCTCCAATGCTGGCCTTGCTGGCCCCAGCATCGGCCTCACCCCTCAGCAGGCTCCAATCCCGGGCTCGGAGGCCTCAGTACCAGCCTTGCCTCATGGCAGGCTCCGGTGCCGGCCTCGCTGGCCCCAGCACCGGCCTAACCCCTCGGCGGGTTCCGTTCCCGGGTTAGGAGGCCCCAGCACTGGCCATGTCTCACGGCAGGCTCCGATGCCGGCCTCGCTGGCCCCAGCACCGGCCTAACCCCTCAGCAGGCTCTTATCCTGGCCTCGAGGCCCCAGTACCGGCCTTGCCTCACAGCAGGCTCCGATGCCGGCCTCACTGGCCCAGGCACCGGCCTAACCCCTCAGCAGGCTCTTATCCTGGCCTCGAGGCCCCAGTACCGGCCTTGCCTCACGGCAGGCTCCGATGCCGGCCTCACTGGCCCCAGCACTGGCCTAACCCATCAGCAGGATCTTATCCTGGCCTCGAGGCCCCAGTACCGGCCTTGCCTCACGGCAGGCTCCGATGCCGGCCTCACTGGCCCCAGCACCGGCCTAACCCCTCAGCAGGCTCTTATCCTGGCCTCGAGGCCCCAGTACCAGCCTTGCCTCACGGCAGGCTCCGATGCCGGCCTCGTTGGCCCCAGCACCGGCCTAACCCCTCGGCTGGCTCTTATCCTGGCCTCGGAGGCCCCAGTATTGGCCTTGCCTCACAGCAGGCTCCGATGCCAGCCTCGCTGGCCCCAGCACCGGCCTAACCCCTCGGCAGGCTCTTATCCCAGCCTCGGAGACCCCAGCACTGGTCATGCCTCACGGCAGGCTCCGATGCCGGCCTCGCTGGCCCCAGCACTGGCCTAACCCCTCGGCAGGCTCTTATCCTGGCCTCGGAGGCCCCAGTACCGGCCTTGCCCCAAGGCAGGCTCCGATGCTGGCCTCGCTGGCCCCAGCGCCGGCCTAAACCCTCGACAGGCTCCGATCCCGGCCTTGGAGGCCCCAGCACTGGTCATGCCTCAAGACAGGCTCCGATGCCGGCCTCGCTGGCCCCAGCACCAGTCTAACCCCTCGGCAGGCTCTTATCCCGGCCTCGAGGCCCCAGTACCGGCCTTGCCTCAAGGCAGGCTCTGATGCCGGCCTCACTGGCCCCAGCCGGCCTAACCCCTTGGCAGGCTCTTATCCCGGCCTCGGAGACCCCAGCACTGGTCATGCCTCACGGCAGGCTCCTATGCCAGCCTCGCTGGCCCCAGCACCAGCCTAACCCCTCAGCAGGCTCTTATCCTGGCCTCGAGGCCCCAGTACCGGCCTTGCCTCAAGGCAGGCTCCAATGCCGGCCTCACTGGCCCCAGCACCGGCCTAACCCCTCGGCAGGCTCTGATCCCGGCCTCGGAGGCCCCAGCACTGGTCATGCCTCACGGCAGGCTCCGATGCCGGCCTCGCTGGCCCCAGCACCGGCCTAACCCCTCGCCAGGCTCTTATCCTGGCCATGGAGGCCTCGGTACCGGCCTTGCCTCAAGGCAGGCTCCGATGCCGGCCTTGCTGGCCCCAGCACCGGCCTAACCCCTCAGCAGGCTCATATCCTGGCCTCAGAGGCCCCAGTACCAGCCTTGCCTCACAGCAGGCTCCGATGCCGGCCTCGCTGACCCCAGCACCGGCCTAACCCCTCAGCAAGTTCCGGACCCGACCTCGGAGGCCCTAGCACAAGCCTTGCCTCATGGCAGGCTCCAATGCCGGCCTCGCTGGCCCCAGCATCGGTCTAACCCCTCTGCAGGTTCCAATCTCGGCCACGGAGGCCTCAGTAGTGGCCTTGCCTCAGAGCAAGCTCCGATGTCGGCCACTGGCCCCGGTGCCCGCCTAACCCCTCAGCAGGTTCCAATCACTATCTCTGTGGTTATTATTTCAAAGGTTCCAGGTGTAATGTATCAGATCTCTGCCTCCCCTGAGTATTGGCCACTGGCATTGCCACTGCCTCCACCATTTCAAATCCTTCCCAGGCTCTTTTTCCACTCTGAATGTTGTCCAGTGTTCCTAAGCATGCGTGATGGTAGCATTCGACATTTGGTGTAATTTCTCCAAAAAAATAAAGTTGGTAAGATCCGGTTTCTGCTTCTCCTGAATACAAGTCTCCACCACCATCGCGGAGAACTCTTTCAACACCGCATTTCTCCTTGGTCTCCGCTAAACTCTCTCCTTATATGTGATGTCTGAGATTCTTAACAATATAGAGAAATAGCAGTCCTCTTTCACGGCGAATTTTTCCATAAGTTCCAGTGCATTTAGATAAGTTTTGTCTGCATCTCCAGTGTCCTGGCATCCATAACGGCTTTCTTATCTCCTCTCCAATATTTTTCTTTATCTTTTTCTGTTCTGGGCCCGGTTTCTCCAGGGGTCTGGCGTGCTACTCGCAGTTAGGCCCGGGGCCCAGAGTCCTGCGACCCAGGCCCCAGCTGGCATGCCCCGCGACCCCCGCCCAGAACCCAGCATCTTACTGGGCGAGGTTTCTCCAGGGGTCTGGCGTGCTACGCGCAGTTTGGCCGAGGCCCAGAGTCCCGCGACCCGGGCCCCAGCTGGCGTGCCCCGCGACCCCCGCCCAGAACCCAGCATCTTACTGGGCCCGGTTTCTCCAGGGGTCTGGCGTGCTACTCGCAGTTCGGCCGGGGCCCAGAGTCCCGCGACCCGGGCCCCAGCTGGCATGCCCCGCGACCCCCGCCCAGAACCCAGCATCTTACTGGGCCCGGTTTCTCCAGGGGTCTGGTGTGCTACTCGCAGTTCGGCCCGGGGCCCAGAGTCCCGCAACCCGGGCCCCAGCTGGCATGCCCCGCGACCCCCGCCCAGAACCCAGCATCTTACTGGGCCAGGTTTCTCCAGGGGTCTGGCATGCTACTCGCAGTTTGGCCAGGGCCCAGAGTCCTGTGATCCGGGCCCCAGCTGGCGTGCCCCGCGCGCGACCCCCGCCCAGAACCCAGCGTCTTACTGGGCCTGGTTTCTCCAGGGGTCTGGCGTGCTATGTGCAGTTCGGCCCGGGGCCCAGAGTCCCGCGACCCGGGCCCCAGCTGGCGTGCCCCGCGCGCGACCCCCGCCCAGAACCCAGCATCTTACTGGGCCTGGTTTCTCCAGGGGTCTGTTAGAGTTTTCAAATTGCACGATAGTATGCCATGTCTAGTTGCAAATTGTATTGTAATTCTCATATTAGAATATCCATTACTTTCATAATTTTGAAAAATTCTTAAATTTAACTCCTCAAATATCACCTCTTCCAAACTTTCTCTAGCCTCATCATCTAAACTTACTTGGCTGTATTTTGTTCTTTATTTTACTCTTCCTGTCTTTTAATTTCTCTTTTTCAGAAATGAGGGTTGAATCTGGGAACATTCTACCTCCAAGCTATAATGCCAGCCCTATTTTTTTTATTCTTTATTTTGAAACAAGGTCTCACTACGTTTCAGAGGGCCTCACTAAGTAGTCGAGGCTGGCCATAAACCCACAATTTTTCTGTCTAGATGTCTCCCAAGTACTGGGATTACAGGCACGCACCACCACACCAGGCTTAATTTCTCTGTTTTTTTATTTTATTTTATTTTATGTTTCTTAGAGTGTTTGTCCTGTTTTCTGAAAATGTTTCAGAAAATAGTTCAGATTAATCTTCTAGTTCTTTAATATATTATTCTATGAAGGTTATCTATTGAATTTTAAAGTTTAGTGATAGCCAGCAGTGGTGGTGCACATTTGTAATCCCAGCATTCAGAAGGCTGAGACCGGAGGACTGAGGTTTGCAGACAGACTCAGCTGCTTAGTGAGGCCCTCTGCAACTTAGTGAGACCCGGTTTCAAAATAAAGAATAAAAAATAGGGCAGGGGGTGTAGCTCGGAGGTCTAATGCCCCTGGGTTCCATCCCCAGACCCGCAAAAATAAAGTTTAGTGATAACATATTTCATGTCTAGAAATTCTTATTATATATTATAAACTGTTTAGCTCTTGTAAACCTTTCTCTTTTCCTTGTTTTCTTTTTTCTATAATTTATCAGGTATTTCAGTATACCTGTTTTATGATCATTATCCAATATTTTAGTTATATTGTTATTTAATTTTCTGATGATTTATTGCTTTTTCAATGTATTAAATTGCATTCACCATTGGTAGTTTTGCCTAATCTTTATTGTGTCTTGTTTCCTATGATCTGAAATTTATATTTATGGGACCCTGGAGCTGCCTGTGTTGAGGATACACCCTTCCACAGAGTATCTGCGTTGATTTGTTCCTGATACTTCTGCTTTTCTCAAACTGTCACTTGTCTCTCATCATTTAAAAAACCTTGTAGCGAGGTGTGGTTGCTCACGCTTGTAATCCCAGCATTTGGGAGGCTGAGACCAGAGGATCGCGGTTTGCGAACAGCCTCAGCTACTTAGTGACGCCCTTTGCAACTCAGTGAGATGCAGTTTCAAAATAAAGAGTAAAAAATAGGGCAGGGGGTGTAGCTCAGAGGTCGAATGACCCTGGGTTCCGTCCCCAGACCCACAAAATAAATAAATAAATAAATAAATAAATAAATAAATAAGTAAGTAAACTTGTGTGTACCACCTTAATTTTTAAGTATGCAATACAGTAATATTAAGTATATTTACATGTTGTGACATAAATTTCCAGAAATTTTTCATATTGCATAATTGAAGCTCTAGGTCTATTAAACACATTAAGCAACTCCATAACGTGCATGATGTACATTCACAAACATATCAAAGTTGATCACTAAGTCAAACTAGAGAGGGAGGGGTGGGGAGGGGATGGGGTGGGAATTGGAGGAGAGCTAAAAGTGTTTGATTAAAAACAAACAAACAAACAAAAACCAACAAAAAACCTCCTCTCCCACTCCATACCCTCACTCTAGAAACCACTGGTATACTTTCTGTTTCTGTGAGTTCAACTACTTTAAGTACTTCAGATAAGGGGAGTCATAGAGCATTGTTGTTTTATGTCTTGATTCACTTAAACACAACATCCTTAAGGATCATCTGTGTTATAGCATGAGTCATAATGCCTTCCATTCAAGGATGAATAATATCCCATTATTTGCATAAAACACATTTTTCTTTCTCATTCGTTCATTCAATCCTGGCCGTTTGGGTTGCTTCCACCTCTTGGGTCTTGTACAAAGTGCTTCTATAGGCACAGGGATACAAATAATCAATGTTTGCTATATTCTCATCCCAGAGTTTCTTAGGTCAATATGGAAGTAAGAACTTTTATGAGAGTCGGTAGTTACAAAATCTCAAGTGAAGAATTTTCTTATTCTGAGCTCAGGCCAAATCTGACAAGTTTCTTGTTAGATCCCTGTGCCAACAGATTAATTTTTTCTAGCCTACTCTTTTAAGGTGTAACTATCAAAATTCCTAGATCTGCATGGTGTTCTCATGTTTAATCTCCATCAAAAGTAGTCTGAAAGCTTTACCTCCTGTCTTTCTATAGATATAAATACCAAATATTTTGTTTTACCAGGTCTGCAATCGACCTCAAGTAATATGCTGCTCCAGTTTCTAACTCTCCAATTTTTTTTTTTTTTGCTTTGCTTTAAATTTTTAGTATCTGGAGAATACCCTCACCTTTTTGGAACTCAACTGTGAAGATGAGAGGATGAATGTTATTTTTCACTTATATTTTGGAACAAAAATTATTTCTCAGGTATTAGCTTTCCTACTATTATGCATAAACTAACCATTTCCCTTAGGGTATTTAGTATTCTTACTATAGAGTAGATTTTTATACATGTAAAGGTCTTATTTTGAACTATTAATTTCTTTGACTGATCTATTCATAATTTTGGCTTCAGTACCATAGTATGTATTTTTATTTTGTAGATTTAGAGTATATTTTAATATCTGACAGGACAATTCCCTTATTATTATATTTTCAGAGTTATTAAATTTTCTCTTCTTCTAGTTTATTATTCCATATAAATAATCTATTAGCCATGAGCTAGTAAAACATTAGAATATTAGCTATGTTGCATGAAAAATCACATTTATATAATTTTATAAATCTACACTTAGCCAGCCTTGGTGGCTGTATTCCTAGTACTTGGGTAGCCGAGACAGGAGGATTACAGGTTTGAGGACAGCCTCAGCAAGTAGTGAGATTCATAAACTTAGCATGACCCTGTTTCAAAATAAAAGTAAAATAAGGGTGGGAATGTAGCTCAGAAGTAGAATGCCCCTGGGTTCAGTCCCCAGTATCACACACAAAACATCTATACTTAATTTACAGACAATTTTTGGAAAGAATTCTCATTGACCTGTCCAGCTCTCCAACATTACTTTTTGGTCCTTCCTTCTTTTTGTGAATCTCTACCTCCAAACCATGCTTTCCCTTAATCTCATCCTGTTTTTCAAAATCTGCCATTAAGAAAGAATTTGGCATGAATTATTTGTAATAGACACCATGTTTTCTATCCCAGTTAAATGTGAGTTCTGCGGCCACTCAAATTGTAAAGTGAAAACATTTTACCTCCAAGTATAAGTAACTGAGACAGCTTCTTTTTTGTGTTGTTGGATTCCTAGAATCTTAGCTCCACTTTTCTAGTATATAAAGTACAGCTTCAACAGAATGCAGCTTTATTAGCATGGCCATAAACATTTATTGTTATTATTCATCTGCCTGATTCTTCCCTTTGCCATCTGGAGATTTGACTTCACAACTTCAGCAGAAAGAAAACTGTCCTCAGTATTCTTGAATTCACCTTGAATCAGGCCTCCTTACACGAAGTAGGATCATGTCACATGCCCACTAATGTGTAACTGCAGCTGTATATCTAGACACTCTTGGTTGATGGGCCTCTCCTCCCCTCAAGGTTTACCTGGTATGAGTCAGAAGAAAAACTAGATAATCATATTTCTGCTCCATCATAGAGAGTGGTAAAAGCAATAGTAAAATCAGATAACATATTTTCAGTATGTGAGAGAGAGAGAGAGAGAGAGAGAGAGAGAGAGAGAGAGAAGAAGAAGAAGAAGAAGAAGAAGAAGAAGAAGAAGAAGAAGAAGAAGAAGGAGGAGGAGGAGGAGGAGGAGGAGGAGGAGGAAGAGGAGGAGGAGGAGGAGGAGAAGAAGAAGAAGAAGAAGAAGAAGAAGAAGAAGAAGAAGAAGAAGGAGAAGGAGAAGGAGAAGGAGAAGGAGAAGGAGAAGGAGAAGGAGAAGAAGAAGGAAGAAGAAGGAAAAAAAGAAAAGGAAGAAGAAAGGAAGGCAGGCAGGTAGGCAGGCAATTACTCTCACATAAAATCACTGAAAGGACTACTGGGAAAGAGACTCAATGGAGGATGCTAAAGTCCAAGTGGGCTTTCTTAGCAGTTATATCTAGAATAAGCATGAAGGTTCACTGGGCAAAGATGGTAACTGATTGGCACCATTATATCAAAATTTAAGAAATTATTTTAAGGCTGGGGATATCTCAATGGTAGAACATTTGCCTAGCATGTGTGAGGCCTTGGGCTCAGTAGCCTGTACCAAAAAAAAAGAAAAAAAAGAAAAAAGAATGAGTCATTTCCATTGATCTTGGAACTCAAAGCAAAAGATTACAGAAGCATCCGCATTTTCCAGAAATTCTAAAATAATTCACGCACTGAATGGGTACTTCTGTGTACCTAGACTTAACACTATTTGACAGAATATCTTGATTCCATTGAAGAAAGAAGTATGTTTATTAAAAAAAAAAGTAAGAGCCACAGGATTCCAACTCTCTCCCCTCCTGTTTCCCCCCTCCCAAAATAACTACTACTCTTTTTGAGAAGACAGTCTATCGCATAACATTTTCTTCACCCTTTTAATATTAAAGACAATTTCTACTTACTTTTAAATGACACAATATATAAAAACAGAGACTCTTAAGCAAATATAAAACATGTGTTATATACAGAGTTAAGAGCACAGAAAGAATGTGTCTTGTTCTGGGGCCCAGAGAAGCTCTTTAGCTTGCTACAGTCTTTCCCCATCTCTCATTATTTGTACCCCTCATGCTGACCCTACTAATGTTTTCTCTTGTGGGTTCCAGGGAGCTACTTAATCAACTACCTCTCTCCTTTCGCTTAAAATTCTTATATTTTATGATCACCTCAAAAAAATGCATTTGAGGGACTTCCGGGAAGATAGCGACGGAGAAAAGCTGGGTTTACAAGCCCCGCTAATAACCAAACTCTATTACTACAAAATCAGCGCCTTTCATAGTCAGAAAACACCATCAGCAGAGAAACAAAAAATGTAATTACAAGGGACAGAGAAAAAGAGGGCTGGAAAAACGAGACACCAGAAAGAAACCAGACTGCAGTGTTGCGGCCAGAGCCGCAGCACGGAGCGGCGGGCTCCATCTCTTCTTGCAGCACCAGGCCCCAGAGAGGAGGGGGACTCAGAACGGAGCTCCGAGCCACAGAGAAGATATGCCAGCCTCACACCTGAGGACGCGGCAGCAGCGCCGGCAGCAGCGGCGAGTTCACCAGATGGCTACAGACCAACGCACTCAACAGCCCACCAGGCTCCAGAGAGAAACGGCGGACAGCGAGCCGAGGTGAGCCTCTGCGGAACAGCCGGGCAGGTTTTGGCAGAGTTTTCGGTGCAGGGAGCATCTAAAGCTCCCAGTGGCTGGACTCAGCACACTCTGCAGGGACTCAGAGCAGAGCTCAAAACCAGAGAAGAAATACGCCAGCCTCATGGCCAAGGGTGTGGCAGCGGTGCCATATTGCCACCGGCAACAGCAGCAGCGAGTTCACTGAGTCCACTACAGCTCCATCAGCACACTCATCAACAGTAAGTCAAATTGCGGCCCCTAGAGGAGAAATCCCAGTACTGCACTCCCAGGGACTTGACCCAGTGGGGGAGTGGCAGTGGGAGACATATCACACCATAGGAGAACGCCCAACCTGGCACCCCCCATGGTCTAAAGCAGCCTCGATTGACTCCCTGGATCTGAGACTTTGCGATACAACCCAGTAAAGGAGTAGTGGGGACTGAGATACCACAGACTCAAGATCCAGAGCACCTTAAGTGAAGTTGTAGTGACCCAAGGGAAGAACCCAGAGAAGGCACAAACTTCCGAAATCATGGGAAAGAGGAATAACAATGGAGCAATGAATGCCCACAACCCCACAACATCAGAACTTGATAAAACAGAAATTCAGAGATTTCTAGAAGATCAAATCAGGAAAATAACTGTAGAAATAATAGAGCTGTTTTGAAAAGAATTCAGAGAGAGCCAAAAAGAGATAAAGTATGTAATCAATGAAGTAAAGGCCTCAATTCAAAGTATAAACAACCGATAAGACCACATGAAGAATAGAATCTTGTTCCTAGAAGATGATCACTCCAAAAATGAACGCATAGTCTCTAATTTAGAAAAAAAAAATCTGACAGCAGGAATCTGACACTGAAGAAATATGGGCCCATTTTAAGAGAGCTAACCTAAGAATAATTGGAATAGAGGAGGGAAAAGAAGGTGAAACCAAAGGGATCAACAATCTCTTCAAGGAAGTAATAGCAGAAAATTTTCCAAACATAGAGCAAGAGGTTGATACACAGGTCCAGGAAACTTATAGAACTCCCTTTAGACAGGATCGGAGAAGAGGATCCCCACGCCACTTAATTGTCAAAATGACCAATGTGGAATCCAAGCAGAGAATCTTAAAGGCAACAAAAACAAAGGGCCAAGTGACATTCAGAGGCAAACCAATTAGAATCACTCCAGACTTCCCAAACCAAGTCATGAAAGCCAGAAGGGCTTGGAGTAACATATTCCAAACTCTGAAAGAAAACAACTTCCAGCCAAAAATTTCCTACCCAGCAAAACTTTCTGTCATATTAGATGGGGAAATAAGAAGCTTCCATGACAAACAGAAACTGAAGGGATTTATGTCTTCAAAACCAGCACTAGAGAAAATACTCAAAGAGATTAACTACAAAGAAGAATTAGGTAACACACACCAGAACCAGAGAAACAAGATTTTCCATCCAACAGACAACTAAGATTGGTTATCTGTGGAGATTCATTATTTATTTTAGTCTTTTACGTATCTCTAAATTGTATTCTTTGCTTTTATTGTTGCTAATTTTTAGGATTTCTAGTTGGAATATTAATATACCTTCAGATATAGCATTTGGAAATATTTTATCCCATTCTATCAGTAACTGTTAACTCTGTTTACATTGTCTTTGGATATACAATTTTTTTTTTAATTTTTAGAGAGTTTATTTACCCTTCTGTTGCCTGTGCCATTGAAATCATATCCAAGAAATCACTGCAAATTTCAGTGTTGTGAGGTTTAATCACCCAGATTTTCTTCTAAAAGTTTATAGTCTTAAGATTTATATTTAGGTCTATTATCTATTTTGAGTTAGTATTTGTATATGGTGTTATGTAAGGGTCCAATTTTATTCTTTTTCATGTAATTATTATTTTTCAACAATATTTAGTCAAAAGATTATTATTTCCTCCACCAAATGTTTGTGGAAACCTTGTCAAAAATAACTTGACAATATATGGAAGAATTTATCTCTAGGCTTTTATTTAACTCCAATGGTTTATATATCTGCCTTTATAACAGTTCTATACTTTTTCAATTATTGTAGCTTTATAAGGTTTGAAATCAGAAAATATACATCTTTTAGCTTTGTTCTTTTTTGAGATTGTTTTGGGTATCTAGAGTCCATATTCCATATTAGGATAGATTTTTTTTCTGAAAAATAAATAAATAAATGTATGATAGTTTCACCTAAAAAAACATATTCTCTGGTAAGAAAGAAAGCAAAAAGAAATATTGAAATGTTATCTTTAAGTCATCAAAAGCTTGGTATCAGACAAATGAAACTGTTCTGTGAGATTATCATTGTTAATCTTGGATAAATTGCTATAATACTAGATGCCAACCACTAGGCCAAGCGTGGGAAGGAGGGAGGGGGAGGGAATGGGGTGGGGATTGGGTAGGGGCTAACTGGGTAATGTGTGCACGAATGTCTACACAAGTTTTTTTTTATCCCATTATGATGTATGGATATAGTGTACCAATAAAAAATTTAAAAAATGCATTTGAGAGAACATTATAACTTATAAAAATATATTTACAGTAACATTTTTAAATCAACCATCAAAATTTGAATATTAAATCAATGTACTCTAATAGCTTTTCTCTTCAAAGCAGTGTTTCAGATAATTAATGTGTATTAAGAGTTTCTAACTATTTATAAAGTGATGCTGTAGCAAAATAGCAATTTTAGTAGCAGGACCTCTAGCCTGCTATGGTGTTTATAAAGGTGAATGATTACAAAGTACTATAATAAATATATTTTAGTATTTGGGATCAAACAATAAAGCATTAATCAATAAACAGATACACGGAATTTCCTGAACCAGAAAACTACAGAAACTTAATTTTATAGGAGATGAAGAGATTTTTCTTTTCACTGACAGATTAGTTGATGAGACATAGAGAGTGGGGGAAAATAGCCTTCATTTTAGCTCTGTCTCTGTACAATAAATGAATGGGGAACATCATGACACATTCATTCTTCCTGAGACATTTCCACAGGTGATGGAAATCCCACTGCAGTGAACAGCTGCAGCATTCATAATGAGACCAGGTGAACTCTCTTACTCTTTAAAAAGGTTTAGTTAATTCAAAGTCATTTTAATCTTATTACAAATATTACCAACAATGTGTCAGTGATGTAAATAATTACAATTAGTTTTTTATGGAAAATTATAATTCCCATGGTGAGTCCTGATAATGTAAATTGCCCATTCATTTATCCATTCCCTTATCTGGATAACTATGCCACCTGTATTTGATACTATGTTGACAAATGCTTATTCTAAAAGATCAGTTTTTGCTAGTGGGGCATAAAATATGGTTCTCTCACTTCATTAGAAATAACCTGAGACTAAAAAATTGGCAGAGCTATATATCAGCTAACTACAGATGATGGGCTCTACAGATGATGCCATACTTTGTCTAGGGTAACACTATTGTTGACAGCCCTCATGTAACCTCAGAAAAAGGAGTTACCTATTGAAAATCTTCAGGGAATATGAACATATCCAATCCAGCTTTATTTCTATAACTACTGCAATATAGCTGCAGTCTGTTAAAGTACATCAATTCCAGGAAAAGTCACCAGGGGAAACAAAAGCCTCTCAGCATGAGGGTGTTTTAATTAATGTTATAAGCCAAAAAAAAAAATCATAACCAAGTAAAAAACCTAAATGACTTCGGAAGTATCTAGATGGACTTTTAAATTTTTATTTAATAAGGTGGTGAACATTAGGTCTGTCTAAAAATTGAAACATCAAAACATTTTATATCCATGCATAATTTAAATACTAATTTATTTTATTTTTTAAAGGCAATTCTATTGCAGGGAATTACGGTGAAAGTGCAGCTTCAGCAACACCACGGGCTCTAATGAAATAAATCATTTATGCTCTTTCTTGTGGGGTAATTTATTAATTGACCAGCTTACAATGTGTATAAGACCAAAGATTATCTGTACAGAGTCAGACAGAACACCACTGGTGCTTGTGAGAAAATAGGTTGTGATTTTCAAGTCTTAAATTGAAATTTTTAATCTGAAGTATTTCATGTGAGAAAGAGCAACCCAACAGTCGAGTAAATACCAGCAAAGACATACCTGCTGGTGTTTCACTGCTCCACGAGAGGTAATGGAATTAAAAGGGTTTAAAGTCAAAAAGTGTACTTCTAAGGCTTTATGCAGAGTGTTTCCTTCCACACACACACACACACACACACACACACACACACACACACACACGGTTCATTTATTATTGCTGAATTGGTTTGAATTGAAATGAATGAAGGGTGTTGTTTTTTTTTCCTAGTCCCGAGTACTTTTTGTAACCAAGAGGGAGAGAACAAACAAGAACTATTGACATACAATGCCATTAATGGGTCAGAAAGAACCACAGAGGCCCAGTTTCCTATTGCTCATCAGAAGAGATGAAAGGCTTTCTTTCCCTTCATTACAAGCATTTAAAGCTTAATGATTTAAAGCAAGATACTTAAGAGTGAAAGTCACATCTCCAGTGCATGTTCATACTTGTTTAGTGGTTTCTAAATCTGTGCTTGTAAACAAAATTATTCTTAGTCCTTTGACAACTGCTATTTGTCCTGTAGGAAAATTATTCCCTAAGGAGATGCAAATTGTTTGGTGGTACTTGATGGCTTTGTAGTAATTACTATGCTATCAGATCGCTCAGAATTAAGATAAGCCTTAGCATCAAAATTCCATATGGTTTGTTCTAAAATAAGATGCTTAGACGTGCAGAATACTAAATGGCATGCACTGAATAAGTAAAACCCTGGGCCAAGTTCATCTCAAACCTGGGACTATTACAAGTTTTATTTGAGATCAAATAAAGGTCAGTTGAGTCCTTCCAACATTAGTAAGTAGTTGAGAAGGTTGTAATTTTAAGGAAGAGCAGACTAGCAACATTGATTAAGGCACAATTACTATTAGTAAAAGAGGGTAATCAATAAGCATACCAATCACAATTGTAGGTGATAAGAGAAAGGATAGGTGATAAGAGAAAGGGTAAAGCAAACATTTTTGAGTTTTCAACATGTGATCAGTGATAGAGACCACAATGCTCAACCATCCTTTCTCTTTATATGCCTTCGTGTATGGAGATCCTTGTTTCTTGACAATAGAGAAAGGTTTTTATAAAGGAACCCAGGGGCATTCTACCTCTGAGCTACACCCCCAGCCCGATTTTTTATTCTGTATTTTGAAACAGGGTCTCATTGAGTTGCAAAGGGCCTCGCTAAGTAGCTGAGGCTGTCCATGAACCGCGATCCTCCTGTCTCAGCCTCCCAAATACTGGGATTACAAGCGTGCGCCACCACGCCTGGCTATGGACACTATTCTTCCCTCTAGCTCTCTAGACTTGATTCTTTTCTTAACATTAATCATTTATTTTTTTAAAAAGTATTTGTGGCACACACTTGTAATCCCGGTGCTTGGAAGGCTGAGACAGAAGGACCACACAGCTTTGAAGCCAGCCTCAGCTACTTAGTGAAGCTCTCAGCAAATTATTGAGACCCTGTTTCCAAATAAGTATAAAATAGGCCTGGGAGTATAGTCCAGAGGTAGAAAAGCCCCTGGGTTCCACCCCTAGTGCCAAAACAGAAAAAGTATTTTTTGAGCATATGCCAGGCCCTGTCTGAGCTGCTTGAATTATTCAACAAATAACAGGAAAAAGCTCCACCGTTATTTTTATTTTTATTTTTTTACTTTTTTATTTTCAAATAATATTAAAATTACAGGAAAATTTGGAATTCTGTATAAAAATTATCTTGTATATTTTTACCCAAATTATTACAAATTGTAAGATCTATTACATGTATATTACCATTCCCTCTTTATGTATATTTTAGTAATATTTTAAACTAAATATACATGTAAACATATATGCACACATATATATTTCTGCCTTATGGAGAAATTTTTGTGTTAGATAAGCTTTATTTAGGAATGCTACAGTAATGTTGGTCATGAGTTAAATATTAATGAATCAATAATGTATACTAAATAAGATGTCTAAACAGAAACACACATGAGATAGTGTTATGTATTATACTGCTCAGTGATATGGATTTTTAAAAAAATTTGTCCTCTTTTAGTGACTTTTAATTTTTTCTTTTCCTCTTCTATTCCTCTTCCAAGTGAATACACAGTGTTCACACCTTCTGGAAGATACAGCCACAAGGCACCATCTTGGAAACAGAGCAAACTTCATCAGAAACCAAACCTGCTGATGATATGATCTTAGACTTTTAGCCCCCAGAATTGTGAAGAAATAAGTTTCTGTTATTTATAAATTACTCAGTCTCAGGTGTTTTTAAGTAGCATAAATGAACTAAGACAGTTAGTGAAAATGTGTGATCAAAGACTTATAGGAACCTAATTCTATATTTGCCTAAGAAATAATGGCTTGTTATTCACCAACTTAGTGTTGTTAGCAAGTTTCTAAAACATAAGTATAGGATTGGAGGTTTAGCTCAAAGGTAGAATGCCTCAATATCACACACACACACACACACACACACACACACACGCACACGCACACACACACACACACTTAAGAATACACATAAACTGGGCATGGTGGCACACTTCTAATCCTGGTACTTGGGAGGCTGAGACTGGAGGATTGCAAATTTATGTCCAGCCTCAGCTACTTAGTGAGGCTCACCACAACTTATAGAGAGACTCTGTTTCAAAATAAGATAATAAAATAGGGCTGTAGGTATAGCTCGGAGGTGCAAAAAAAAAAAAAAAAAAAAAAAAAAAAAGAAAAGAAAAGAAAAAGAAAAAAAAGAAAAACAAAAAAAGAACACACAGAGGCTTAAAATAAAAGAATGGAAAAACAGTTTTCATAGAAACAGCAATTCAAAGAAAGCAAGGATGTCTATACTAATATTAAAGAAAAGGTATGTCCAGTCAAAAACTATTACAAAAACAAAGGGCATTTTATAATGATAAAAGGGTCAGTTCATCAGGAAAAAAATCAGTTATAAATATACATGCACCTAACATCAGAAAACCTAAATAGATTACACAAACATCCACAGATCTCACGAGAGAGACAGAGACAAACAATAATATAGTAATTGTAGGAGACCTCAATAACCCATTTTCAGTAATGGATAGAATATCCAGGTAATGTATCAACAGGAAACAGAAAACATAAACAATATTATTAACCAAATGAAAATAACAGACATACACAGACCAGTTCACTTGATAGAATCAACATACACATTGTTCTCAAGCACACAGGGGATATTCCCTAAGACAGATCATATGTTAGGGCACAAAACAAGTCTGAATAAAATGTAAGCAGATTGAAATAATTCCACGTATCTCTGACCATAGTGGAATGATAGAAGAAATTAAGAACAGAAGGAACACTGGAAATTTTACTACTATTTGGATACAAATAATTCAGCTTTGAATAACCAATGGACCAAGCAGAAATAAAAAAAAGAAATTATAAAATATCTTGAGAAAAATAAAAACAAAGACACAACATATCACAACATATGGAATGCAACAAAAGCAGAAACTAGAGAGAAGTTTATGGTGAAAAGCCCATGTGTGAAGATCTCACTGTCTATTTCCCAAATGTGTCCAGGCAGGGGAGGAAGTGGGGAGGAATCTGGAGGGAAACACAGCAAGTGCTCTGTGCACGTTTGTATCACATTGAACTCCACCATGTACGGTTACAATGCATCAATAAAAGTATATTGAAAAAGCATCACCCTTTGAATCAATACAGTATTTATAACATTAATAGAACAAATAATGAAAATAACCGTTGAATAAGTTAACCAGACTGATCAATTTATAAATAACCATTTTAAAGCTGGACCTGAGTAAGCAATTATGGCATAAGCCACTTTCTACTTTTAAGAAGCATTCTATGTCCTCTAAAAAACATGGAAGTTCTCATAAAACATAAAATATGTGTCTTTGTCAAAATATTTATTGCTCAAGAATTTCAGCAAAAGTTTTAGGATACATATGATTAACTCATCCTGGCATTATTGATTTTCTCTGATATATGACCTATTTGAGGCAACTATAGCATCAGGCATTTTTAGAAGACTTCAATTTAATAAAAATGAAATGTTAGGGAAAAAAGATGAAAGATATCAGACATCTTAAATTTATTCCACAAGTAACTAGAAAAAGAAGATGAAAAATATAAGCCCAAAGGTAGAATAAGAAAGTAAATAATAAAAATTAAAGCATAATGAATAAAAAACAAGAAAAATCAATAAAACTGAAAGTCGAGTTTTTTAAAAAGATAAACCAAGTTGATAAACTCAGCTAAACCAAACGTAAAAAGAAAGAGAAGACTCAAAAAACACAGACACACACAAATAAAAATCCTAGTATTTAGGAGACTGAACCAGGAGGCTCACATGTTTGAGGACAGCATCAGCAAGTGGTGGGGCTCTCTCACCAACCTAATGAAACCCCATTTCAAAGTAAAAGTAAAATAGAGCTGGAGTATAGTTTGGAGATAAAATATCTCTGGATTCAATCCCCAATAACACACACACACACACACACACACACACACACACACACACACACCACAAATGAAAGAGGAGACATTACAACTGATGTCACAGAAAGGAAAAGTATCATAAAATACTACTATTATAAATATTTTTATAACAATAAATTGGATAGCTTGGTACACATGGATAAATTCTTATGAACACACGACCCTCAACCCACCAAGACCAGATCATAAAGAAATAGTAATCTGAACAGATCAACAATAAATGAGGGAACTTAAATATATATATTATATAAAAATAACATTTTTTTATGGTAGTGAGGATGAAACCCTTCTACCTCCGGGCTACACTCCCAGACCTATTTTTTATATTTTATTTTGAAACAGGGTCTCTTAAGCCAGCGAGGCTGGCTCGAACCTGTGTGATCCTCCTGTCTCCGCCTCCCAAGCGCGGGGATTACAAGCTTGCACCACCATGCCCGGCGAAATAACATATTTTTAAAAAATAAAAAACAACTTCCCAATAAATAAAAGTCTATGATCAGATAGATTCAGTGGTGAGTTATAACAAAAACTTAAAGAAGATTAAACACCAATCCTTCTGAAACCCTCCCAAATAGATGAAGAGAAAATCAAAGGGACCTTAGATAATGGAGGAGAAACCTCAGCAAAGCTAAAATGGAAGAGTAGGAGAGGAAGAAGGCTGAGGTTGATTAATGGAGGAACTACATCCGAGTATGTGTAAAAGTATGAATGCAGCATGGTCAACCTGGACACTCATTGTTGGGAGGGGGAAAGGGGAAATGGGGTGGAGAGGGCACCAAGCATAGTATGCCAATTTCAATATGATCCACATAAAAATTAAATTTTTTAAAAATTTATAAAAGAAAATTTTCCAAATTAATTTTATGAAGCCAGACTTATCTTCCTAATAAAGCCAGACAAAGATGCCACAAAAAAAGAAAATAGGACTATTAACCTTGATGACACAGATGTAAAAATCTTTAACAAAACACTTGCAAACCAAATTCAAAAGCATGTTTAGAGAATCATACCCGAGAACCAAATAAATTTTACCATTGAAATGCAAGAATGTTTTGGCATATCCAAATCAATAAATGTGATACACCACATTAGCAGAATAAAATAAAAATTACCTAACCATTTTGATAGATGCAAGTAAAAGCATTCACCCTTTCAATATAAAAATTCTCAAAAAACTAAATATAGAAGAAATTTGCCTCATCATAACAGACTATATAAGAAAAGGCCAGTGCTAGCATTCTCAATGATAAAAAGCAGAAAGTAACCTCTAATGTTAGGAACAAGGCAAGGATTGCTGCTGTCATTCCTCTATTCAATGTAGTCCTGGGAGTACTACCCAGAGCATGTAAAAAAGAAAAAGAAGTAAAGGCAGGAAGGAAGAAGCAAATAACATAGTCTTATATGTAGTAAAAACTAAAAATTTCATTAAAATGTGCTATATCTAAACTCAAAATACTAAAATCAGGATTGCTTCTATCTACTAGAAAAAGGGATAAGGAAACAACCCCACTTATAATACAGTGGAAAAAAATACAATTTAACAAAGGGAGTATAAAATCTGGGCATTGAAAACTACAAAACAGTGATGAAAAAATTGAAAATGCAAATAAAAAGAAAGTCATGCCATGGTAACGGATTCAAAAAATTAACATTGTTAAAATGTCCATGCTAGAGCCCAGCGAGGTGGCCCCACACTTGTTATCCTAGTACTTGGGAGGCTGAAACAGGAGAATCAAAGATTCACAGCCGACCTCAGCTACTTAGTGAGGCTTTCTGCAACTTAGTGAGACCCTGTTTCAAAATAAAGAATAAAAAATAGGGCTGGGGGTGCAGCTTAGAGGTAGAATGCCCCTGGGTTCAATCCCCAGTACTGAAAAAAAAAATGGCCATGCTATCTAAAGGAATCAATACATTCAATGCAATCTCTAACAAAATTTCTGTTTGCAAGGGAGTTGGAGGCATTGCTCAGTGTACATCATTTGCCTAGCCTGTGAGGTCCTATGTTTAATTTCAAGTGCCGCAAAAAGACAAAGAAAATTTCAATAGCATATTTCACATAAATAGAAAAAAATTCTAAAATTCATTTGAAACAATAAAATACCCAAGAGATAGCCAAAGCAATCTTAAGAATGAAACTGGAGGCATCACACTTCTTTATTTTAAAATAGAGCTATGTTATTTATAATAGTTTTATTTATAAAGCTATGATATTTATAATAGTGTGGTACTGGCACATACAGATGTGTAGACCAGTGTCACTGAATAGAGAGCCTAGAAATGAACCTATATAACTTCATCCACTTTGTGTTACTGTAACAGTATACCATAGGCTAGGTAATTTCCAATGAATATTTGGGGCTCACAGTTCTAGGAGCTGATGTTAAGGTGCAAGCTAGGGTCTTCTTCCTGTGTCATCGCATGGCAGAAGGCAAAAGGGTAATAGAGAAAGGGAAGAGCAAATTTCCTCCATGAAGTTCTTCATAATGGCATTAATCTACACGTGAGGCCAGAGCGCCTTTCACTGGGCCTCACATCCCAACGCGGTTGCATTGGAAATTAAAGTTCATCATGAAATTTGATGGGGACAAAAACATTCAAACCATAGTGCCACGAATATTCAAATATTCTGACAACTGATCTTTAAAAGGTAGCCAGGATAAGAAAGACATAGTCTCTAATCAAAGAGGCTGAGGAAACTGGATACTCATATGTTAAAAAAAAAAAAAAAAAAAGGAATGTGGACCCTCCTCATCTCACATTGTACACAAAAATAAAACAGATTAAAGACTTAAATGGAACGCCTGAATCTATAAAACTTTAAAGGGAAACATAGGTACAAAGTTTTATGACAATGATTTTAAAGATATGACACCAAAAACCCAAATAACAAAAAGAAAGTAAAACTAGTAAGAGAGTTGAACTAAAAAGCTTCTGCACAGCATAGAAAATAACAACATAGTGAAAAGTCAACCTATGGAATGGGAAGAAATATTTGTAAGCCACATATCTGATAAGAGTAATATACAAAATTTACAAGGAGCTCCTACAATTTAAGAGTAGAAAAAAAAAACCTGATTAAAGAATGGGCAAAGAATTCGAATAGACATTTTCCTAAAAAAGACAGACAAATGGCTAAAGGATATATTAAATATGTTTAACCTCACAGATCATAAGGAAAACTAAAAGCAAGCAACAATGAACTATCTCCTCATACCTATTAGGATGATTATTGTAAAAAAAAAAAGATAACAAATAGTGGTGAAGACATAAAAATATTAGAAGGCTGTACATTTGCCATGGTTTGGGTGTGATTTGTCTCCCAAGGGGTCATGTGCTTGGATCATGGTTCCTACTGCGGCAAAGTTAAGGTGCCAGAACCCTCAAGAGGTGGGGCCTAAGGCAAGGTAATTAGGTCCTGGGCAACCATCCACAGACGGTATTAATGCTGATCTCAAAAGACAAGTGAGCTCTTGTAAGAGTTGCTATAAGCAATACCACCTCACTGGGTTAGCCTCTTTTGTGAGTGGCTCTTTCCTTTCTTGCTTCTCTGCCATGTTGTGACAGAGCTAAGGGGGTTCTCATCATATGTGGGAAACTGTTCTAAGTGTAAAATTATTGGTTTAAGGATTTATAGCTTTTTGCTTGCTTTGGCAGAAGACTGCCTTTTTTGAGGAAACTGAAGACTGATTTTGATGCCTCTTCACTATCTAAACTATTTCCTCCTGTTTCACCATACCTTTTGTTTTCTTTGCTTAAAGGTGTGTTGCAGAAATTCTCTGGAATGATTGACCCAATGCCACTTAGGGTGGAAAAGAGGAGGTTGATTATACCAGTGGCCATGGCATTAGGACAGCTCCTGAATAGCTCTGACCCCCAGCTCCATATAAGCTCTCTTTTATAGAACAAAGGATGGAAGTAGGTAGGTGGGCTTACAGAAGTTGCATGCTTAACACCTGCAAGTGATTTCAGTAGACAAATTCCTTTCCCCCCAAACTGACTAGATGTGCTTCCCACCACATCCTCAAAATGACTGTTCCTCAGATGGTCAAATCCTGTGAATACTTGTTCTAAAGGCAGGGGATACATATGCAAGAAATTAACTTTTCTATCAGATGGACAACCACCTCAAGGAGGCTGCTGGAGACAGCAACCTCTGCTGCTCTTGCAAACACTACCAAATAACAACTGATCTTATAAAGCATTCCTAACCCTCTGCTCTTCTCCTTAGCCAGAGACAATTAATGACTTGATGACCCAGCCTTAATTCTGTAAACCTGTAACAAAAGGAAGATCTGAGCTTTGTTTGATGAGTTTGGCTTTTTTGCCTTCTCTCCTTTCACTTTTTCATGACCAGAAATAAAGTCTCAAGAACATTTATTTCATTGTGTTGTCCTGTGTTCTGCTGGTACAGAGCCTGGCAATCAGAAGCAAAACAGATGGAGCTTACTGGTCTTGGACTTCCAACTTCTATAACTGTGAGCTAAATAACCTGTTTTATACGTTACCGAGACTTGGATATTTTATTATAGCAACAGAAAACCAACAAAGACAATATTCTTGTTGAGAACGTAAAATGGCACAGTTGTTACAGAAAACAGTGTGGAGATTTCTGAAAAAACTGAAAGTAGAACTGCCATGTTATCCAACAATTCCATTTCTGAGTATATATGAAAGGATTTGAAGTCCAGATTTCAAAATATTACCACTCTCATGTTCATTTGTAAGATTATTCAAAATAGCTAAGATATGGAGATAACCTAAATAACCAACCAACATATGAATGGATAAAGAAAAGATATCAAGTACATACAATAGAATATCAGTCAACCTTAGGAGAGATGGAAATTCTGCCATATCTGACAACGTGGATGAACCTGGGGGACACTATACTAAATAAAATTAGCCAGTTACAGAGGAATTACTATTGTACAATTCACTTATATTAAGTGTCAGAAATAGTCATATTTATAAGTACAAAGTAGAACAGTAGTTGTCAGGGGCTGTAGAATGGGGAACATAGAGAGTTGCTGTCCAATGGGTATAAAGTTTCAGTTACACAAGTGGAGTTAGTTCTAGAGATCCTCGCATAACATTGTGTCTATAATTAACAGTATTGTAGTATGTACTTAAAATTTTGTTAAAAGTATAAATCTCATGTTAAGTGTTATTATAATTAAGAAATAAAAGAATATTAATTCTTGTGCCTCGGGGCCTGAATCTCAGTCTGAAGTTCCTTAAGTTTCTTTCTCCCCAAAGACCTGAGGGTGAGCATGCAGAGAAAACATTTTTAGAGTGGAATTGACCTGGGTGGAATGCAAATGTGTCTGCCACCCCACTCCAGGGCATGAAGCATACTCTAGGATATTCGATTCAGCTCCTTAGACCCTCAGCCAGCATACTTACAAAGGTTTTCCCTGCAGAGGTTACTGCTTTGTGCAGTGGTATATACATCAGTTTGTGCAGATGCACAGTCTTATCTGCCCAGCTCCACTTTAGGAAATGGCCCAAGATCAAGGATTCTCTTCATTATATATCCTGCCTTAGAAGTAAGAAATCTTGAAATAGTTATGGCTATGCACCTCCATCCCTGACTTGGCTTTTACTACCCACATGTAAGACACATCTACTAATAATATTTTTCTGTTAAAGAAAAATATAAGAGCTTATACTTTTGGAAAAATATATGTCTTCACAGGTTTAGCTATTAGCAGGGTAAACAGACCCTGAACTCATCAAATAGAGTCAGACCATATCCCTTTTCTCAGCAGAAGCCAACACACACACACACACACACACACACACACACACACACACACGTCTTCAGTTCAAAACTGTAAGTGCATAATACAGTATTTATATATGCATATATCTATACATATGTGAAAGTAAAGGGGTTAAATATGCACATATATATAAGCACACACATATGTATATAGTAAGAATGTGTTTGTGTGTGTGTGTGTGTGTGTGTGTGTGTGTGTCTGTGTGTGTCTGTGTGTGTTCTGTGTAAGGAATACCAAATCAAGGCCTGGTGTGAAGGATGTGTAAAACTTACTTGATCTCACCCCAACTGGAAGAACATTACTCACTGTGACAAACCTTCTCCCTAGGAGGTGAAAATGCAGTTGTTATTACTTTTTATAATTTAGCCAAGAATTGCTAACATAGAGATTTTTATTCAAAAATTTAACAAATTCAAAATAATGGAGCATATTTAATAGACTAAATTGTACATTCAGTCAATACAGTCTTACTCAGATAGGGAATTTGTATTGTTGTCTGACACTAGATGATATATTGGGCTAATGAAATTTTTAGTCCTTGGTTTTTCAATTTTAAGGATATTGTTATTATTTTTCATTCCTGAGACTCTGTATTCACTTACCAGATTCTATGAGAATTACAAAGGACTTGATGAATGCCCAGCTCTTGCTGGTATAATTTATATTCAAATATAAATACATGGGGTCATTTTTACTTAACAAACTGGCCATACCAAAAATTCCATTTTCCACTTCCCTTCAGCATTTTCTTTACTAACTTTGCACAAAACCAGAAATGAGGAGAGATATGCATTTGACTTTTAATTTCCATAAAAATGGGCAGTGAGGCTGTGGAAGACTTCTTTTGTGCATATGCATTGGGGTGGAGAGAATATTTATGGGTTTGTTTAAAATCTGTACTGAAGAAAAGTGAAAAACACACAAAACAAAGATAGCAATGACAGCATGTTCTAGAATAGGAACTTTTAATTAAGTACCATCACAAATAAATATTTAATGAGTACACAGACACATGCACTATTTAAATGTTCTTATTTTAGCTTTAAATTGAAAGCAAAGGTGTTAAATACTTTAAAAATGGAAATAGTTGATGGTAGTATAGAAAAAATTCTTCAAGAAATTTCAGATGTCATCAGTGGAAAATACTGGTACCTGCCATTTATAAACTGCATTTAAAATTCTCAAATAATTTGCCAACTATGTAATCTTATTTTATTGCTAATATTTCCTGGTAAATAGGTAAAACTATATCATTGTTACATTTGCCCTTTGTGAGACTGGGGTTTGTGAGAAGAGAGAGCAGAATAGGATTTATTGTTGTATCATTGCTCTAAATTACCTATACTTGGAATTGCATCTAATTTCTAAAACTAATCTGTAGAGTATTGTTCTGATTCTCAGGCAAGAAATCTGAGGCTTAGAAATCTTAAATTATTTGCCCAATGTTATATAGATAGTAGGCATTTGCGATTGGGATTTAAACCCTGAGTTGTTTTGATTCCCATGTCAAGTTGTCTATGAACATTAAATTACACATCACCAAAAGGGTTAAACTATAAAATTTTATATCCTGAAAAGAGTTCAGGTTTCCTGTTTCCTAGCACCATGCAGAAGTAGGGAGAATTAGAATCCAATATAGTAAAATGCTTAAGCAAAGATTATAGGTCTCATGACTATCAAACAGTTAATAAATTCAGTTGTATTATGAAAGGCTATGGAGTTTTGAAGGATCTTATATTTGAGCCTTAGAGAATGAATAAGCTGAACTGATCAAAACTTACAAAAAGAATATTTTAACTTCAATTCTACACATGTCTAAAACAATGTTTCCCAGACTTTGGTGAGCATCAGAATCATCTAGGGAGCCTGACAAAAATAAAGATGCCACAAGCCCACCTGCAGAAGTTTAGGCTAAGGTAGAAAGTCCTCATTTATAATCTGAAAGACTAATATAGTATACAGGAAAAGAGGGTTCTGTGGAAAAAAATATGGGAAATGCGCTTTGTGTGAATCTTACTAGTTAAATATTCTCATAATATTCCAATTTGTGCGTTCAACGAAAAAGACTATGCATAAGACACAGGTCCTGGAGAGCCCATGGCCCTAGGAGGGAGGAGCCGGGAGGATTCCCTTCTGTGAGCTATGAAGAAGAGGAAAACCTGCAACCAGCAAGCTAAAACAGCATCAGAGAAACGAGACAGAATTTGATTTCTGTATCAGACTGAATGAATTTAGAAGCAAAAAAGAAGCCTGGATCAAAAGAGGAAGAGAAGGGAGGAGCAGGGTATAGAGTAGGTAAAGTTCAAAGACTTAAGCTTCTACTCTGGGAATTGTGTGTGTGTGTGTGTGTGTGTGTGTGTGTGTGTGTACTTTACTGTGAGTGCTTGTTGCCCAGGAGTGAGTGTAGAAGCCAGCCACATCAGATCATGTCTTGTCTACTGGTCCTGATATTGCACATACTTCCCAGTCGGTCTCATGTTTCTCTTCTCCTAGGAAGCTTTTCCTGAAGAGTTTCCTCAAATACTTTAACCTCCTCTCTCCAAAAAGCTCTCTTTTCCTTAACTGTTTTTGCATTTAATTTTTCTTTTCTCATTTGGTTAAAAAATGTCTAATATTATCCAGTAATTCCTTCTTGAATACTTTTCTTACCAATTACACTGTAGTTTTTTAATGGTGTGTCTAACATCATAATGTAAATCATGCTGAGAGTGACATATATGCACACAGCACTTTGTTGTTTTTACTTACTTACTTACTTACTTACTTTATTTATTTATTTATTTATTTATTTATTTAGTGCAGGAGTCATGTCTTACAGTTCTGAGTGACTTTGCAATCTTAGGACGATGACAGCAGGGTGGTTCGGATATAAAGTGCCAGAGAGTAATCTATCCCAATACTCCATGCCTTAAATCACCCATGATCCTGTGGGTCTGGTTTTCTGCCGGGGCTCTGAGACAGTCATAGGATCAAAGAAGCATCACTCACAGAGTTGGCAGTCGGTCTTGGCAGGGCTGACTTGACAGGCATACTTATGATATGTATAGTCACACAGGTCCCCATGCTCAGAAGGGCCCCATGCCTGTAATCCTGGTACTTGGGAGGCTGAGACTAGAGAATCGCAGGTTCAAGGTAAGCCTCAGCAACCTAGAGAGACCCTGTTTCAATTTTTTTTTTTTAATTGCTGGGGATGTAGCTCACAGGTAGAATGACCCTGGGTTCAATCCCTAGTGCAAGAAAGATAGAAAGAAAGAGAGAAAGAGAGAAAGAAAGAGAGAGAGAGAGAGAGAGAGAGAGAGAGAGAGAGAGAGAGAGAGAGAGGAAGGCAGGCTCCACACTTGGGGCTTAATACTCTTGTGATTGCCATCTTAAAATTCTTAATAATTTCATCCTTACTTTGCACTTAAGTGAATGAAGAACCAGGGGCAATGGGGCAAATGTGGGGACTCAGAGCCTGGACCCATACAAGTCCTCCCAGTTCCCATACCCACTGGACCAGTCTACTTCCTTCATCCTTAGATGCCACACAATCTCTTACTACCCAACCCACATACACACCTGTACCCTGAAACACTTCTCTCCCCTGTCCTGTCACCTAGTTGGTAGGAGGCCAGGATTTGACCATTATCCCTGGCCTCTAGCAGGGTCCTGGGAGTAGATGTGGACAAATCAAGACTAAGGGTGTAGAGCATTTTGGGATGGGGCAAGAGTCCTTCATCCCTTGGCTGACAGCATCATGACAGGTTACCACTGCCTATCCAGGACCTATCATTTCCAGTCACAGAGGGGTCACTTGCCCACTGTGCATTGGGGTGTTGGCCATGAAGGAAGGGAGATTGACTTCCCTGATCCTGGCCTGGCTCACATTGCCATTTTGCACTAGACCTACAAATGGTGTATCTGCTCTACCTGCCAGCTCCATTCTAGAACCAGTTTCAGGGGCAATGAGGGTGGGGAGCTGTTATTCTCCAGGCAATCTTCTTATATTACAGTGGCTGGTTCCAGAACGAGCATACCAACAAGCCAGAGCCATGAAGCTGGGCATCTCTTGAGGTTCATCCTCAGAACTTCTACACTGCCACTTTTCTCATGTTACTCATCAAAAAGTCACAGGGACATACCAGAATTAAGGAGAAAAAAAAAAAACCACCCTACCTCTCCAAGAGTAGTGGCAAGGTCACCAGCAGAAGAATGTGGGGTGGGGGTAGACACCCAGGCCACCAAAAGCGTCCAGGTGTAATGACTGAGAACACAGCCTTTACAGTGGATCAAGTGTTCAAATCTCTGCTCCACCAGTGTTCAAAGACCAAACTTATTTACTTTCTGAGCTGTAGTTTCCTCATCTGTAAAATGAAGGTAGTTGTAAAGGCTAACTACGATGCACACAGGGCTTGGTACATTCTTGATGTTCTGTGGTAGCTACTATTACAAATACACTCACTTGTGTTCTTTCCAAGGACCAGAGAATGTCTTCTACAAGGGAAAAAAAAAGATTCTGTTGTGAAAAACCTTTATACTTACACATTTATTATTCCTTCCTTCCTCCTGCTAATATGTTTGATAGTACTTGGAGGTCAAGTTGGCTATAGCTGAGTACTGACTGAGAATATGCTCATTTGTGGGCACCTGAGAAGTATTCATATTATTTGACAACACACACAGAACAGTGAAGGCAACATTTTCAGCTGAAGCAGCTTTTTCTAATTTGACCAATGGTCAGTTTTTGTGATACTGGGGATGGAACCCAGGGGTTTTCTACCTCAGAGCTACATCCCCAGACCTATTTTACATTTTATTTGGAAACAAGGTCTCACTAAGTTGCTGAGACTGACTTCAAACCTGCGATCCTCCTGTCTCAGCCTCCAGAGTACTGGGATTACAACTGTGCGCCACCACGTCTGGCTCAATGATCAGTTTTAACAAGGGAAAGAGAACATGGAGGTGCTGCGTATCCTTCTCAGAAGCTGGCAGCCCACACACGTTGAAAAAGAGAAACAGCTGAGTGCAGAAGCTCCTTTCTCATTCTGAACAGGTAGGGGAGAAAGAAATAAGCAGTGGGACCCATCTTTGCTTAAAACAGTGCAGCAAAAACTGCCTCAGCAATGTTTACAGACATTTGATGTGTTTTTGCCATCTATGTATTCTGACATAAGGTGGGATGCAAACAACTGACGCTAGATCTGAATTTCCGACCTGTAGTTTCTGCCCAACAACTGCTCACTTGGAGCAGTAAGAAGGCACACATGAATTATGGCCCCAAATCCCATTCTTATTCTTACTTTCCTTTCAGTAAAAATAATCATTGTAATGATAATAAAACTAATATAACATCTCAGGAAATCTGTCATTGTTAGAGCTGCAAATGAACAAATGGAGAAAAGGTGAAGAGAGACCTTTCTGGTTAAATTGACCGAAACATTCTGCAACAATGGAGAATAGTAAAATACAATTAAGACTGAAAGTGACCTGAGGCTTTAAGTATCAGAGTACTTAATGGGACATGAAAACTGAAAAGAGGTCAGCAACTCAGAAGTGACCTCATGGTTTTAGTATATAGGTTAAAAATATTACAAGCCCCTTTAGATGAATGTAACATATCACTTGTGAAATGGAAATTGTCCCTCAATTTGCACTAAAGTGCAATCAAATTTTTATTTTTTAAAGTGACAGGGATTTTAGAAGGTAACCATGCTGGCAAGGGCGTGGTAAGGAAGGTGATGATGCTGGTGGGAGTTCATTTTTCTGAATGTAATTAGTCCAGAATTTATTAAGTAGCTCAGGAAATCCCATACCTTTGCAGCCAGTGGTTCTGGATCCTTCTAAAAAACACTATCTTGAAAAAAGTTAAAACTTTTCAAAATATACACTTACAAAAAAGGTTCATGACAGCAAGATGTATATAGATGAGGCCACTGCGACAATAAAACTTCAGAAACAACCTAAGTAGTTAACAATAGCAGAATGGCTTCATTAGATCCCAGGAACAAAATATGCTGCAACTCAAAACTAAATTTTAGAAGACATTTAACTATACAGGAAAAAAAATCTCACAAAATAATATGTGGTTAAAAAAAAGAACATGCATAAAATTCCAGATCATGACTCCATTAAGTGACTTTGAAATCAAACAAGTGAAAGAGGGAAAGATACAGAGAATAGTTGACAGAGATTGTGTAGATACCTCTAGACCAACACCCAATCCAAGAACTTCCAGGTCCATTACAAAGAGGTGACATGTAGAAAGCAGGCCCACAACCCACTCAGGAACAATAGTGGGGCCCTGGGATCTGTAGTTGCTGATTGACTGGTAGTGAGGGCCACTCCTGGGATAAAGAGGCAGCAAGTACCTTGTGCATCAATGGAACTAGAAGCCATGATCATTGATCATGGGGACTTTGGGGGTACAGTCTTCCGGTACCATCTTGGAAGTACAGACTGGGCCCTCACTAAACACCTAACTTGCTGAAGCCTTCACCTTGGGCTTCTTAGACCTCAGCACTGTGTGAAATAAAATTTTGTCTTTTATAAATTGCCCAGTCTGTGGAATTCTATTACGGAAGCACAAAACTAAGATAAAAGCCAACTATAAATGTTGTAAATAACAGCTATTTCTATAAAAATTTCTTCTTGACAAGGTCTACTGATAGGTATTACACTGAGCAGAAAATTTGAAAATCCAGCTTTAAGTTTCCACTCATTTAAAATGGTTTAGTAGTATCTCAAGGAATGACTAACAGATTTTCAAGGAAGTTTCCAGACTTCCTGTTAGGGTAGGTAGTTAATTTTCCTGGAACATTAACTGCCCTCAGAATAGCCAATACATTTTGAAGATTGATCAAAAGAGGCTTAAATAATGTTATAATCAACATGTTAAATCTGATGTCTGCCAAGTAACTATTAAGAAACCTTGAATTTAAAAGATAAGGTGCTGTCTGTGTTTAATTTCACAGGTATATTATAGAAACATATTGAGATAAAAATTCACAAAGACAACTCTTTTGTCACAAAGATCTCAAAATTCTAATGAACATATATCATGGATTTTATGTCAAAAAGATGAAGATTCTACAACTCAAATACCTACTCCTGCGTAGCATGTGCTTGAAAGATCAATTACAAGATAATGTACAAATTTCATGCATCCCAGTGAAAGTATAGAGCATTTTTGGTTAAATATAATAAAGTAATGTCTTAAAGCATTCATCTTTATATGCTAGATAATATCTTACAAATAAAAATGGTATGTGAATTATAATCTCTGGAAGAGCTCAGGGCATTTTGGAAGTTAGTATCATGCCTGGGTAATGTTAAAGATAAGTAATATCATTTTGGTCTCCCATACAACTACAAGATGTCCTCAGATTTTGCTCCAAACCTCTTTTAATGAGTAAATGATACGTTCACTCAAGAGGCAAAAACTATTAATTGTCTATTATGTACAAGGCAGTGAAGAGCAGACAGCGAATGGAGTGCACATGGTCTGTCTTCCTTTGGGTTGCTTTCTAAGGGGAGTGACAGACAAACACAAATAACAAATAAAATAATTGCCAGCAAACACAAACACAGTGAAAAAGGTCGTTTAAGGCTCAGTTTACTCAGAATCCTGATGTAGTCATAAATACTGAACTGGGATCTCAGAAGCATTTCCTTTTTAATATCTCTGCCGCATTTCACTGTGAGTATGAAGGACTCTAAACCCAGAGGCTATAGTCCCACGTGCAGCTGAATTTTTCACATAAGATTAGATTTGCTCAACAGCTTGGTGGTCCAGTGCGAGACAAATGAGATGTCTGAAAGCTGAACTGCAGAGCAGGTTGTGTTATATTGGAAATGACACTGGTTCTGCAGAAGCCCTGTGGGGCTCTAATCTTTGGGTTTAACTGAGGATAAAACTGGAACAAGGATTGGATCACACTCTTGGGAAGCAGGCTGAATTTCTTTCTCAATGCTTACTTTTGAGTCTGACTGTTCGGTTTGCACCATACACTATCAGATGGCTCTGGCTTGGTTCAGAGGGTTTGGACTTCCTTATCCTAAGATGAGGCTAAGTCCAGTCAAGTTTGCCTATATGCAACAAAGTGTGACCCTCATCTGTATCCCTCTTTTTCCTGTTATTTATCTCCTCCTTGCTCTTTTCTCTCCCTTCTACCCACCACCTTGGCAAATAAAGGAAGTTGGCCATCTGGCATGATCTCTTCAAAAGGGAGATTGTTAGACTGAAATCCCAGAGTAGCGGTTTTGAAGAGAGGGAAGAGGAGATGATAGGGACAGAAGTAGAGAGTAAGTAGTATGATCCAGGAGGGGAGTGGGAGAGTACCAAATCTCAATGAGGAAGATCATATATTTGTATTTATTCCTTCATTCGTGGTTCAGTATTTCAGCAAATATAAACAGAGTGTCTAGTTTATCTGAGATAATTCTGAAGCATGTCTCTTTATCTACTTACACAGGAAAATCATAGACCTGTCTCAAGTAAAAAGACCAAATGTCATAGCTTCTCTCACTTCCTTAATGGCCTGGAAGATGGTCTACAAATGGAATGATCTCAAACCATTCAAAATACAATCTACTTTGATGATTTAAAATGCATTATCTAAAAATGTTCAGATTATCTGATAAAATAATTTCTCCCTCATGATATATGGCAACTCTCAAATCTTTGATGTTCTTTGTGACTCCTCTCCTCCCTTCATTTCATTTCTAATCTACTGAAATCCTAAGGCAATAATCCATTGGCAAGAATCCAACCACCTTTCAGCATCTCACCTAGTAGCCACCATAATGTGACTGTAGACAACTATGACAGTCTCCTAATGGACCTCCCCAGCTTCTCTCAGAGTACATCTACCTTTGTTCTCCATCAGCCGGTAAACCACGTAACATCTACAGTGATTCTCTGATCTAAGCAGAGTCTATCCATAGCCTTGTTGTCTTCCCATCCCCTCTTAGCCAAGCCCTCCAGAGCCTGGGGCATCTTAGCCTGGACCTCAATCTGGATGCTCTGGACTCAGGTTTTGTGATCACCCCAGCTTCTCTCACTCTCTTTCTTCTACTCTGCTCTACTATTTTATTTTTCTCCCTAGCCCTTATTACCATCTGACATACATATTTATTTTCTGTATTTTCCTTGTAATAAAAGCACAAAGCACATGAGAGCAAGGACTTTGTTTCATTTTTTGCTGCATGCTCAGCACTAAAGGGTACCTGGTACAGAGCTGGACCTCGTTAAATATATAGTGAATATGAGCCAGGTGTGTGACTTTCCTTTGATTCCAGCTTTGACTTTTAGGTGCTTCTACAATCTGTCTATCAGATTGAAAATTAGAGGGAATATTAATATATAGAGCTCTGAGCCAAGTTTTTTTTTTTGCCCAATGACAATTATAAAGGTGTGGTTCTATGGATTCCTGAGAATACAGTGTTTAAGTTGATCCCTAGAATTCATAAAAAAGTGACACTCTCTGGCTTTCAGGTTTTTCTTCCTTTTCTTATAGCACTCTAAAAATCTCTCAAAATAATTGCCTTGGGGATCAGTATGAAAGTCACTTCCTACAAAAAGTTTTCCTGATCTCTACTTGTAATTCTCAAATCCCCCAATACATTACTTTCCTGCTACCCTCTTTTTATCTGAGCAAAACACCTAGCACACTTGCTTTTATTCATGTTTAACTGTGATTTTTTCTCACTATTGAGCTGCCCTGTCATAAGGACAGAAACCAAATCTATTCTGCACATCTATGTCACAAAGGAATTCATACCATCTGTGTCAAATGGATTAAAAACAGAAGGAGTAAGTGAAAGGATGAGTGAAGAGTTGGTTTCTACCTCTAGAAAAAGTATGTAGTGCACAGCTTCCCAGTACCTTGCATGCTGAGCCATGCTGCTATTAATTACTGCAGCCTAATTTGAGATGTAGAAATAGAAATATAAGTCCAAAGTCTGTTACAAGGCACACAGTAGAGAAAGAAGAAACCACTTCTTGCTTCCAATCCTGCTGCGCAGAGTTTTGTGTTGCAGTGAAATAATACCTCAGGAAATATATCAGGAAGTGATATATCATGAAATACCTCAGGGAATAATATCTTAGGAAATACTACTTCAAGAAATACCTTGGGAAATAATACATCAGGAAAAATACCTCAAGAAATAACTCAGGAAATAATAACTTAGGAAATAATATCTCAAGAAAGAATACCTTGGGAAATACATCAGGAAAATATACCTCAGGAAATGCCATGGGAAGTACCTCAGGAAATATCTCAGGTGTAGGTTGAACCACTCACAAATCATCCTCAACCCAGCCAAAATACACTTACCTCAGAGAAATTTCTCCAAAGTATTTTCAAGTCATTTATCAGTTTGCTTAGTGACTAATGTCGTTTGTATAACTTAAGGACTTTATGCTTTCAAGGGTATTTCAGAGCCAAATTAAGGACCGGACAGGTAATAAGATACAGAGTCAAGAGAAAACCCCAACACAAATCTACCAATTCCTGAATGCACTATTTTAACTCAGAATTTGATAAAGACCACAGAATGATTCAGTGAGAATTTGCTGAACTTACATTATGAATAATGAGTATACTGTACAGACTTAATACATAAATGGGAGTAAATGTGATGATTATTCATTTTCCCATATATGGTTCTAATAGTGACTCCAATCTTATTCCCTTAGAAACTGGGAAAACATATGGCCAATCCTGGCTGATAATTCCAATCACCTTGGATTTTATTGGTGGGCCTGAGTCATTCCTTCTATATCGTTAGCATCTCTACTTCAAAATACCCCCTCCTTTATGGTAGGACTAACATGAAAATCAGGAAATCCTCCACCTCTTCCCTCTGAGAACAGTGTCATCAATTTCATTTCTGTGTTTTGAGCTTGTACTTCCTCTTGTTTCTAATTGACTGCTGAATAAATTAACTTAGTGCTGAAACATTGAATGTGCTAGTTGCCTCTTTCTTGGGGCAGTCTTTTTGATTTCTCTCTGCTTGCTTTATTCTGTGTGATCTTTGTGCTGAAGAAATGGTGAGAATTCTATGGGTCTCTCTATCTTTTTGCCTAGGAGAGAACAATTCAGATTGAATTCACTTGGAAAAAAAAAGGAATCTTATCTGTACAGAAGTTATTGACTGAGCTACTATAGTTTCTATGTTGCATGATCAGAACATCCTAGTAGCTGTGGGGACCTTAGGCTTTGCTGTTTAACCCCTGCCCCAAGCCCAGTGCATGTGCATTATATATCTTTACTAATTGTGAGTGGCCTTAAGCTTTATTCTCAATAATTTTAAGGTATTTTGTTTAAGGTTTTGAGCAAAATACAACTCACTTAAGTTTTTACTTTCTTGAAGCCCTTGAATCATTAAAAATGTGTTGAGTACATACTACATGCTAGTCACTAAATCCTGGAAATAGACCAATTAGAAAGAAATTAAAAGCTGCTGCAAGAGATGAAAAAGAAAACAACCAATTAAAAAGCAGGATAAGTGGGTGTTACAATTGAAATAATCATAGGGCCTAGGGCACTTAATTTAGAATGACCATTTTTCTAACTAGTATTGGTGTTCTTTTTTTTTTTTAAAAAATGCTTTCTTTTTTAACCATGATAACCATTTCTAAATGTGCGGTTCAATATTTTTTAGTATGTTCACATCAAAAAGTGTTGTTCTGAGAAATTAATAACAGGGGTTCTTTGATATCTTTTTTAATATTATGGGAAGCATCAAGTTTGGTAATGTGGGTGTATTTGCTTTGAGTGATACTATTTGCCTGACTCTTCAGTGTTTATCCTTCCTGCCATTTTGTGATATGAAAAATAACTGTTTTATGAAAAATAACTGTTTTAGTCTAGCCAAAGAGATTTATTTACCAATTTCCCCAAATTTTTTATATTCCTACTCCCATATCTTTGGTAATATATTTCTTCTTTTGTAAAAGGCTCTTTCTTTTCTACATGTCTACAGCTTTGGTCTACTTGCCCTTCAAGGCCTAAGGAAAGCCCCCATCTAAACTCTGCTTTCTTGGGTGCTCAGATCTCCTACTTTATGGAACTTCTATCATAGTTGATGACCATTCCACTCATTTGGAGCTTAGCATATGCTACTATAGATGATATTCTGCCTTTAATGTGTATATCTTATCTAGCCAAACAAGTTACAAATCCCTCCAGGCAAAGGACAATGATTTACTAATAAAGCATAAGGACTGAGATTTTTATACATGCATTTGAAATTTATTAAACATGCAGTATGTGCAGAACATTGTACTCAACACAAGACATGCAGATATACCTTTTGCCCCAGAGAATTTTCATTTATTCAGACAAATCTGCTCAACAGTTTGGGAAATCACTGTTGTCTTAATTTTGAGCAATAAGAATGTTAAGGCTGAGACACCAAGTGCTATGATAAAAGCAGAGCCAAAACCAGTGTCATTTTCCAACGAGACAGAACAAAGAGAATATTTGCCTCCTAAAGAGACAGTGTGTTGGATTCCAGCGGTGGTAACTGGTATCTGAGTGACTGCGGTCAGTTATTTAGTATCTCAGAGCTTCAGCTTCCACATCCATATAATCTAATGGCAATTCCTAGTTGATAAAATTGGTGAGAAGATTCGGTGAAATGTTATAAGAAGTGTCCGGTGCTAATAAGACCTTTGTAAGTGATAGCTGTTACTACTCCTATGACTTCTATTTCTACCCCTACAAAATGTCTATACTACTATTATACGTGTCTATGCCCATTATATACATCCCCAGGAAGTAACATTTGTACCTAGGCAGCTTCTCATTAGTGAATGTTGTTTTGGGTATCTGCATACTTATCCATAAGCAAGGCTAATCTTCAGGCAGTATATATTAGCATAAGTGACAATTATTTACAGTTTATGTCCATTCTGACTGTGCCAGTGTCTATTGTGAATGATTATTGCTCATTGTATTGGTTTTTAAATATTTTGCACAGCACTTCTACCAATAAGAATTGTGGAACCAGCTGGGTAAGGTGGTACACATCTGAAATTCCAGTACTTGGGAGGCTGATACAGGATCAGCAACTTAGTGAGACCCTATTTCAAAATAAAAAAATACAGAGATCTGGGGGTATAGCTCAGTGGTAGAATGCCCTGGGTTCAATCCCTAAGTACAGAAGAGAAGAGGGAAGAGGAGGGTGTGAAGAGGAGGAGGAAGAGGATTCTTCTTCTTCTTCTTCTTCTTCTTCTTCTTCTTCTTCTTCTTCTTCTTGTATTATTATTATTATTATTAGACAATTGTTCTGCATATTCTACCTAATATGGGGACCCACCCATGACTAGTGGCTTTCCCTTTCTCTATTATCCAACACTTGCCATAAAAAGCCTTCCACTTCAAGAATTATGAAGTTAACATGGTTTTAAATAATGCTCATAAGAGTTGTTATATTTTCCATTTAGAGCTAACCTTGAGTAAGAATTCTATGTAAATATCATGCCAGGGAGCTAGACATGAGAGAAATACCTTAAAGTTGGGTTTAAGTAACCACTAGCCGTGGAATTGATTTCTTTATCATTCTAGTTCAGGAAATTTCTATTTGACTATATTTCTGACAGGTCAGACATTTCCTACATGTCATTCAATTTAATTTAATTTATGATCCTTGCTTAATAATCATGACTTCAGGCTAACAGATGCTTTGAAAAGAAGCATAGTGTAGCAAGTGGGCCATTCAGATATCTCAGGAAGGGCTGCTCTTAGGGTCTCAGGGCATTTTCCACTGAATCTTCAGCTTAACACAACTAGGGAAGTTTTCTGAAGAGGTGGGCAGAAGAGGGACCTCATTAAACATCCAGAGACTATGAAATCATAAAACCATTGAGCCAAATAGAACCATGACCTGCATTAACACTGCTGTTGAGTAAGGCCATATGTGCCAATGGTGCGTGTGTAAATGCACACTGAGGCTTTTTAAACTGCCTTTGTGTCAGAAGCCAGAGAACTGCTTCTAGCAATAAATACCTCCCTCGCCCTCATTGCTGCATTCCATGACAAAGAAGGTACTGTCAACATCCAAGCTGGGAGCAAGTGCTGCTTGCAGAAGCAGTAACTGTGATTAAGGGGCATAAAATGCAAGTGTGCACTTGTAATGAAATTGCCCTTACTTACCGCCTGGTTAGTGTCTGTGATTGCCGTGGTGTTCCTCTGTGATCAACCTCAGCATAATGAAAAATTGCAGCAAACCTTAGCTTTTCAGATGACTTATATTAGGAGCAGATAGAAGTGTTTTTAAGGCTGAAGTAGTAATGGAGAGGAATCTATGATGCAGAGAATAACAATTGATGATTATTCATGAATAAAGGAGGGTTCTCTGGGTGAAAGATATATCAGCTGGAGAACTCCCTACATACAAGTCTTGGTGATTTAATGTCTCTGCCCAAATATCAAAGATATACCATGTTTCTGACTATCTCATCTTCCTGAGAAATTGTATCAATTTCTTTGGGAAGGAATATAGCTTTTTGGCAGGTGTGAGTAAAGAATGGTAATGGGTTATTGGAATAGAATTAGACCACACACACACACACACACACACACACACACACACACACACTGAAATAGGAATTTCACTTTAGGTATTATTTAGCCTAGGAAATATTCATGGATATATGCAAAGGTTTAATTGTAAGTCTATTCATTATAATATTTTCTACTTTCAAGAGAAAAACCATAGACCACTCAGATTTTCAACAGTAGTAAAGTGTTTACCTAAACCATGCTATTTCTAAATAATGGGAGAACATGTGCCAAAAGAAATACTTGTCAAAATGTTTAAGGAGAACATGTTTATATACACAGCCATACACACACACACACACACACACACACACACACACACACACATAACATATACACAGAGGTATATATGAATATACAAAGTAGATGATAAAGCTAGGAGACAAGTCATAATATGTGAACAGTAGTTGTTCTGAGTATTAGATTTTGGTTGCTTATCTTATTCTTTTTCTTAATAATTTATGAAATTATAAATTGTTATTGGTGCATTATAATCAAACATCACAATAGAATATAAGACTTGTGTGGATATCTAAGTACACATCACCCAATTAGCCTTTATCCAATCCCCATCCCATTCCCTCCCCCTCTCTCAATCCCATGCTGGATTTAGTGTTAAATATTGATATATTTGTTTACATACATCTTATTTTTTAATGCGATTCCATCTTCCCCCTTCCCATCCCCTCTGATTGGTCACCTTAATTGCTCCTCCATAGGGCCCTTTCTTCCACTAGATTCCCTCCTATTACCCATGTCTTCCTAGTTTTTGCATATTAGGGAGAGCATCTGAATTTTATTTTTCTTTGATATTTCTCTGTGTATGCCACATTGCAAGTTCTGATCCCACTTGTGAAGGCACCAGCACCTGCCTGGTCACCCAGCAGACTCTGTTCCCGGCCTCGCTGGCTCCAGCACCTGCCTTGCCTCATGGCAGGCTCCGATCCCAGCCTCAGAGGCCCCTGCACTGGCCTTGCCTTTAGGCAGGTTCCAATCCCAGCCTTCCTGGCTCCATCTATGGCCTCATCAAATGGCAGGGCCTGATCCTGGCCTCGCTGGCCCCGACCCCAGCCTCACCCCTCGGCAGGCTCCAATCCCGGCCTCGGAGGCCCCAGCACTGGCCTTGCCTCATGGCAGGCTCCAATCCCAGCCTCTTTACAATGAAAGACAAAGATAATAACCACAAAAATAGATGTGTAAATCGGTGTTCAGTATACATAATTATAGACTCAGAACTAAATCCCTATTCATATATGTAACCTTGATTCTATGTTAATATATAATATAGGTTTAAATTTCAGTTTTAGTTGAGGTTATTGTTTTTCTTAGACTATGCACAGAAAAAAATATCAGAGCCACACAAGAATATTATTCATTTATGAGGTCCTCTAACATGACACCTCAGTGATCACACCATGATAGATAACTCACCACTTCTCCCACATACCCTATATCTTCCCATCTTTTATTCTGTTTCCACCCCTTGGGATAGCTTTCTCATCCATCTTTACAAAGCCTACCCATTGATCAAAATTGACTTTGTGAGGGCTGCTCTAATTCTCTTTACTCGGAAATAGATTCTAATTCTTCATCCTTCTAGACCTTTGACATTTTGCATTATAAGAATTGTGTGTAAGACCTCTCTTTTCTAACAGAGTATAAGCTTTAGAAGGTAGACTTTATTCATCGTTATGCCTGAAAAATGGAGGGCATTGACAGAATAGGCACTTAAATATTCACTGAATACATAAATGAATTGAGTTAGTTTTCAGAATATACAGATAGACATCCATCTGATTGTTTGCTTGAAAGTCTGATCAGTCTTAGCATTGATCTGAATGTGAAAACAAAATGAAATGGAGATTCTTATTTTGTGATTCATAAAAATATGTTTAGCCAAGTGTAGTGGCACACACTTGTAATCCCAGTACTTTGGAGGCTGAAACAGGAGGATCACAGGTTCAAAGCTGGTCTCAGCAATTTAACAAGGCCCTCCACAACTTAGTGAGATCCTTTTTCCAAATAAGAGATAATATCAGGGTATAGCTCAGAGGTAAAATGTGCCTGGATTCAATTTCTAGTAACACACACACACACACACACACACACACACACACACACACTATGTTCCAGTTTAATTAGCACTCATTTTTTTAGTGGTTCAAATACAGTATGCAACTCATTGGTTATTTACATAAAACAGACAACCACAGTTTGAAATCCCTTTCAGGAGATTCTTCTCTGCTGGCACTCACTACAGCAAAGGCCAGAAACATGGTAGTTAGAAATGACAGTCTACTGAGCTATCTCATCTCTTGTCTCTTCCCACAGGGTCCACCTTGAGAACTTCTAAAATGACATTTTAAGTTAGAAGCACTTTGAAAACCTTAAAGGGCAAGGAAAATGTTAGTTAGAAGTATTACTATTCAGAGAACGCTCTGCAAAATGCTTGTGGCATGTTCCTTCCAATTTGAGAAGACCCGTTCAGTATGCCTGACTTGGCACTGCAGGGGTCGTTTCTCTCTTGTATTCAAAAACGTACTTCAGGGACTTGTCTTTGGTGGCAAATGACTTGTTTTGTAAATGTCAACGATTCAAAAATATTTCGAAGGGAGCATCTCACCACATACAAATCAGAGGCTCAACCGGAACACTGTGATACTCGAGGCCATCTCTTCAGTGACTTACATTAGGATTTCCATTCTGACTCCACATTTCAAGAAATACCTCCAGATGAGGAGCTGACAACCACTTACAAGGTCCCCATTTGCTCCTCAGATTAAAGGAGACTCTGGTTAGTGCCCACAGTTGGCAACTTTTTGTCTAGCTGTGTTTACATTTCTTCATAGTATTGTTCATAGAAGAGATTCAAGTGTGGTTCTATTTGCAGATATTTTATAAATAGTCCCAAATTTAGCTTTAATTCCCTTGGGAATGAGTTCTGCTTATGGATCACAATGTGACTTTCTGGTTTGAAAAAGAAAATAAAATAGTAAGCAAGACCTCTAAGATTTATAGGAAAGCACGTTCTATGTTGTAAGCTTTATTAAAATTCTTGGAGTGTGATTAAACTGCCTGCTTCCCAGCATGATGCCACAAAGAAGGTAGAGGTGAGAGGGTCTGGAAAGCCATCTAAAGTACAAACCATAGGAAAGAGAAGAGGAAAATAAGGATTCACAGCTTTACAACTGTCAGGGTCTGTGCAAATAAAAAAGAGGTCAAGGTGTTTTACAAAACAAACAAAATCAAAAGCAAATGCAGTCATTTGGCCATCCATTCAGCTAGTTTGAGAGATGATGAACACAGAACTTTTTAGCTAGAAGGTTCTCATTATCCTGCCCTTTCCTTCTTTTTCCGCTTGAACTCTCTGTCTCACATACCCTCACAAATATTATTGTGGAGTTTTTTCTTTGGAGAAATACTGGAAAATACAACACACCCTATGATTTAGAAGCAAAGACTTCCAAGCATTTGGCCCATCACCTGCTTCAAGAAGGTCCTTTAGCCAACAAGTATATGAAGATATGGTAAACATCATTAGCAATCAGATAAATGCATATCAAAACTACACTGAGATCCCAGCTAACTCATTAGCATGGCAATCATCAAGAATATGATGGCAGCAAAGTCGTGAGGAAATAGGAACTCTTTTACAGTTGGTGGGATTATAAATTAGTACAACCACTAGGGAGACCAGGATGGAGGTTTCTCAAAAGACTAGGAATGGAACCACCCTATGGCTACCTATACTGCTCCTCAGCATATTTCCTAAAGGATTAATGTCCAAATATTATAATGATACATGCATATCTATGTTTATAGCAGCACAAATCACAATAGCCAAAGTATGAAACTAATCTAGGTGCCCATCAACAGATGAATGAATAAAGAAAATGTGGTATATACACACAATGAAGTTCTACTCAGCCATGAAAAAGAACAAAATTATGTCATTTTCAAGAAGATGGATGGAACTAGAGAACATTATGCTAAGAAAAATCAGCCAGTATTGAGAAGTCAAAGGTATTATGTTTCTTCATATGTGGAAGTTAGAGAGAAAAATAGGAACTTTTTTCTAACTAACAGAACTTCATGATAAAGAAGGAGTAAGACCAGTGGGAAAGAATGAAGGAGCAGGGTAGAGAGGGTAGAAAAGAGGCTTGAGAGAGGAACAGATTAAATAGTATTATGTCTACATATGAGGGTATACTCACAACCTTACTGGTATATACAGAAAAGAGGTTGTATGGGGAAGAGGAACAGAGTGGGTTTAAGAGGTAATCACACCAAGAGATGTTGTGTGCGTATATAAATTGATCACAATGTATAATTGTATTGCACCAGCAAACTTTTCTTTAAAGGAGAAAGAGAGAGGGGTGGGGGCTGGCATGGTGGTACATGCTTGCAATCCCTGTACTTAGGAGGCTGAGATAAGAGGATCCAGGTTCGTGGCCAGCCTCAGCCACTTAGTGAGGCCCTCTGAGGCTTAGTGAGACCCTGTTTCAAATATAAAGAATAAAAAATAGGGCTAAGGGAATAGTTCGGGAATAGAATACCCCTGGGTTCAATCCCCAGCAGAGAGAGAGAGAGAGAGAGAGAGAGAGAGAGAGAGAGAGAGGGAATGTCCTATGAGCAAAGAATCAGAGGTGCTCAAATTCATCCAGATGGGTGGGCAGGGTTAAGTTTGGCAAGCAAACTAGTAGCAGCTTTGGCTGCTCCGTGCTGTGCCTTTACAAAATTCACACTGCTGACCCTTTGCCACAGTTTTAAGAGCTTAAGATTTAAGGTACTAATTGAATTGTTAATTTTTCAGCATAGCTCTCACACTTGTTTGTTCCTTACTTTTAGTGATTTTTAAGTAATTAATAAAGAAATTCCAGTGAATCCAAGGTATACTGACTAGACATCTTCTCTCCCAAACCAGTGCTTTTTAAATTTTTTAAAAATTTTTATGTGGGACCTATTGAAAATGGCATAATTCAGTCTTTGCTTGGTGCCCTCTCTTCCCCTGCTCCTTCCCCTCAGCCTTCTCAACAATGAATGTCCAGGCTAACCATGCTACATTCATACTTTTACACATATTCTGATGTAGCTCCTCCATTAATCAACCTCAGCCTTCTTCCTCTCCTATCCTTCCATTCTGTCTTTGCTGATGTTTCCCCTCCATTATCTGGAGTCCATCTGGTATCCCCAATACTCCCTAGTTTGGACATATTAAAGAAAACATATGCTTTTGTTTAAGAGTAAAAGAATCACCATTCATAATTTTTCCAGGAAAACAAGCATAAACCAGCAATGCCAGGAAATTTTCCTTCTCTCTTTCTCTCTCTCTCTCTTTCTTCTTCTTCCCCATGAATGAAAAAGTTGTGAAAGGCTTTGAAATGATCAACGAAGAAAGGAAAAATGTGGTAAACTAGGCATTGTGTAAGTACACCTTTGCTGGATTGGATGATTAGGGTTTCTGTAATTTCTGTTGTGATTGAACAATAGCATATTTCTGTGAATTATAGGTAACTGATAATAATGATGATGATTCTTTTCCATATAAATACAAATAAATTTTATGTAGTGAAAGTGTAATTGATTTATCAACTCCTCCAATAATTTTGGAACTGTTTATTCATTAATTTTATTATGATTTATTACTTACACACATGTGTTACTTCAAATCCATTTGTAAACAGGTTTAAATTTCTTACTGTTTCTCTCATTAATTAAAGAATGAACTAAAATTTTTAATATGTGTTTAGGATGTGTTAGTCTGATTTCTGTTGCTATGACAAAATATCTGAGATCAACCAGCTTAAAGAAGCAAAGTTTTTTTTGGTTCATGCTTTTAGAGGTTTCAGTTCATGATCACCTGACCCTGTTGCCTTGGGCCTATGGAAATATACAACATTAAGTGAGAATCATGTGATGGAAGAAGATTGCTCACCTCATTGTAGCTGGGAAGCAGAAAGATATAGTGGAAGAGACCTGTACCACATGCCCCCTTCCAAGGCATAATCTCAACTTCCTAACTTCCTTCTACTAGGTCCCACCTCTTAAAGGTTCTACCACCTCCCAATAGCACCACAGGTTTGTAACCAAGACATTAGCATATCAGCTTTTGAGGGACATTTAAGATTCAACTCAAATACGATGGGTTAACATTTATAGGACTTACTCTTTAAAAGTATTCTAATATTAAAAATTTATTTTTCCCTTAGATCATCCAGGAGCAAATATGCTCTTCATTTCATCAAAAAAGTGGTCCCTTCATGGCTAAAGAGATGGCTGTTTCCTTGTGTCATTTCTTCACATATTTGATATGTATTGAGGACTCACTAGGTTCCAGGCACTGATGTGACGTGATATAGAAAAGAGACTGGAATTAAACAAGTAGAAGCAGGGGAACCTTCAAGAGTCTCTTGTAATAATCTCACTGACAGATGAGGAAATGGATGTAAATAGATGAAACCTTCCAGGGGTAGCTAAGTCTTTATTAATGGAGTAGGTTGGAGCATAACAATAAGCCAAGGAATTTTTTATGTTTGGGCAAGATTAACAAGGTAAGGCAATTTCTAAAGAGTTGAAAGCCTAGGGTTGAGGATTGAATGTAACACTCGTTCCCTCATGTTGCTGAGAGTATTAGCAATAGACAGCTCATAGCTCAGTTCTCTCTCCTGTCCACTGATGTCAGCTGAACAATAGCCCCACACCACCCTCATCCAATGGCTAGCTGAAATGGAGATAAGGTTGGGCTACATTAGTTTAGTCCGATACAGTTCTACATAACCATCCCTACTCTGGGGCTCCCTCTGGAATTTCCACAGGCCTTTGTCCATCCTGGGGACAACTTCTTCTGCCTAACTCTACTGCCCACACTTGCTCACATGTGTAAATCAGAAGGGCAGTCCCCAATAAACCTCCTGCCTGCAAATCTTCACCTTAGAGTTGGTTTCCCATGAATCCACCCTATGACAAGAAGCTAGAGTTTGAAAATTAAGGGTTCTTTCTTAAACCATCTTCCACCTTTCAGTAAAACATTATCTAAAATAGACTTGATAGCATATCCTCACTTTAACTCCTCCCCCACACTAAAATAAAGAAAAAATAGAAAGAATGAAAGAAAGAAAGAAAAAAAAAAGCCAGGTGTGGTGGCTCACGCTTGTAATCCCTGTGTTTGGGAGGCTGAGACAGGAGGATCACACAGGTTCGAAGCCAGCTTTAGCTACTTAGTGAGGGTCTCAGCAACTTAGTGAGACCCAATTTCCAAATAAAATATAAAATAGGTCTGAGAGTATAGCCCTGAGGTAGAAAGCCTCTGGGTTCCACCCCCAGTACTACCAAAAAAAAAAAAAAAAAAAAAAAAGAAAGAAAAAGGAAGTGAGAAAATGATAAATTAATGTCTGTTTTAGTCAGTATTTTTTACTACTGTTACCACAAAATCTTGATAACAACTTAGAAGAAACATTTATTTGTTCACAATTCTGGAGATTACAGTGGTTCAATGCATGTTAGGTCAGCTGAAGTCTGAGGAGCTCAGGGAACAGCAGTAGGAGGCAGAGATAGAGAGCAAAAGCATCATGGAGGCTGGAAGCAGAGAAAGGGAGAGGGAGAAGGAGAGGGGGAGGGGGAGAGAGGGGGGAGAGGGAGGGAGAGGGAGAGGGAGAGGGAGAGGGAGAGGGAGAGGGAGAGAGAGAGAGAGAGAGAGAGAGAGAGAGAGAGAGAGAGAGAGAGAGAGCGCACAATGGGGAGGAGGGACCATATATAATTTCTAAGGCCATACCCCAAGGAACTTCTTGTCAACAGCTAAGCCTTGCCTCCAACATGGCTGCCTTGTCTCCATGAGGTCTCGGGGGTATTTTAAACCCAAATCATAACAACATCTTTCTAGTGACCATTGCCAGTATCCTTTAGGACAGTTCACAATCTGGCCTCTATATTTTCAACTTCTTTACTCATGAGCTTATTAAAGCCTCACACCACAACCTATGTTATTAATGATAGTATCTATTCACTGTTTCCTAGAAACTGTTTGCAAAAAGTTGGAAGCAGGGGAACTGTTACAGTCCCTGATACCTATTCATTCATATCACCTATTTCTATCATTGATAAAACTACCTATCTACTGCAAAACCTAATTCAAAACCATACTTTCAAATCTGTTAATCTTTCATGAAATCTTTTCTAAATTCCCCCCAAAAGAGATATAGGCTATTTCTGTTCCATAATATTTTGTGTTATATTTTTGTTCAAATATCTTTTGACCCAGCTATAGCAAAAGATACTTGGGAGCAGAGAACTTTTGGCCAATATATTACAAGGAATGAAGCAGAATTAAGACCACATCTTCTTGACTTTCAGATGAACCCTCTTCAGTCATCCATTCCCTATTTTAATGCTTGTAATAAAATAATTGAGTGAGTGTTCATTGTTCTAGATTTGATCTTTGGCCTCCAGTCCAGCATCTTTCCTTACCTCTAAACTGGGCAAGAAAATAAAGAAATGGAAATGAAACATACCTCTCTCTCCTTTATTCCTGACCCTTAAAGCCTAGTAGATATAGCTCTAGATAACTCCAATAATTTTATTCCTTTTTTCTAGCCCCACCCTGGTACTTTTTACTTCTCAGAGGAAAAAAAATATTTAGTGCCAAACATTGTCAGCTGAGATGTAATTTTAAAATACAAGTTTGTTGAAGAGATATTCTTGAGTATCATCTGTCTCTTCTCTGCCCACCTGCCATATCCCCAGAGTATCCACCCTCTTTGCAGCTCATAAGAATATGATTCCATCACTCTTAATTTGGTGATGATTATAAAAAAGATGTAGAATAGGTTATCATCTTTCATCACTTCTATATTATCTCCTTTTATTTATAATATATATATATATATATATATATATATATATATATATATATGTATGTATATATATATGTGTTCTTTCATGATCTTTTGGGAGAATATTGGGGTACCATCTTTGTATGTATCTTCCAAAAAAACTTGGAATAAAGGTAGACCAAATATGTTGGCAAATCTGAGATTCAAATATGCTTAGCAATGAAAGGAAAGTGGGTGAGAAAGAAGGAATAAAAAAAGAAAGGGAAGGAAGAAGAAAATGAGACATGGAATAAGACAGGGAGAAAGGGGTACAATCCAACCCAGTCTCCATTTCTGTTGCCTCCCAGGCCTATAGAAGGCATAAGAAGCTGGGCGTGGTAGCGCATGCTTGTAATCCCCGCACTTGGGAGGCGGAGACAGGAGGATTACACTGGTTTGAAGCCAGCCCCGCTGGCTTAAGAGACCCTGTTTCCAAATAAAAAATAATATAAAATAGGTCTGGGAGTGTAGCCCGGAGGTAGAAGGGCTTCCAGGAACCCCAGTACCACCACACACAAAAAAGAAGGCATAAGAACATCATTTGCACACATGATAGCCTTCCTCAAGAAGAAGTAACTTCAATATTCTAAGGAAAATGCAAAAGACTGAATATAAGAAGTATCTCAATACTCATTTATAGAGCTGTAATATTAAGTCATATTAAAAATGGCCTTGGGCCAGGCGTGGTGGTGCAAGCTTGTAATCCCCGCGGTTGGGAGGTGGAGACAGGAGGATCACACAGGTTCGAAGCCAGCCTCGCTGGCTTAAGAGACCCTGTTTCCAAATAAAATTATAAAATAGGTCTGGGAGTGTAGCCTGGAGGTAGAAGGGTTACATCCCCAGTACCACCAAAAAAATAAAATGGCCTTGGAAAATGTTGTTTTCTCAGGAAGATTTATTTTTAGATAAAACACTTTCTTAAAAACTCTAAATTCATGAGAAGCTGATTTTGATGGTAGAATTGTGTACTTACTATACAAGGACCAAACTATATTGAGTAGAAGGTTAAATGGAAAGTTATTTTCTTAAAAGTTTCTTATCCTTTAAAAATACACAATCTTTTATAACCTTTTGATGAAAAGCATCAGTAGCATAAAAATTAAGGGAACAAAATTCCTAATGAAAGCTCACTAAGATATAAAACCCACTAGTTCAAAACATATGATAATTTTTTTTTTTTTTTTTTTGGTGGTACTGGGGTTCCTGGAAGCCCTTCTATCTCCGGGCTACACTTCCAGACCTATTTTTACATTTTTATTTGGAAACAGGGTCTCCTAAGCCAGCACGCGCGGCTAGCTTCGAACCTGCGCGATCCTCCTGTCTCTGCCTCCCAAGCGCGGGGATTACAAGCGTGCGCCACCACGCCCGGCATAAACATATGATAATTTTAACACTGGCTAGACTGATGTTCTCTTTTCCATTATATATGATAAAGTATTTTGAAGCTATTATGATGTATGAATAGATATTCGGGGAAAATACTGCACTCTTGAAGGGAAGAAACTTTTGGAGTGTTTTGGCAGCATCTCTTTAAGCAAAACTATCAGAATAATTTTTACATGTCCTCATTCAGTGAATCAAATTGGTAGAGGCCTTCCATACTGTCCTGAGGCTAATTGACAAATTGAGTAGCCTGGTAGAGGGGGAAAGGCGCCCTCTATAAGCAGAATCAATGTGTCTCATTCTGGCTATAATCCTGCTGTCCTTACTACCCATGAGTTACAAAAGAGCTGCTCTCTGGGAAACTTGTCCCTTTGTCTTTTCCAGCACCCATAAGCTCTGCAAGGAGAGAGACAAGATTTGCTGACCTTTTAATGTCAGTGTTTGTTATTGGATTAGTTGTCTTTCCATTACTGTAACATAATACCTGAGATAATCAACTTAAAAAGAATGAAGGTTTGTTTTGGCTCATAGTTTATAGTTTTCCATACACAGTTGTTTTGCCCCATTGCATCTGGGCCTGCAGAGAGGCAGCACTTCTCAGTGGGGAGCAGATGGAGGAGCAAAGCCCTTCACTTGATGGCAGAAAAACAAAAGAGAACAAGAAGAAATTGGGGCCCTACATCTCCTCTGAGGGCACACCCTCAATGACCTAAAACTTCCCAGCAGGCCCCGCCTCTTAATGCTTCCACCACTCCCCAGTATCGCCAAGCTGGGGGCTCAGTCTAGCAGATTGGCTTCTGGGGAAAACTTCTTAAGATCCAACTACAAGCCGGGCGTGGTGACGGCGCGCTTGTAATCCCCGCACTTGGGAGGCGGAGACAGGAGGATCGCACAGGTTCGAAGGAGACCCTGTTTCCAAATAAAAATGTAAAAATAGGTCTGGGAGTATAGCCCAGAGGTAGAAGGGCTTCCAGGAACCCCAGTACCACACACACACACACAAAAAAAAAAAAAAAAAAAAAACCCTAAAACAAAACAAAACAAAACAAAACCTACAGCAGTCACATAGGAAGCAGGACACACAAGAAGCATTAGCGTGTAATTCGACGAATTACATGGCATAGACTCTTCCTCCCACCCCTTTGGAATATCACTTCAATTCTTCTGTTTTTCTTGTTTTTCTTTTTTTTTTTCCTTTCTTATTTTTGCAGGTCTGGGGATGGAAACCAGGGGCATTTGACCTCTGAACTATACCCCCTGCTCTATTTGTATTCTTTATTTTGACAGGGTCTCACCGAGTTGCAAAGAGCCTTACTAAGTAGCTGAGGCTGTCTGTGAACCCCGATCCTCCTGTCTCAGCCTCCCAAATGCTGGGATTACAAGTGTGCGCCACCACTCCGGGTCAGTTCTTCTGTTTTTTATTCCTGCACACACCCCATGACCTCATTCCAATGTGGCTGGTGCTCAGCATGACTCTGTTGGCTGGAACACCGATCAATGGTATATTGTGGACAGACAAAGGGCTTCATTACTGGCAGGTGTGAGAGTCTGAATAACCTTGAAAAACATTCCTTTTCTTCCCTTTAATGACATTTAAAGAAAAGAAGTCTTTCTCAGGGAGCATCCAGCCGCTCCATCTAGGCCTGGGCGGGGGGAGTTGTCACTGGACAACAGAATCTGCCACCACATGAGCTAGGTGTCTACATGGGCTGCAGCTGCCCCACCCGGGAGGTCTCCTTAGAAACCAGACTCTGCTGGTGAGTCACTGAGCAGGAGGAGCTGGGTAGTGAGTCAGTCAGGAAACGGCTCCTTTCTGCACCAGCAGATGCCCGTTTATTTCTCTGATTCATTTCCACCTACTCCTACCTCTGTCTGTGCTCTGAAATGAACGGAAAGTTCATTCAGCTCCTGACTGCCCTGCAGCAAAGCCCTGCCAGCCCTGTAACGGAGACCTCGAGGAGCTGTCATCCCCCTCAGTCTGTCCTTCCTCTTCCTGGATGCACTTCCACCTGAGGACAATTTTCCGCCCAAACCCCACACTTCTCTGTCCTTTGGGTAATAAACAAGTGTGCAGTGATTTTCAACACTTTTTTTTTTAATGTGATCTAATGATGTAGTTAAATTTGGAGAAAAGGATAGAGGTCCTTTTCTCCAACCCAGAATTGGAGGGTGACCCTGTTCTCAGGGGAAGCCTGTGGAGCAGGGGAAATGGGGAGTTAAGCACAGCTCTGAACACCTTGGAGAATCAATAAATATTGACAGGCGAATGAGCGGAGGGAGGGAGAGAGGTTTTGCCAACCTCCACTAATACCTGCTAACAATACCAAACAGCAGTGTGTCACCAGCCTGGTGACTCTGGCCTTCTATGCCCCAAGAAAATCCAGGGCCCCTCCTGGCGGCACTTGCAGAAACAACACAGAGTTCTGGAATCCTGGCAGAGGATGAAGTGCAGGGAGAATGGCAGAACCTGAGATCCGCTGACAATTAAACCTGCTTCCATTTTTTCAGGCATAAATGTGTATTATTAGGGCCATCTGCAGTTATTTACTTGGCTCTCTGGGGTGGCCACACTGACCCAACAGATTGTTTGAATTCCTGGTCTGGCTTCCAAGTCTTTCTAAGATGTTCATGCTGGACTTAGAAGCATCACGTGAGACAGGACTTTGGAAATGCTTGCAGGGTTGACAATTACTAGAACATAGGACATACAAAGGTTGTCTACCTTCCCTGCTAATTTGCCTGGTAGATCCTTTCAGACCTGGAAGAAGAAATTAGAGAGAAAGATAAGTCAGAGTGCTGTAACCCTGTACTGAGTCGAAGCTTTGTGGTTTCTTTTAGGTTGCCCTGGGCTGCTTTCAAAATCCTGTTTGCATGTGGCTAGAATATGGATCCATACCAGAAAATCAGAATTTATCCTGTCTGGTCCTTTTGCTTATAATTTCACATCATCTAGCACTTTTCTCCAGATACTGCAGAAAATACTTTTGGTGTTACACCTCTTTTTTGAATAATTGGTAAACAATATTCAACCTGAAATAACAGCAAATCAAAGATCCAAATATTCATCAAGCTTCTCCTGATTGCGTGTGAATCATGAGGCTAAAACTCTGGGAGAAAGACATGGGTTTTCTAAGACACAAGACCTTGCTTTCAGATAAATGGTCACAAGCTAATAATAATAAGCACCATTTATTGTGGTCCACTGTGTACTAGCCATTTCCTATTTATTATCTTATTTAATCTTTTGATCTTCACAGGAATCTTTTATGGGTATGTATCTGGTTTACATTATTTTGTTGGATTAAGAATTAGTCCAAGCTTCTGATTCTGCTGAAATATAGTTATGTATCTTTGATCCCATATATAAAAGTTAAATTAAATAAATGCAAATTAAAATGTGACTAAGAATGAATAGCCTACAGTGTAGCACAGGTTCATCTCCATGTTAGAGGTATGGAAACACAGGTTCAGAAAACATAAGTAAAATGGTATAATCTCAACTGGAACTGAGACTTTGAGTCTAAATTTGAGTGCTTTCCTTTCTTTATACCACATTGCTTCCCAGTTCTAGTTTGGGAACAACATAAATTCTTGAGAAACCACATAAAAATATAAAATGTAATGTTATATCAAGTTACTTCAGGACATGCTACAAAATAGCAGAAAATGAATTCCCCACTGCACAAGTCAGTGAATGTAGTGTCTTTTGAGAGGGAGCCTAGAAATCTTGGAAGAGGAAGGGCTACCACTTATCACCTGGAATGTAGTGGTAGAAGTCCATTTTTCCAAGTTCTCCTTACTTTATATAAAACTATGTCTTTTATGCATATCAAAGTATGTATAAATGTAATGAAATATCTGGGATTTGCTTATAATACCCAAGCCAAAACAAACAAGTAAATCAATAAGTTGAGGGGATAGATCAAACAAGGATATAAAATGTGATTAAAGGATGAAGTTATATAGATAACTCAAATCTTCACAAAGGAGGCTTATACCTAGGAGCTATGATTGAGAAATCCACCCCGAACTATTGAACAGGTAGGTCCATTTAAAGATGACAACCACTTGCAATGGGAAACCAGGAATGTCCTCGTGAGAAAGTCTAAAGTTTAACTACAACCAGATGATCTAGATGAATATAAACCAGAAAAATAAGACAGAACTCAGATACCAAAAGATGAATTACATTGCTCAAAAGAATCAATCATACCTTGAAGGCAGGGCAGGTGGTATTGACCTAAACATGTGCCTCAGTTAGGTCCTGGTTGCCTGGCTCTCCCTCCTCTTTTGCTACTGTGTACACCTCGTCAATGCCAAGCCAGTGGCTTTCCTCCTTTTGCTACCTCATTTCAGCCCTAATCTGAGAACACACTCCTCATCTCAGTTTGTTTGTTTGTTTGTTTGTTGGTTGGTTGGTTGGTGGTACCGGGGATGGAACCCTTCTACCTTCGGGCTACACTCCTAGACCTATTTAATATTTTATTTGGAAACAGGGTCTCTTAATAAGGCCAGCGAGGCTGGCTTCGAACCTGCGCAATCTTCCTGTCTCCGCCTCCCAAGTGCAGGGATTATATTTGGCCAGGTATGGTGGGTGGCTCACTCTTGTTATCCCAACATTTGGGAGTCTGACAGGAGGATCGGGGTGTGCAAACATCCTCAGCTACTTAGGCCCTTTGCAACTCAGTGAGACCTTATTTCAAAATAAAGAATAAAAAATAGGGCTGGGGGTGTAGCCCAGATATAGAATGTCCTGGGGTTCCATCCCCAGTATATATATATTTGGATCTCTCTTCATACCAAGGCATTCTACAGTGCTAAGGACCACAGTGACTTTTCTGCTTTGTTTCTCTTTCATTGGAAGTTTAAATGACTTGAGCTTTATGAATGCCCTCGTTATGCCACACATAGTTAAATATTTCTTTTACCTTTCTCAGAACACAATTATCAAAGGGCTAGTCTCAGCATTGGCCTGTGGGGCAATTTTTTCAATTAATTTATTATCTCAATATTTTATAAGCACAATCTGTGAAAATTTATAAGGCTTTTTTATCAGCTTATCTGTGTAGAAAGGAAGGCACTAAAATTATTATATGAATTGTCACATTAATATACACTTAACCAAAAAGAAAAATGTAACATTGCTTTAGCATTTAACAACAGCGCTCGCCCGCCCTCTCTCTCTCTCTCTCTCTCTCTCTCTCTCTCTCTCTCTCTCTCTCTCTCTCTCTCATTGAACATGACATCATGTGCACAAACCTACAAATCAGTTTAGGAACATTGCCTAATTCATTCTCTGAATTAGGGAGTTTCTTAGCTTGATTTAGCTGTAAAGAACAGAACCTCTTCCAAGTTACCTTAAGAGACAGAACATCTATATAAGGAATACATGTGGTCTGAAATTAAAACTGAAATAAGTGTTAGGTCTGGGCCTGGCTTCTCTATAACTGCATCTAAGTTTTGCTCTATGTGTCTGGTCCATATGCCTCTAACAAAGGATTTTCTTTTTCTTGGCCACATTGCCTGCATCAAGATACGAAATGAGTACCAGATGATTCTTATTAAATATATTTTGTAGCCAGGCACTATTCTAAGTATTTCACACACAGTAATTTATTTGATCCTGTGACAATTGTCATTTAGCTTTGATTTACATGTGAATCTGTCTTATCATGATCTACACTCAAATATTTAGCAGAACTTCATAGATCCTACTAGTAATTGGACCAGCCTTTTCAAGATTACAGAAAGTAGAGATATGGTTGTATCAGCTTACTTTTTTTTTATCCCTGCTACTGAATCAGCTTGTAAACTAGATCTTTTTCCATCAGCTGTGAAGCTTTGAGACATTCATCTGTAAATGGCCATAAATGGCCACACTCTCTCTTCCTTTTTTTTTTCTTTGTGGTACAGAAAATTGAACCCAAGGACATTTTACCTCTGAGCTACAACCCCAGCTCTATTAATCTATTTACTATTTTGAACAGGATTTTGCTAAGTTACTGAGGGCATAGCTAAGTTGTTGAAGCTAGTCTTAAATACTGCAATCCTCCTATCTTAACTTCCCAAGCACTGGTATAACCAGCATATGTCAACATGCATGACTCTGTGTGTGTGTGTGTGTGTGTGTGTGTGTGTGTGTGTGTGTGTGTGATATAGGGGGTTGAACCAGGAGCAATCTACCTTTGAACTACATCTCCAGCCATTTTTTGAATTTTTGTTTGCTTGTTTGTTTTGAAACGGCCTCACTAGTTTACTGAGATTCTCATTAAGTTGTTGAGGCTATCATTAAACCTGTGACCCTCCTGTCTCAGCTTCCCAAGTACTGGGATTACAGGTCAGGAATGACAAAGGGGAGGAAGCAAGATTTCACATGTTTGGGAAATTAGCCTATGGTTCATAAGCCTTTTCTGGCCATTCACAGATGAATAATGTGTGGTAAGCTCCACTCACCTCTGGGCTGAGAGATGCATGATTGTGATAACAAAACAAGTTCAGAGAGTCTGTCACAATCCTCCGATTATGTAGGTAAGGCAAGGGGTTTCTTACATACTGTAAGTAAAAGGACCCAAAAGAATCGCTCCTCTCAAAATTTGTCTCCACTGCTATGTTACATTCACCACTTAAAAAGACTATCTTTGGGCTAAAACAAAGGCTAAGCTCACGCTTGCCTTTGCCACTCTGCCCTTCCCACTAGTTTGCAGCAGCCTGAGATCCTCCTTGCTCCTTTTATGCAGTCGGCTTCTATACTTCTAGTCAGAACTATTTTACTTGGCTAATGTCTACCCATTACTTAGGAATCAGAAGATGTCTACTCCACCAACTGAGTCCATTAGTCAAGTAGTCTGGCCCACGTCCCTTATCAAAGCCCTTATCAAGCTACATAGATTGTGTTTCATGGTCACTCTTGACTTCTGAGCATCTGAAGTCAAGGTATGAACAAGTGATGCTCACTCTGGTTATGTCTGTATACTCAAACCCAATCACAGTGCCTGCTATATATTACATGTTGATGTATATTTGTTCAATAAATCACATTAAAATGAAATCATGCAATTTGTGAAGGACAATTCTTTACATACTGTGAAGGTACAGATCCAATTTAATTCATAGATTTTCTTTGAAAGGCTGTAAGTTGTAGTTCCCAAGTTAAATACAGTTGGATGGAAGGGAAGAGCAGGGATTACCTGAAAAAGTTATAACCAGAGAAAATAAAACCTAAAGAAGGACTCCGCAGGTGTGTAACTGTGGAGAAGGAAGGCACTCAAAGGTAAGGTGTGCATGCTGAACAATTTTTCCTATATCTAAAGTAGTCCTGTTTCCTGTGAGCTTATTCTGGATATAGTGTAAAGATTGTGGCAAGCCCTTGTTGATCTATTGTTTCTGTTGGTAAAAGAAATCATCTCAAAGAGTCCAGATGAGGGACACAGAACCAAAAATTGGAACTACCTCATTTAAAATAGATGATTAATCCTCATAAGTGGACACTATTTGCAGACAGTTAGCCTTTATGGTCCATTTATTCTCTTCTTTGGCCAAGAAGTATACATTTATTAACCAAATAAACAGAAAATAATGCTCTTTCAAGGGAAATTTAAGAAAATACTGTCTCAAGAAAATTCAGTTCTTCATGAGATACTGCAGATTCTAAAGTGCAGAGAGATACTTGGTGCTAGATTACTTGTCCTGGAATTGTACACAGCTCATGAAGGACTGCCTTATACCCCAAAGTATATAATTTTGCAACTTTTGCTTCATTCGAGAACGACATAATGTATAAAGACAATTATCAGGTTTACATTCATGTTTCTAATGGGATATGTAAGTGGCAGCTTGACCCTTAAAGTTTTTTGTTTTGTTGTGTTGTTGTTGTTGTTGTTGTTATTGTTGTTGTTGTTGTTGTTTTGGTGGTACTGGGGTTCCTGGAAGCCCTTCTACCTTTCTACCTTCAGGCTACCCTCCCAGACCTATTTTATTTTTGGAAACAGCGTCTCTTAAGCCAGCACAGCTGGCTTCGAACCGACGCGGTCCTCCTGTCTCTGCCTTCCAAGCACGAGGATTACAAGCATGCGCCACCACGCCCGGCTGACCCTTAAAGTTTGATCTGTGTCGATGATCGTATCTCTCTTTTATTTGTCTCAAAATGTGATTATTTCTAATTCATCCATTCAACCAATTATACTGTGAAATTATATGTAAAGATATGTAAGATAACAACCACTGGTGGCAGATTTGGCATCATATTTCAGTTCTTTTCTTAAAAGTTTTATTAATAATGTTCTAGAAGAATGCAATCAGGTGGAAAGAGAAGGGCAATAAATATGGAAATGGAACTGGACAGAAGTAAAAAAGAAAGAAGGAGAAGTGAAAGAAGAGGACAAAGCTCACTGACTTTCTCCTTTCTTCCCCAGGCAAGACAATTTACAGTTCTAGGCTAGTTTTTTAGAGGGATTTTTCCATCTCTTTTAGAAATGATCCTATCTCCTGAATCCTAGGAATTTACGCTTTAAAGTATGTAAAGCAGGCTTTAACTAGATTCTAAAAGAATATATTCGGCAATTTTAAGTTAGAATGAGGGAAAACATATCTCAAAGAGAATTGCCTCACTGTCCTTAAAAATATAATTTTACTTTCCCCCCCCTCATTTTATTGATGGACTAGAGAAGAAAGGAACTATAACCCTAGAGAAGAGGATTTTCATCTCATTTGCATTTGAGAATGTTGCAGAAAAAATTGGGGAGGAGGAAGCTGAAAGGCAAACCAATAAAGAATGTTCTTTGAGCTTGGGGAAAAGTCTTTATGGAAAAGAGAGTCGGAATCCAGGCACAAAGAAGCAGTTCGCAGATTCCGGGGGAGGGAGTCTGAATTCATACTCTGGCAAGTATGACAGAAACCCCCGAGGAGGAGAATTTAGACTTCTGTTCCTGCTGGCTCTTGTCAGAGGTATTTAGAGAAAGTACCTTTAGCACTCCCTGAACCGTGTTCACCCACAAATAAGTAATTGAAGGGATTCACAGCCCTCCACTGTCTCCTCTTTACACAAGCCAACAAACCTTGCATAGGAGGAAGGAAAGTCTCACTTCAGTAATCGATTCCCGGAATAGCTGGACCACATGGGTCTGCAGCAGCTCCCCCATCCTGGTAGACAGGGCATATGGCACCTTGCTGGGTACAGTGGTACACACCTGTAATCTCAGTATTTGGGAGCCTGAGATAGGAGGATCACAGGTTTGTGGCCAGCCTCAGCAGCTTAGTAAAAACCTACCTCAGCAACTCAGCAAGACCCTGTTCCAAAATAACACAGGGCTGGGAGTATAGCTCAGAGGTAGAGTGCTCCTGGATTCAATCTTCAGTTCCAAAAAACAACAACAATAGTAAAAATAATAAAAACAACAATAAGAACAACCTCTTGTAGACTTAGTTTAAACTTCCAATTAAAGTAATAAAAATAAAAATTGTGTTATACATGATTGTATGTCATTAAAATATATGCAATAATTAGTATAAATATTATTACTACCTGCTCTGTAGAGCTATTGAAGATTAAATAAAATAACACCATGACATGGGTAACCTTTATATGGCTTTTCCTATACCCGGTGGAATCACTGCTCTTACTTTGTGATAGCTGCGGCTCTGTGCCTGCTCTCCCTTTTGTGCCGGGTGGGTAGAGGGGAGGAGTCTGCACACAGTTGGCTGTCAGCCCCAGGAGAGTGCATTTAATGAGTGGGTGTCTGAAATAAAAATGAAAGCACACAGAGAGCGAAGGAAAAATAATATAAACACTGTTGTGTGCAAAGAAAACTAACATAAAATAAACAACAACAATAACAAAAAAGACCCCTGGAAAATTTTGATTAGGTTCAAAAAATAACAAAAATAAGCTCTGTTCACCCACTGCCAATCTAACAAGTCATCTCCCCCATGGTTCCCCAAAGCCAGACAGTGATGATTCTGCATACCATTAATACTTGGCAGATTCATTTCGCTGTAAGTTTAATTTGATTACTTCACTAAATTCTGTTGTGAATACTCAGCCTTCTGCTGCTCGTGTAGCATGGCCACCTGTTCATGATTTTTAATAATGAAAGGACATATTTGTTCAATATCCTCCCAGCAGGAAGGAACACGATGTCTCCTACAGCTGGGACGAGCATGGACAGCCGTGAAGGGGGAGGAGGAGAAGGCACAGCGGGGCTGGCTTGGGAATGAGATGCTGATTTGGGTCCAGCTGCTTCACACCAATCAAAGGGCCTACACACAACCCCATGTGAGTTTCTCGTATGTAATCTCAGATGTATTTCTCATATGTACTTCATCCTCTCTGGGCCTAAGGTCCTTCAACAAAGGGAACTGGATAAAGAAATGGATTACAAGGTGATCAAGAATAGAGCAGGCACACTGGGAACTATAATAGAGCTTTTAATAGCAACATCAAGATGCTGCTATACCCCATAAGGCAGGAGTGATTACAGGATGAGAAAGCTTTTCTGGAGTCCAGGAGAAGGCCACCTGCAGGAAACAAAACTGTGGGAGAGGGTGAAATCTGGCAGGAGTTAGGGACTTAGAGAGAGGTATTACTGGCAGAAGATGTAGCTGTTGCCAACTCCAGGAAAGTCTCCTAAAGTAGAGCAAGATGGGCAGGTGCGCCCTTGGTTTCCCCACTCTCAGCTTCCAGCTTCCTGCCAATGAAATGGATAATAACACATTAATAGGATACAGTCTTATTTGCTTAAATCAACAATCCTTTGTTTCTGATTATCCATCTAAAATTTTTTTCTCATCATTCTGGATAATTGAAAGTTGCATCCCATTATTCTCAAAATAATTAACTTTTTAGAGTTTTGTCTCTACTATTAATACAGCTTTATAATAAGAACATGTTAAATTTGTACAGATCTTTGCAGCGTATGGCACATGGCACATACAGCATCCCATTTTGCTTAATGCCTGAATAGATTGAAGGGAAAGAACAAGAATTTGTTGAATATTGATGATGTGTCAGGCACTATGTCAAGAACTTTACAAAGATTAATTTGGTTAATTGTCACAATAACCCAATGAGGCTGATATTATTCCCATTTTAAGATGATAGAACTCAGATAAGGAGAATGAATTTTCCTAGTCAAAATCATATAAACAAGTTTAGAAATTGCTCATGGTTAAAATGTGTACACATAGGAGGCTGAGACCAGAGGATTGTGGTTCGTGGACAGCCTCAGCTACTTAGTGAGGCCCTTCACAACTCATTGAGACCCTGTTTTAAAATAAAGAATAAAGCCGGGCATGGTGGCATATGGTTGTAATCCCCGCGCTTCGGAGGCAGAGACAGGAGGATGGCGCAGGTTCGAAGCTAGCCTCACTGGCTTGAGAGACCCTGTTTACAAATAAAATATAAAAAATTAGGTAGGTGAGTGTAGGCCAGAGGTAGAAGGGTCCCATCCCCAGTACCACCAAAAAATAAATCAAATCAAATCAAATCAAATATAAAAAAATAGGGCTTAGAGGTAGGATTCCCCTGAGTTTCATCCCCTGTACCACAAAAATAAAAAATAAATTAAAAATAAAAAATAAATATGTACACACATACACACATAATTTATTTGCATAAATATGTATATTACAGATATTATATGCTTATATTTGTATGTAAACTTTACTGTCACCTTATTGATTTTTAAAAGCCTGTATTTGCAATTCATTTATTTATAAAACCTTAATATCAAAACCATTTATCTGATGTCATATACACTGCTTAGAAATAAGTGGTAGAAACAGTAAGACCTTAGTATGTGACGACTGCAATGGCTCTAGTCTTGTGTATGTACAGGTGAGTCCTCTCTGAGCCTTATTTACTTTCTATAATATGAGAATAACATAGATTGAGTTAAAATTTACAGCAACAAGATGTATAAAACACCTTATAAATGAAATACCTGCTCCATATAAAACTAGGTAATAAAATTATTATTCTGCTTAGTGTTTCATTTCATACTTGATTGTTGCACCCATTACCGTAACAGGTTTAAGTATGCCTTCATCACTGATGCAACTCTGAAATGTGTGCCTTTGACATGTGTTTCACACTCTGTGTGTCCTTAGTCCTCAGAAACATCCTGCCCAGTGTTCCCATTTTTGTTTAACAGAATCCAATCTGGGAAAAAGTTATTATTAGGATCCTTTTCTAATGCCAAGGAGTGAGCACATTGTAAATGTGTAAATATTGGTTACTGTAAGAAAACTCTGATGTTTATACATAAAAATAATGATGCCAATAGTAAAAGCTTGACAAAAAGCTAGTGTTGTGTCACTGAAAAAGTGCAAGGCAACCCCACAGATTGAGTGGTAACTGACATAGTGTTTAATAATTGTGCAAGATGCTCTAAAGGGACATTTGGGAGCCCCATCCTCCTGTCCAATCAGTGTTCTCAGAAGGTATCTCTTTAACAGAATTAGTATATTGTAGTCAAGATTTTAGAGTATCTGCCAGCTCTAGGAAACTGGATAAACTTCCTAAGAAAAGGTGTTAAAAACTAACTTGAAACCTACACAAAAAATTTACTCAGTCATACTAACAAACATTTCAGAGAAATGAATTTAAATAATATAAAGTATGGCTCACTTCTTATCAAACAGTTCCACACACTATCAGAAAACAAAAGTAAGTAAATTTAGAGAAAAAAATTAAAAATTAAAAGGCTAAGCCAGGTGTGGTGGTGCACGCTTGTAATCCCAGCATTTGGGAGACTGAGACCAGAGGACCATGGTTCACGGATAGCCTCAGCTACTTAGTGAGGCCCTCTGCAACTCAGTGAGACCCTGTTTCAAAATAAAGAATAAAAATTTGGGCAGGGGTTGTAGCTTGGAGGTCAAATGCCTCTGGGTTCTATCCCCAAACCCGCAAAACAAAACAACAACAACAACAACAAAAAAAACCCTGTGGATTGGAGTAATCAAAAAATAGAGGTTATTTATGGGGGCTTTGTTAGGAGATAGAAACTAGCCAGTTGTTTCAGCAAAGTGAATTTAATATAAAGAATTGTTATTCAAATAACTGAAAGTACAAAAAGAGAACTCCAATGATCAAGGTTGTAGCAATTTCAGGAAAAGACTAGTAACCCTAAGGCTAAAATTCCAGAATTAAGGTGCTTGGAAGAGGATCTGAAAAAGAGGCAATAATCAGCTAATGTAGGATATCTGACCCTGGAGAAACAGCCTCATGGGGCTGGGGCCCAGACCTCTGAGAAGGGCACCAGCTTACTGGGGTCATGTCCATGAAGGAGAACCATCGGCCTGGTTCTATGGGTGATGGGGATATAGCAATTTCTACTCAGAATGAGTAGTTCTGTTGGAATGAAAAAGAAGGCTAGAGGGATCCTGGGAATAAAAGGACAGCATCCTCCCCCGCCCCCTCCAGCCTGGCAATTCCCTCTAGAGTCCCTCATTACAGAGCCATACAAGAGCTTGAAGGCAATGGAGTGAACTGGTTTCATAATCCCAGCGCAAGCATTGCAAGGCAGAGTATGGAAGAGGTCCATAAATAGCACCTCAATTCTGACACACATTGTATTGGTAATTACTTACTAATTATAAGACTGGTAATTGTTCTAGTCCATCTCGTTCTTTCTATCATATGAGAATAATTGAAGCTGGGTAACTTATAAAGAGACTGAGAAGTCCAAGCTCAAGTGGCCCATATCTGGCAAGGGCCTTCTTGCTATGCCATTTCCTGATGGAAGGCGAAGGACAGAGCATACGCACATGAGAATGCACAGAGGTATGCAGGGGAGAGAGAGGAAGGGCAAGCAGCCAGAATTTACCCTTTTATCAGGACCTACTCCCAGGGTAACTGACCCACTCCCACAAAAATGGCATTAATCCATTCATGAGGGCAGAGCCTTTGTGACCTTCTTACCTCTTAAACATCTTGCCCCTAAACACTGTTAACTGAGAATTAAGTTTCCAACACAGAAGCTTAGGGAGACCCACTGAAACCATAGCAACAACATTCATGTTCTGAGTATACTACCAAAAGAATTAAAAATAGGGTCTTAGGGCAAGGGATGAGCTCAGAGGTAGAATTCCCCTGGGTTCCATCTCCAGTACCACAAAAAAGGGGGGTCTTAAAGAGATATTTGTGTATCTATGCATAAAGCAGCATTATTAACAATAGATAAAATGTGAAAATAACTCAAATATCCATTAGTGAGCGAAAATATAAATTTAAAATATATATACATATAATGGAATATTACTCAATGTTAAAGAGAAAGGAAATGCTGTCATATGCTTAACATGGGTGAAACTTGAGTACATTAATTAAATAAACTAGTCACAAAAGGGCAAATATGGTATGCTTCCATTTATATAAAGTACCTAAAGGAGTCGAATTCATAGACACAGAAAGATGAATGGAGGAATTGCAATTTAGTAAGTACAGAGTTTTGCTTTTTTATTTTTTATTGGTGCATTGTAGTCATACATCTTACTGGAGTACAAGATGGTAGAGTCATACATGCACACTCATTTAGCCCTTCCCCAATTCCCACCCCATTACCCCATTACCTCCTCCCTTTCTCCTTCTTGTGTTTGGCTTAGTGATTGACTTTGATATGTTTGTGAATGTACATCATGTACATTATGGATTTTTCTCTTCTGTCTTCTCATCCTCCTCAGTTAGGTTGCCTAATTTTCTCATCTATAGTTTCTCCTTCCTCATATAGAGTTCCTCTTATGACCTGTTTTCTCCCTAGCTCCCACAGATTAGGGCAAGCATCTGATCTTTTACTTTTTATGACTGACTAATCTCACTTAGCATAATGTTATCTAGTTCCATCCATTTCCCCTCAAATTACATAATTTTGTTCTTCTTTATGGCTGAGTAAAATTCCATTGTGTATGTATCCCATAGTTTTGTAATCCATTCATCTGTTGGTGGACATCTTAGCTGGTTCCATAGTTTGGCAATTGTGAATTATGTGGCTATGAACAAGAGTTTTACTTATACAAAATGAAACAAGTCCTGGAGGTTGATGGTGGTGATGGCTACACAACAATATAAATGTGTTTAATACCAATGAACTGTACATTTAAAATGGTAAATGTGAAAAATTTTATGTTATGAGTATTTTACAATTAATACTATAAAGAAAGAACTGATGCACACACATGCATACACACAAGGTAGTACAGTAAGGCATTTATCCCTTGATTTTATTGATTGTTAAAGTAATATTATTTCTCATAATTACCAAGTGCCATATGAACCTCTGAATACATTCACAACTGAATTAACTTATTCAAAAATTATATTTCCAAAGCTCAAGCAATTTTTTTATTTTCTTTCTCTACACCAGATATTGGTTTTTCACAAGTATACATATCCTGGAAGGCCAATTTCAACTGCTAACTCATGCCCTGTTGAACAATTAGGAAACTTTCCTTTCTAAGATCAGTTGTGTGTTGCTGTATAATGATGTTCAACATACCTGGCCTTATAATGTGCTTACTAGATTTGAAGTCAAAAGGTAAGGTCTCTATTTTATTTCTTTATCACTCCAGTACCTGATACATTATAAATAATCAAAAAAAGTACTTGAAGCTTTGACATCATCTAACTACTTACAGCTAATATTTGAGGTGCAAAGAGGTTGGTGACAGTTTAGAATAGCCCATGGCTGAGGGTTTGCTGGGAGGCAAGATTTTCATTGCCAAAATGGGCCATTCTGGGCAAATTAGGAGAGGCAGTTATGATAGGAGTAAAATTTAGTATACTCAAACAAAATGTGTGCTTTGTTTTGTAAATCCCCCATATACTCTGGCAAATATACTTCTCAAAGGCAAAGTCATCATGAATACCATAGTAAAATAACAGGAAACAATTATACATAAGCTTTAGTCCTAATCAGAAGTCGTTTTATGTGAAAGAGTCAAATTTACTACTCTTAACCGACAAATACCACATAGAAATAGTTTGATAATTTTTCCTTTCAATATAACTATGAAGTAAACAATCATTTCCCTATTTAGAGGGAGAGAAATAAATCCTGAGTAAAGATGCTAATTAAAAATTCCTACATCTCACATTAGAAACATTGAAGGTATAAAGAGTACTGAATGTTCCAATTAAAACCATGAAGCATTTACCCTACAATATCCAGTCCCACTCCCTCAGGCAACAATATGAAATTAAAGCTGGATGCTGGTAGCCAGGGTGCTTTAATCTAATGGCATCTGCACTAGGACATCATAACACGTTCATAACATGCTGATCTCATTTGAGCCTCTAGCAAAGGGTTGTCAAGAGATGCTAATGATCACTTCATCCTACGCTTAGACTTCCTCTGTGGAAGGCTGTTTGTGCCACCTCAGAGGGCCAGCATGACCACCACTCCACTGCTTTGTGACACATATTAAGTCAGGAGTAAAAACACCAGGGTTTCCTTGGCCATTCAAGCTGTTTATTCAAATGCACATTTATTGGGCACATGTCTAAGGGTAGTCATCATTCTCTGAAGTTCTGTGAATGCAAAGTGTTAGAATAAGACTGTTTCCAACAAGTTTACAACCAATGGAAAAATTAAATGCTATGAAAGTAAAAGGTAGAGGCAATTAATTCTGCTGAGAGGGCAGGAAACATCATGGGGGAGTGATAGGCAAGGGGTTTGGAAAGGAAAAGAAAACATCTTGTAGAAGTGAGTTACCATTGACCCCTGTATGGTTTTCTTGAATTGACCTAACAAAGTACCTCCAACTGGCTGGTTTCAACAACAGAAAATTCTTACTTTACAGTTTGGAGGGTTGGAAGTCCTAAATGGGTGTATAGGCAGAATTGGTTCCTTATCAGGCCTGAGAAGGGAAATCGGCTTTATGCCTCTCTCCTGGCTTCTGGAAGTTTGTTGGCCATACCTGGGGTCTCTTGATTTGAGAATATACCGTGTTAACTTCTGCTTTTATGTTCACATGGCGTTTTTCCTGTTTATGTCTGTCCAAATTTCCTCATGTGATGAGGAAAATTAGTCATATCAGATTACAGGCTTACCCAACTCCAGTAAACCCTCATCTTAATTCCATTTGCATTGACCTTTATTTCTAATTTATTTATTTATTTTTGGTACTGGAGATTGAGCCCAAAGGCTTTCTACCCCCAAGATATACCCCAGCCCTTTATTTTTTTAATTTTTTTTTTTAATTTTTGGTGTTACTGGGTTTCCTGGAAACCCTTCTACCTCTGGGCTACACTCCCAGACCTATTTTATACTTTTTATTTGGAAACAGGGTCTCTTAAGCCAGTGCGGCTGGCTTCGAACCAGTGCAATCCTCCTGTCTCCGCCTCCCAAGCGCGGGGATTACAAGCTTGCACCACCATGCCCAGATTTTTTAGTTTTTATATTGAAACAGGGTCTTTCTAAATTGCTGAGGCTGATCTTGAACTTTTGATCCTCCTGTCTCAGCCTTCCAAGTACTGGGGTTACAGGCCTGTGCCACCATGCTCAGCATTTGCATTGACCTTTGTAAAATAAAGTCATATTCTGAGGTGCTGAAGGTTAGGACATCAACATGTATATTTTGAAGGAGACACAATTCACTCTATAATACTGTAGAAAGGGGTAAGATAAATGAGCATGCAGGGGGCATTTTTCAAGAGACATAATCTATAATTTTAAAACATGGTTGGAGAGGAAGGTAGAGGCTAGGATTTGAAGAGATTCTAGATTCATCCTCAAGAATAAATCCAGTTGTGAAATACCTGTTTGGATGTTCAGGAAAACACTGATTACTGGTGATGGAAGAAAAAAAATGATCATAAATGAAGAAAAATAGTGCATTAAACAAACTTTAATGGGTTTCTTTATAACACAGTTTATCAGAGACAGTTATGTGGTAATATGCTTTATAAATTTACAAAGGTGAAAGAAAATATGAATGCCAAACTAACATCTCACTAGAGGTGCTGGTTTGGTTTGGTTTTTTCAATGACTACTCATGAAAAAAAAAAAACACAGTAATTTTGGAGATGCAGACATAGTCACGGCACATACTTTCTACCTGGCTTCTGCCACATCTCTGAGCTTCAATCTTGTATTTGTAGAGATGGATAATCATAGTGTTTCATAATTTCAGTCTCTGTGGAGTGAAGAGAGGGCACTTGAAGTGATCACTGAACAAGTAAGCCATCACACACATGGGGACACTTGGAAGCCTCTTCAGCTGGAAGTGGGGGCTTAGAAATTTACTGGCTATCAGCTAAATAGCAGAGTAATCATTTGGGAAATCAAGGTCCCAGAGAAGAAATCCATAGACAGTCCCCTGATCAGCATTCAAAGTCTGATGGGAGCCTCCCTCACTGAAATACTGTTTTTCCCATCATCCTCCCTACCCCTATTTCATTCATTCACCTAATATTTTTAAGCCCATTATTATATCCTCAGCTCATTGCTTAGCATTCTTTTTCCAAGTAGCCTTCATAAACTACTGTAATTCAATCTGCCCTCCCTTCCTCTGATCTCCTAGCAGGTACTGTCTACAGCTTGGCATTTGCATATGCATTGGCTCTATCTTGTATCGGATGCTCCTCCTAAATTAGACTGTAAATTTTTCCTAAGCAATTACTAATAATGCCCCCATGAATCTCCAATTGTACTTTCTACAGTGCTAAATACACAGAAAATTCTAAATAAAATATGCAATATATGAAAGAAAATTCTGCACTTTGGAGAAGAGGATCTCAGTAACTTCAGGCTAACTTATCTTCATGATACCCAGACATTGGAAGCCAAACAGAATGTGGAAAATCACTTTTAAATATATAAAGTGCTTAAATATATAAAATTATCTGTAACCATAATTTTAAATGATTCTTAAGTGTCCATGTATGCAAAGAAGCAATAGAAAATACAGAAAGATTAGACTCGAAAAGAGTTGAACTTGCCACTAACCACAATGGAACTCTTGGACCATGAGAAATGACACATGGCTGATGTGAAAGAGGCAGACAACATCTGCATATTTTTAAATGATGGTTCAGACATGGGAGAGACATGGAGCCAATTTATTTTGCTATTAATTTTGCTATTGGGCCCTTTCTGAACTATCCTTAAAATTATTTAATGAAATTCAGAAGGAAAGTTTATTTCTGTTTAAACCCCAAATTAATGTCACTTGCAGCTTACGGAATATACTGAGTTATTAAATTGAAAACCACCAATCTCTTTGGGCAATTTTCCGGGAAGATTGAATCTAAATCTCCAGTGTTATGCTGTTTGACATTAATTATTAATTTGTCAGATTGAGGCACTGCATTAAGGTTGAAAATAATTCCCTTGGGAGGACATTTATTTTATCAACTTTAAAAAATGGGTCTAATCTATTCAGGTAATAATATCTTGTCAGAAATTTAGCTCATAAAAATACTGAATATTAGTTTTGTGATCTAATAAGCTATTCCCATACTTTATGATTGGGGAAAGATATTGTTATAATTAAACCAAAATCCACAGCCCATAACAATTTTTCTCCAAAAAAACCTTGCATATCAACAAAATAATAAAAGTGAAGGAAACAAACAGCAAGCTAATGTCTGGAGAGACTAGCTGTCTGATAGTTTTTAACACTCATCCAAAGATGCCCCCAACATGGCCTGGCCTTCTTTCCTGTGCTTCCATCCCTCAGTGTAGAGAGTTTTTTTTAACGTATCAGTATTTTCCATCTCTACAGTTCTTAGGATGCCACATATCAACTTCTTTCTAAACAATCTTTAATTCAGAAAATGTAAAAATACATAAAAAAGAACAATAAAATCAATGCCTTGGGTGGAGTATAGTACCATCACTATGGTAAAAAGAACACTTATCTCAGTATTAGAAGACTCTGGGTCAAAGTCAAGATCTGCTGCCTACTGTTATATGAATTCACTTGCATTTCTGAGTCTCAGTTCCCATCAAAGAATATTAACCTCTCAGAATTTCCTGGATCATATCAAGTGTTTGATCCTAGCAAAATGAGTGAATGAATGAATAATATCACCACATCATTTCTTGCTCATATTCTTCTTTGATCTCCCTCTTCCTTTTTCTGTTTCAAAACACTTTCTTCATATTATTCCCTACTATCTTCTGGGCTTTTGTTTTATATGGGTTTTGGAGTTTGTTTGTTTGTTTGTTTGGTACTGGGGATTGAACCCAGGGACATTCCACTCCTGAGCTATAACCCCAGCCCTAAGTTATTTTTTGGTTTGATACTGGATCTCACTAAATTGCAGAGGGACTCACTATATTGCAGAGGCTAGCTGTAAATCTGTGACCCTCCTGTTCCAGCCTTCCAAGTAGTGTGATTATAGGCATGCACTACCACACTCAGCCTCCTTTCCTTTTCCACTCCTAATTAAGCAAGCAGTTTTCTTCCCTGTGATTTATCACTTATAATAAATCCTCTGTTTCTTTACTTCCTACACTCTATCTTCATGTCTCTTTTGCAAGTCAACACTAATGTTTGGGGAAACCACCTGCTTCACATTCACAAAACCAACTTCCTCACCTCTCATTCAAAATCTAACAAATATCACCCTTTCTGTTTATTATACACACCCAGTAAACAATAAAAAATTAAAATGTTCTTGTGAATTAATCTGCAAAGAATGTGTAGTCTGAGCAACAATTTTGGCAAAGAAAGCCAGAGTAACTGCACCTCATTCTGAAACAGGTGTGATGTCTCTAACAAGCCATTAACACATTTGCACTACCATAATTACTGTTCTGGAAAATACTACATTGCCATAGGAACACTGTTTCCCAAATACATATTTATAGATTTTATTGATGGTATGCATGGACTATGAAGTCGTTTCCATGGTGTGGTTGTGAGCTTTGACAACAAAGATCGATAAGGAACATGATTGCTTCCACAGCTGTCCTTGAAGTTGAAAGGTTTTAAGGTAGAATAACAAGTCCACACACTTTCAGCCAATTGATTTTTGACAAAGGGGCTCAAAACATACACGGGAAAAAAGATAGCCTGTTCAACATATGGTGTTGTCAAAACTATTTAATCACATGTAGAAAACTGGAAAATAATCCCACCTTCTCACCCTGCACAAGAATCAATTCAAGATGTATCAAAGACTTGGAAATTAGACCAGAGATCTTGAGGCTCCTTGAAGAGGGCATAGGTCCAACACTGTAACACATAGGCACAGATAAACACTTTCTCAACAAGACCCCAAAGGCACAACAAACTAAAACGCGAATCAATACGTGGGATTGCATGAAACTGAAGAGTTTCTTTACAGGAAAGGAAACTGTCAAGAACCTCAATCAAGAGCCAACCCAATGGGAGAAGATTTTCATCACCTACTCCTCTGATAAAGGACTAATATCTAGAATATACAGAGAACTCAAGAAACTCAACAATAAAAAAAATAATCCAATAAAAATGGGCAAGCAAACTAAATAGACTCTTCACAAAAGAAGAAATTCAAATGGCCAATACATGCATGAAAAAATGCTCAACATCATTGGCAATCAGAGAGATGCAAATAAAAAAAAAAAACTACCCTGAGATTTCACCCTACCCCAACTAGAATGGCAACCATTCAAAACACAAACAACAACAAATGCTGATGAGGATGTGGAGAAGTGGGAACTCCAAACATTGTTGGTGGAATTGCAAATTAGTACAACCACTTTGGAAAACAGTATGGAGAACCCTCCGAAGAATGGGAATAAATCTGTCATTTGATCCAGCAATACCACTTTTGGTATCTACACAAAAGGAAGGAAACCAAACTACCAAACCAATGCATGTGTATGTATCTATGTTCATTGCTGCAAAATTCACGATAGCCAAACTATGGAGCCAGCCAAGATGTCTATCAAAAGATGAATGGATTACAAAACTGTGGGATATGTACACAATAGAATTTTACTCAGCCATTAAATAAAACACAATTTCAGCATTGACAGGGAAATGGATGGATCTTGAGGACATTATACTAAGTGAGATTAGTAAGTCACAAAAAGTAAGGAATCAGATGCTTTCCCTAATATGTGAAAGCTAAGGTGAAATGGGTCATAGGAGGAACTCCAGGTGAAAAAGGAGATCCTATAGAGGAGCAAATAAGGCAACCTAGATGTGGGAATGGGACAAGGCGAGAAGGAAACTCTTTAAATCACATGATGTACTAATTCATATCATAGTCAACCACTAAGCAAAGCATGAGAGGGAAGGATGGGGAGGGAGTGAGGTGGAGACTGGGTGGGGGCTGGCTGGGTGATGTGTGCATTTATGGCTACACAAGTTTTTTGCTTCATCATAATGTATAAATACAATGCACCAATAAAAAATTTAAATAAAGGAAATTTCCTACAACTTACTGCATTTCAAGGTAAGTAGAATTGGTATTCCCCCCACCCATTTCAGATGCACTTATTGAAAAATAAGGGACCTGGCTAAGTAATGAGCACACTGAATTAAAGATTCTAAATACAACCACAGGAAAAGAATTGCTTTAAGCAGCACATTTTATAATATATTTGTCCCTTCCTGTATCTATTATTTTTTTACCACATTTGGAAAGGCATTTACTTGTGGAAGTGGCCCTATTTTGTTTTATCCAGAAACACCATAAACCAGAAGAACAAATCAGCTATCACCAGATTAAATCAGCTGAGACCCCCTTCTTTATGATGTCCATACATTACACCAGAATCTATTCATTGGCTCATTTAGAGAAAGTTGATGGGACATTAGTGTACATCAGAGCCCTTGATCCTCTTTCCCAGCTCTGGGTAACACTCTATTAAATAATTGTCCCTATGAAGATTACATTCACATGCATTATGGGGCTGTCAACTTCAACACAAAGCACAATTAGTAGCTAGTAGATTCTGCCCATTTCATTGATTTTAAGTAAGTCAAACTTCCTCATCTGGAAAGTGAGAATGAGAGTGCCTACCTCACAAGATTTTCATTTTCTGCCCCAAAAGAAAAGATATTATAAATGACTTGTAAATATCTTGGTAATTGAGAACATTTTTTAAAAATAGAAGCCTGGATTTTTTAATTCTTGCAGTGCTGGGCTCTACAAATTTGAGGCAGGTGCTCTTCCACTGAGCTACACCCCCAGCCCACAATTCTATATTTTAGCTCACAATTCTATTTTTTCAATGTCAGAACAGATTTTCTTTATGTATTAGGAAAGTGTAGTCTTGAGAGCTCTCTAAGGCCCTTTTTAAAAACTATGAAATATTTTTCTTTCCTGCATTTTTCTGGATAAGCAAAGCTGGCATCACTGTGGTTCAACCTCATCTACAGACCTGGAGAAGAGATAGTGCTTGGTAGCAGGTGATTTTTTTGTCCAACTACACTGTCAACATTTCCTCACTGTCTCTAGCCTGTGAGGGAAAAGGTATCACATAAAGATTTTAAGAGTCACATTCTTAGTTTCTATTTGTAAAAATCAAAATGGCTAAGAGAAACCATTAAATTAAAGAAAAATGACATAAATTCATGCCTTTGACTAGCATAAAGAAAAAGACTCAGTTTAAATTTGACTTCATTTCCTTTTTCTTTCTTTTTCCTTTTGTGATGCTGGAGATTTAACTCAGGGGTATTTTACCTACCTACCATCTATACCCCCAGATCTATTTTATTTTTTTACTTGGAAACAAGGTCTTGCTAAGTTACTGAGGGCCTCGCTAAGTTGCTGTGGCTGGATTCAAACATGTGCACCACCATACCTAGTTGACTTCATAAAAAAAAAAAAGAAAGAAAAATAGGAAAAGTAGCCAAACCACTTTTAGTGATAAGACTGAATGGCCAAGTTCTGATTCAAACAATAACAGCATTTCATACAGGCAATCCTTTATAATTACAAAACACTTCCCTATTCTTTATCTCATATTCTTTATCCTCATCACCACACTATGGAGTAATCCACAGAGCTGAGCAATGAGATATAATTTAATTTTTGTATTTGGGGCATTTTAGTCATACATTTTAATGGGGTACAAGATGGCAGAGGCAAACACGCAAATATCACTCATTTAGCCCTTCCTCAGTTCCCACCCCATTCCCTCCCCTCCCTACTTCTCATCTTAAGCTTAGTGACTGACTAAGGATTTCTTCTTTTTTTGTCTAGAGTTCCTTCAATGACTCATTCTGTCCCTAGCTTCCACATAAAATTTCCTGGTATATTATCCCTTACCTGGAAAGTTGTTTATTTTTTGTATCCTTATAGTATTAGAGCTAAGGTTTGTTGTCCCAAGTAAAAGAAGTAAATGAACAACCTAGAAAGTAGAGAAAATATGACATAGTACTTTGTGCAGATCTTATTAGTCCAACTGTGCAAGGGAGAGAAGAGGTCTGGAAGCCATAGGGAGGGAAGGACAATATTCTGTCCAAGGAAAGTCTTATCTCACCCTCCCTGGACTTGAACCTAATAGGAAAAGAAAAGATAAGACAAAACATCTAGATAGTATAAAAAGGCAAAAAAACCAAGGGGACCTATTTCCCATTTTCTATTAAGAAACTGCCCAGCAGAGTGCCCTTACTCTAATGTAGCAGGCATGGCAGAATAAAATGGTGATGTGGCAAAGAGATACAGAGAGCGCGGGGGGATGGTTATAATTAGATATAAAATGTTTTCTAAAGAGCTCATTTATTATTGTTTGAAGCTGATGTAACTGAGTCATAAGGGTTGTAATCCCAGCAGTGGATAAATACATTGTAATGAATTTACTGGGTGGTAACTCAGGCCAAAGGGTGTGGCTGGTGGGTCACTAGAGGATATGAGTTGGGAATTATATGTGGTTGCTCCTCTCCCAGCTTGCGCCCCACATTCTCTCCTTCTCTCCACCTCCTGATACCATGACCTGAGATCCATGGTCCCTGGTCTCACATGGACTGAACCTGAAACTGTGAGAAAATAAATATTCTTTCCTCTAAGTTATGTGGTCAGGTGTTTAGATTATGGCTGTGTGAATGCTGACTGAAACAGTGGCTTTGTGTCCTTTGCTCTTATCTGGTAGGAGCTCCTGCCAGAGATTATGGAGAGATAGCTGAGAGTTGAGATCCAAATCGGCCTTCCAAAGAGCCATTAAGGAAGAGGTAATATGGTTTCATAGCCAAGACTGTGGCATGCACACAGCATTTGCAGGGACCAGACAGGGTGGTATTCCACTAAAATCCCAAAGACCTGCAGAGCAAGATGACCTAGTAGCAGAAACAGTAGGGTATATAGTCTAAGAAGAACCTGGATAGTTCATTCAATTAAATTTCAGAGATTTGCACATCAAGGGCTGAAGTAAAGCAACTTTGCTGTAGGGTAGAGTGGGAATTTTGCTACCCTCCCTCCTACTAGGTTGAGAGGATGCAGATTTTCAGGTACACCAGCCAGGGATACTTCATCAGCAGAGGCATCAAAAGAAATGCAGTGCTCAGAGACATTTATTGTGTCTTAGAGGGAGGCCAATATGTGCCCACAGAGAAGTACAGCATGTGGATCTGTAGCTTTCTATTAATGCTGCCGATCTGTGATCTGTAGAAGTTGAGGATGACAAGCCAAGTGGGAAAAGCAAAGGCTTGCTATTGCTGGGAATGATGGCACCACCACTACTTAGGTTTCAGTAGAGACCCAAAGTAAGGCAAAGGAATGGCAAAGTTTGGTGGTTGGGAAAAAGGGAAGATGCAGGTATGCTGTGGTTGGAAGATATCAGTGTGGGTAAATTGCAGGCAGGCTAAGTAGCAGTGGGCCATCCTATGGCATTGGTGAGATATACACATATTTGGCTTTCTCTGGATTGGTTCTGAGACCCTGAGGTGGAAGTGGGTACAAATTTAGGAGAGTTACCCATTAGTGAAGTCCTGGCCATTTTGGATACATTTTCACAGAGGTTCTTGTTGGGTTACTGGATTGCCACTAGAAGTAGCAACCTCACTTCCTCTGACATAAAGAAGGCTGACTTCCTGAAGTGTTTACTGTAGAGAAGGGGAAGAATATTGCAGTTCATAGGTCAGAGTTCAATGTTAATATGTGGTCTGTCCAATGTCAGTCTATATGCTAAGTCTCTTACTGTCAACAATGACCCTTGTCATGAGAATCTTGAAAAGAAAGGTGTAGAGGGGATCTATTTACTCACATCTTTACTAGCATTTATTATTGTTTGTATTATCAATGATTGCCATTCTAACTGGTATTGGATGGAACCGCAGTGTAGTTTTGATTTGCATTTTCCTGATTGCTAATGATGTTGAACATGTTTTTATATATCTGTTAGTCATATGTATGTGTGTTTGTATTTTGTGAAGTATCTATTAGTTCAACTGCCCACTTTTTATTGGGTTATTTGATTTTTTAGTACTAAAGATTTATACTGTTGGTAGAATTGCAAATTAGTACAGCACTATGGAGATAAGTGTGGAGGTTCCTCAGAAGGCTACGAATGGAGCCAACAGATGGCCCAGCCCTACTACTCCTGAGTGTCTTTCCAAAGGAATTTAAATCAGAATAATAGAGTAATGCATGCATATCCATGTTTATAGCAGCACAATTCACAATAGCAAAATTATGGAACCAGCCTATATGTTCATCAACAGATGAATGGATTACAAAACTGTGGTGTACACACACATGGGATTTTGTTCAGTCACAAAAGAGAACAAAATTATGTCATTTTCAGGAAAATGGATGGAACTTGAGAATATTATGCTAAGTGAGATTAGCCAGTCTCAAAAAGTGAACAGTTGTATGGTTTTTCTCACATTTGGAAACTAGATCAGATAAAATAGGAGAGATTCCAATGGAGCAATGGAGAGGGTTTAGAGGATAGGGGATGGGGAATAGAGACATGATGAGGCAATAGTTTAAGTAATGCTATGTACACATAGCAAATTATCAATACCAATCTCAATGATATATATGGGGAAGGGAAGGGAGTGGGTGGGATCCAGAGGGAAACACATCAAGTGCTGGTTTGTGCATGTATATTTCTATTACTCTATACTTTATTATGATGCACAATTATAATGAACCAATAAAAGTATATTCTAAAATAGAATAGTGGGGAGGGAAAACCTGAGAGAAGAGGAACAGCTCTTCTGGAAGTTAAAAATTTGAATTTATTGAATATTTATCAAAAAGAGACTGAGTTAGATAGAAAAAATCATTGTAGCCTGGAAGAAAGAAATGAAACTTTAATGGGCAAGTTAATTTTGTTTGTCTTTTTTTTCTGATAGCAATAAACTTGAAGGATTCAAAGTAATATGAAATTGGATTACATACCAAGTTTGTAATTTGCAAATATTACCCTGATACTGGTATTATTACACAGTTTACAAATGAGAAATCTGGCACTAAGAAACATTAAAAATTATAATAATCATCAAAAATAATACATCTCAAGGTGCTACTTTCTAGAAAGCTGGTAGGTTCTGCCCAGAACACTGACTAGAGAAAGTGGCAGTTATGTCATTCAAGGGCCAAGTACCTATATAAATGAACACAAACATCACAGACTACAAATTGTCAGTTGGAAGAAGCAGTGATCCATCCTTAAGGAAACTAATTTATAGATTTTTTTTGGTATTGAATATTTTCAGGTATTATGGTCCATACATAGCAATCTAAGAGTTCCAAAATTTGATTTAAATAACAGTCATCAGATCTTGAATTTCAAGTAGTACACAGAGATTTGATGAGCTAGGGGACCACTTATAAAAGTAACAATTTGAGACCAGATCAGCCAAGCAGGCTGCCCTAAGTAAGAGTTCACAGTGACCAGGGCTCACGCGCAACTGAAGGACCTCTGTAACCCTATCTTTCTCTCCAAAAGAAATGTGAAGACCGTGGGAGCAGAGGTTATAAAAGTAAAAGAGAATAAATTGCTCGGGGCTTGCTGAGATTAGTTAGAAAATAAAAGGAGATTTTTGTGAAGTGCCTTTGTATTTCAGAACTTCAAATCATTCCTTATTATGAACAGAGGGCAATACAAGTTGAATATCAAGTAATTAATGCTCATTTAGAACACATCTCTGAAGTTCTAATTTTTTAAGCTTCTCTTTAGCATCCTCCATCCTGACAGCCACATTCTCAAATGTTCCTGTGTAACCTAAAAAGACTGTGTTTCATAAATTCCATATTGATATTACAATAGAGTAGCAGAATAATTTTGGATTTTTTTCCATTTGATAATTGCCCTACTGCTTTTGAAAATAATGACTCTCAATTATTCCAATGTGAGATGCATTCATTTTATTACATTATCTAAATTTGTGTAGATATTACAAGGCTTTATGCAGCCACTGGTAAAGGCACAAAATGTTCCTATTTTTCTCAATTATGGTTTTTAAAATATTACTTTGCACATGCAATGACATTTTCACTCATTCTCTTCTTCACAAGAAAATAAACATCAACGTGTGGCATTTAAGCATGATATTTTTATAATTACAATTGCTATTTTTCTTCTCATTCTATTAAGGGTAGGAATAGGTAATTAATACAAATAATAATTGGCCACTTACTTTTCTACCATGTGTCACTCATTGTGCTTATTATCTTCAGTTTTGCAGGATGAGGAAAAAGGCATAGAAAGGTGAGACAATTTGCCTATGATAATACAACGGTGAGTTGTAGACAGGTGAGATTTATCTTAGCCACTGCAACACACCATCATTCAGGGAGAGTCTTGTCTCTCTGCTTTCATGTCAATTCTCTCTCTCTCCTTCCCTTTTTATTCGTTCTCACCTAATTTCAGGGAGTTTCTCTTTAAGAGCTCAGACAGTGCAAACAAGAGTTGGAGTTTCAAACCCTGCACCCTTTGAAGGTATAATCTGTGCAATTTTTGGTACAGCCCTAGTCATTAACACTAGTAATATTAACACAATAGAAATATTATTTCTTTCTGCTATCACAGGGTAATGGAGATAGGACACGTTTCCTCCAGGCAGTGTGCAATGGTTTTCATTTCAAATGTCCTCAATGCCCATGAGTTAAATGCTTGGTTTCCAGGCCTGTGGATATGTTGGAAGGTGGTGGAACCTTTAGGAGGTGGAGGATACTGAGAAGTTAGGTCACTAGGGCTGTGAATTTATTGAATATTTATCAAAATGAGACTAGGTTAGCTAGAAAAATATGTTGTTGCCCGGAAGAAAGGAATAAACATTTAATGGGCAAGTTTAATATTTATTTATTGTTAGCAACAGTGTTGAAGGGTCAAAAGCAAGATGAAATTGGATTGCACACCCAGTTTGTAATATGCAAATGTTTACCTTGTTAGCAGTATTATTACACATAGTGTTTTAAATAAGAAATCTGGCACCAGGGGTACTAGGACCCTGGTCCTTTCCCTTCTCTCTTTTTTTTGCCTGTGAATAGGTCTCCTCCACTGTTTTCTCCATGCCTCCCAATGTACTGTGCTACAACAGGCCCAAAGCATCAGGGTCCACTGACCATGGACTGGAATCTTTAAAACTATGAGCCCAAATCAACCTTAAGTTTATGATTTCAAAAAATTTGTCATGGTGGTGGGAAGCTGCCCAATACATAGTGGCTCCAGGATCCAGGCTGTCCATTTGCTGGCTATAGGGATGCCCTCCCATCAGCAAACTTGGCAGATTAGGGAGGAACAGGAAAGGTGGGCTGAAAGCATTTTAACATGTAGCCCCTGGCCAGAACTAATCACATTTCATCAGACAGCATGACTAAGCCAATTGCAAAGAAAGATGGGAAAATGTAAATGAACACTTAGATATCCATGAATATTGGTAGTTTCCGCCAAACTGATCACGTTTTTTTTTTTTTTTTAATCTATCTTGGCCTGTGTTTCTATTTCTACAAAGTAGAGAAAAAACATAGCACTATGCCCGACTATATGCAGTTATCGCATATTTTACAATTTAATATTATGTTATGCAAATATGTATATAGGCCCTCAATGGAGATAGAAAGCTGCCTTCTTTGAATTGATGAGGAGAAAATTGATGTTAGAATGTATTTGCCAAATAAAACCTCAACGAAGACACCCAGAGAAGATATTTTAGAATTCTTCACATGAGTTTCTACTTTCATTACCTGCTGTAAATTCATTAGATGAAAAAATATAATTACTTTCACTAATTAACTTATACAATTTTATTATATAAAAAAGCCAGAATCTCAGCAGGAAAATAAGCCTTTTGAAGGAAGGGAAAAAGGCTGCTAGAGTGGAGAAAAATGTAGAGTGTGTGGAGTGAGTGGGAGGATTAAAAGAGAAGATAATTTGTTTTTGTTGCCGATGCTATTTTTCTTCTCAAATTAGAATGCTGAGGATAATAAATAAGTAGAGAAAATTCAATAATCACTGTAGTGTTTCTCTGAAAATACCAATTACAATTGTTTTTGTTTTCAACTTCCTTTGTTCTGTTTTACTTCAGGAATCAGTTGTTCATTTACTGAACTAGTGGGTTTCCTGTTCCATATTCTCAAATCTCTCTAATCTATATTTTTCAGCTGCATGTTTTATGTGTTTCAATATTTTGGAATAATTTTATTATTACTTGTTATTATTCATATCTTTGTCCCTTTTTACTCCTCCTCACTTGCTAAAGCCTCAAACATATTTAATGGCTTTCTGTTTTTCTAAGTGGTCTTTCTGATGACAAATATGAAATAATGATATGTAACTTCTTTTGAAAAATGTATAGAAATAGTTTTCTGTATAGAAAATATCTAGTGCACATTCCCAAAGCGTTCTAAGCTTTATAAGCATAAGAGTTTGGCTCACAACCACCTCTGTATACAGCACACTCTAGCCTGATATGTAAATAAATTGTAACCTAGAAGTATACCTTTGTAACCAGGCAACCAAGTCTCAGCTAATCACAGCAGTCAAGCTTTAGCCAATTGGAGCCTGTCAACTAATCAGACCATGCCCATATAAGACAACAGCCGACTTCAGTCAATCAGGTGGTTTCTGTAATCACTTCCTTTTCTTCGGCTATAAATAGAACCTGTACCTGTGGTGGGGTGTGACATTCTGAACCACCTTCCTTCTGTAATGATGCTCCATTATAGAATCATTTCTGAATAAACTAGTAAAAAAAAGAAACATAATATTACAATTACATTTGTTCAGTTTAATTGGTCTCAGTTTTTCTTTTGACAGCTCCCTTTTACCTTATTGTTTTTTGACTTTATTGTTTGCTTCTTAATAGTTCTGTTTTTAAGAAAAACATCTTTATTATTTTTGTATACATATTCACTATCAAATATTATATTTATTATTATTATTATTATTATTATTATTATTTTGGTGGTACTGCGGTTCCTGGAAGCCCTTCTACCTCCGGGCTATACTCCCAGACCTATTTTTACATTTTTATTTGGAAACAGGGTCTCCTAAGCCAGCTTGCGCGGCTGGCTTCGAACCTGCGCAATCCTCCTGTCTGTGCCTCCCAAGCGTGGGGATTATGAGCATGTGCCACCACGCCCGGCTATAAAATATTATTTTAAAAAAGAACAGAAGGTTAAAATCACCCAAATATTACTTGACAAAAACTACTGAGACATATTTCTATTAATATAGAAAAGAAGATAAATTGATAAGATGTAGATGGAAGTATTCAAATAGTCTTTACTGTGCTCCAAACTTTTCAATTAAAAAGAATAATTATAAAGCCAGGCATGGTGGGGCGTGCTTGTAATCCCAGCATTTGGGGGGCTGAGACAAAACGATGTGGTTCACTGACAGCCTTGGCTGCTACTTAGGCCCTTTGCAACTCAGTAACACCCTGTTTTAAAGTAAAGAATAAAAAATAAGGCCAGGGGTGTAGCTCAGAGGTAGAATGCTCCTGGGTTCCATTCCTACTACTGCAAATAATTAATAATAATAATAATAATAATAATAATAATAACACATTATTATTATTATTATTATTATTAGTTTACCCTATGCAATGTGAAGTCTTGCTGAATTTTCTTGCCATAATACATTTCTGCCTGGCCCTTTTATTTTGGTTCTTACTAACACCTTTGTACTGGTGAGCTTTATATTTTGAGTTATAATTGCAAACCCTAAAAGTGATCTCCATTTCCTGTTTTAGACACATATCTATTTTCAACATGGTAGCAAAACTGATCTTAAAATATATCAGTGTTCATCAGGCATGGTGGCGCATGCTTGTAATCCCCACACTTGGGAGGCTGAGACAGGAGGATCGCACAGGTTCGAAGCCAGCCTCAGCTACTTAGTGAAGCTCTCAGCAACTTAGTGAGACCCTGTTTCCAAATAAAATATAAAATAGGTCTGGGAGTATAGCCCAGAGGTAGAAAAGACCCTGGGTTCAACCCCAGTGCCACCAAAAAAAAAAAAAAAATTCCATTGTTTCCAATCTGTGTTATGTTCTCAGGTGAAATTTGTCTCAGTCAACATTCTCACTGCTATAATCCAAAATACCTGACCATACATCTTAGAGGAAAGAAGATTTATTCTTTGACAGTTTTTTAGAAATTCTGGGTTCATCCTAGGTGAGGCTGGGGTCTGTGGGTCTCAGGGCATGGCCCCAGGAAACAGGGGGAAAGAGCCACAGGCTCTGCCTCTCACATCACAGATGCCAGGGGAAGAGGGAGCAAGAGGAAGGAGGAACCTGATATGATCCCAAGACCACACCCCCAGAAACCCTCCTTAGCAACCAAGCCCAGTTTCCAACATTGCAAGCTTGTTTCTGTGAGGGCTAGGGGGACATTACTGAATTTTACAGGTTGTTTATTCAATCATGTACTAATCCAGTAACAATTTATTGTTCACCTAGTATATGTTTAGTCAGTCTCCTAAGGGAGTTACAAGGAGGATTCAGGTCAACAAGAGTTTTGGATATAATCAAATAAATATAAAATACAGCCAGGAGTGGTGGTGCATGCCTGTAATACCAGCACTTGGGAGACTGAGACATGAAAAACACAAACTGTCTCAATTTCTTGTCTGAAAAATGGACATTATAATTGATTTTGCTCAGATAGCTGAAGTAGTTTGGACTATGAAGACTGTGACACAGCGATGAACATGTAGGAGGTGCAAAGACTGGTGACTGTTGCAAGTAGTAGTAGTAGTAGCAGCAGCAGCAGCAGCAGTAGTAAAAGTACTAGTTACAATACTATCTACTAGTCCTTCTTTTGCTTGCTCTGTGGTCAAAACTGAGTCATATCATTGTGTGTATAAAATGTAATTTTATTTGCCTTGGACAGCATATGCACTCAGTAAATATTTGTTGAATAAATCAATCAATTTATATGAGAATGAGTGTGAGGTGCTGGAGGCTATTTTCTATAAAACTGACTGGCCTATTTACAGTGAAGCTATCTTTCTGGTTAGATTTCTCCCCAGAGAATTCTATTTTTATTTTAATTGAAGAGTAGTTATAAAAGCTAATTGATTATTTGCATTTGCAGAAAGCTATTCCCACCTTCCATCAGCCTCAAACCCCAAGTGGCAATCAATGTTTAGAGGTTTCCACCTATACTCATGGCTTAAAAGAAGTAAAACCCAAGATTAATGTATCTGGCTTGTCAGATATATACTTAGACTTTTCTAAAAAAAAAAAAAATGAATCCAACTCAGACAAGTCAGTAATTAATGCCATAAAACTCAGCTCAACAGAAACTCAATTGAAAAATGAAAAGGACACAATAAAGAGTTTTATTGAAAGAAAGGCTAACCAAGGTTGCTATTTTTAAAAAGTAATTCAAGGTTCTTTGTCAGTGAAATGAAAACAAAGATATACGTACTTTTTACTATATAAAAACATTAAACTTTTCCCCTCATGTCTTTAGAGTTGTGTTCCATATGAATATATTAAATGCATTTAGTGCATAAGAAAAGTACTAAATGATATTTTGAGGACAGGATATTAAAATGAGACCAAGTAAAGAAAAAATTCTGCAGCCTATAAGCATAGCATACTTATACATTTAAAAAATTAAATATTCAATATGCTTTACTCAAGCAATTATCTAAAAGCTTAGTTATGGCAAAAACAAGTTAATAATGAATAAGAAAGAAAACTTGTACTTATTTCCAATTTGTTATTTTTTAAATGTCAAAAAAATTAACTTGTTTTATTTTTCCTCTATTAGGCAGAACTGGTGAGGGAAGAAATATATTATAGCTAATTTAAAATTAGATAATTTTACAGATGTACTCACTACAAAAAGTCATTATCTGAAAGTGTGTCAAAGAGAAGAAAAAAGTAGGCAACAGAATTTTTACCTTATGAAAGATGGTTACTTTAAAAAAGGTAAACTAATTGGTAAGCAAAGAAAATATAAACATGACATGGTATAGGTCATAGGTCATTTAAGAAGCTGATTATTATTTTATTTATTTATTTATTTTTAAAGATGTTGAAGAGTTATTTATTTATTTATTTATTTATTTATTTATTTTGAAACAGGGTCTCTTAAGCCAGTGCAGCTGGCTTCGAACCTACGCGATCCTCCTGTCTCAGCCTCCCAAGCATGGGGATTACAAGTGTGTGCCACCACGCCCGGAGAAGCTGAATATTATTTTAAGTTCAATAGCATTTTTCTATCAGGCACTTGGTAATGAGTGATTCTGTGTGTGTGTGTGTGTGTGTGTGTGTGTGTGTGTGTGTGTGTGTGTTGATAACAAATGTGAATCCTAAGGGAATCGATAATAAATACAAGTATAGGTATTTTCATATGAGAAAACACAACTGGCTATAGTTGGATCAATGTTTATTTTATATGCTATTTCCCAGATAACTATTCACTAAAAATTCTTAATTTCAACAAAAGATTTTCTAATTATTTATTTATTCTGTATAAATAATATTGGTAAGTTTTCCTCAAAAATAAAAATGAGTACAAACTCTATCAAACTACTTAGCTTCCTTGCTAATGAAGATTACATTACTGCAATACTTCAGGGAGTATTTATGTGTTATATAACATACACTTCAAAGATTTGCCTTTTACTGCATAACCAAGTTCAAATATGAGAGGCAATATTCAGATCATGCATGACTATCATCCCTTTCTTGGCTCCTTACACTACCAGAATCTGATTCATCTCATTTCCTCCGACCTCTCACTTACACACAGTATTGCCATATTGAGTCACCAGACCCAGTGGCTTTCCATCTCTGTATTCATCCAGGAATGATTACCAATACTTGCCTCTCCCTGCTCTAAGAGGACTTAAAACATGTCCTACAGTTGGGCATAGTGGTACATGATTGTCATTCCAATACTTGGGAGGCTGAGACAGAAGGATTAGAGATTTTTTAAAAATGTGGATCATATTGAAAATGATATACATTCAGGCTATACTTGGTGCCCCACTTCCGCTTTCCTCCCTCCCAACAATGAGTGTCCAGGTTAACCGTGTACACTCATACTTTTTAGATGTAGCTCCTCCATTAATCAACCTCAGCCTTCTTCCTCTCCTACCCTCCATTCTGGTTTTGCTGAGGTATCCCCTCCATTATCTGGAGTCTCTCTGGTATTCCTAATACTCCCTAGTTTGGGTAAGTTAGAGAAAACATATGTCCCTTCTCTTTCTGTGCTTGGCTGATCTCACTTACAGGTTTGAGGTCAGCCTCAGCAACTTAAGGAGGCCCTCAGGAACTTAGTAAGATCCTCTTTCAAAATAAAAAATAAAGTAGGCTAGAGATGTAGTTAAGAGGTAGAATACCCAGGTTCAAATCCATAGTACTGTAACAAACAAGCATTAATGATGACTTTCTGTCTCTGTTATTTATGTAAAAACAGGTTTATATATATGTATATATATTCTCTCACATAATCAAATTGTATATTGCTGAAATAGAGAAATTAAAACTTGAGTTTCTTTTGCATTTCACATATATTTAAAACAACTACACTAATAATACTGTAAAATTTCCAAGTTTATTTATTTATTTTTTTGGTGGTACTGGGGTTCCTGGAAGCCCTTCTACCTCCGGGCTACACTCCCAGACCTATTTTATACTTTTTTTTATATTTGAGAAACAGGGTCTCCTAAGCCAGTGCGGCCGGCTCCGAACCTGCGCGATCCTCCTGCGCCACCACGCCCGGATGTAAAATTTCCAAGTTTAAATACTGTAATTTTTCTCCCTAAGCCCAACTCCAACCCCAACCCTAACCCTAAACTGAGGTTGTTCCTGATTGTCTGTGTAGAGGTTAAAAAAAAAAAAGAGCTAGAACTCAAGGTGTGGTGAGTAGAAGGGAATGCTGGGTGGCTTGAGGGTCTTGAATGAATGTCTCTTTGCATATCAAATATTTCTTTCATGTTCCTATGATCTAGGCATTGTGAAATGTTTGGAGGTGAAGAGGTGAAACGTCTGTTCACAAGGAGTTCACATGCTCACTTCCTCTTAGGCAAAACACTAAGAAATCAATAATTATAGCCTAGTGGGGTAAGCACTATCATATTTGTTTGCACAGGGTGTGATGGAACATAAAAAGTAAAATGACCTGCCTAAGAAAAAGGCTTCCAAAGAAATATTCCTGGAAAAGACTTCTGAGCTGGATCTCAAGACAAAAGTAGGGGTGAACAGGTCTCACAGGGGAAGGTCAGTTAAAACAATGGCAAGAACATAAGAATAAAGGCAAGCGTAGTCAAGAAATTGCAAGTCGTTCAGCCCGGCTGGAGAGCAGTGAGCCTGCAGGAGAGCAGTAGCAAGAAAGTAGGGAAGGAGAAAGAGGCCAAGTCATTGTTTGATCATTGTTGGCTATGGCTTTTACCTTTGATCCTAGAGTGGACAGGGAAGATTTTTAAACAGGTCAATGAGATGATCACATTTACATCTTAGAAGGATCAGTTTGAAAGTTGTACCAGGAAAGATTAGAGGGGAGGAGTTGGAAGGCAGGGAGAAATAATCCAGAAGAGAAATGATGAGGCACTGGGCAGACAGAGGCAGTAGTGGGGACAGAGGAGGGAACCAATTTAAGTAACAGAAAAGGGTATGAAATGAATAGTGTGCAGTGATGTTGTGAGACAAGAGAAAGATGAACTTAGATTGCCTCCTAGAATTATGGCTGGAATGACAGAGTGGATGATAGTGGCATCCATCAAAAGAGAAATCCAGAAAGAGGAGGGTGGTGTCAGAAAGTTATGAGTTCCTTGTGGAACATATTAGATTTGCAGTGCCAAAGTCAGGATAGTTATTTGGCAGTTCATTAAAAAATATGTGTCTTGAGCCTGACTTATCAGTTGGCAAGGGCAGCTAAGGCCAAATATGTGAATTTAATTTCTCAGGAAAAGTAGAAAGAATAGAGACAAGAAGGATGAGGACAAATCCTAGACAATATTATCATGTACGGTGATAAAGAAGAGAAGCCAGGCATGGTTATGCATGCCTATAATTACAGTGCTTGGGAGGCTGAGACAGGAGGATGGCAATTTTGAGACCAGCCTTGGCAACTTAGCGAGACTCTGTTTCAAAATAAAAGTGTGTAGCCGGGCGTGGTGGCGCACGCTTGTAATCCCCGCGCTTCGGAGGCGGAGACAGGAGGATCGCGCAGGTTCGAAGCCAGCCGTGCTGGCGTAAGAGACCCTGTTTCAAAAATATAAAACAGGTCTGGGAGTGTAGCCCGGAGGAAGGAGGGCTTCCAGGAACCCCAGTACCACCAAAAAAAAAACCAAAAAAACAAAAAAACAAAAAAATCAAAACAAAACAAAATAAAAGTGTGTAAATACAATTAAAAAGGTCTAGGGGGATAGCTCACAGGTAGAATGAAAATGAGGTCAATTTCCAGGACCTTCCCCCCAAATAAGACAGGGCTAGGAAATCAAGAAAGAATGATGTTAGGAAAGCTAAAAGGAAGAGATTAAAAGAGAAAAAGGAATTGTTAGTTATACTAAATTGTCAAATTCTGCAAAGAATTAGAATAATATAAGACAAAAAATATTATCTACTAAATCTGGGAATGAAGCTGTTACTGACTTTAGTAGCATCACATAAGGTCAAGGATAAATACAGAAGCAAGACTCCAGGATGACCAAGAAGAATCAGAAACAGTGGACTTGGACCATCTTTTCAGAAATTTTGGCCAAAGAGAAGGCATGTGCAACCTTCCATTGTAGATAGGTTGTCATGTGGCTCCCTTTGAAACCCTCTTTATGGTATTCAGACCCTATATAATCCCCTTTCCTTTGACATGGTATGGGTTACCTAATGACTTATTTCTAATCAATTGAATATAGTACATTGATGGGATATTGATTCTCAGATGAGGCTACTGGAACTGCAACTGCAATTTCTATCTCACTTATTCTCTCTGGACTCACCCTTACTGACTCTGAAGGAAGCTATTTTCCATATTTAGAATGACACTGAAAAGAAGAAAGAACTGAAAGGCACAAGGAAGAAAGAATGAGAGGATGAAGGAATAGAAAGATGGGAGAGAGGAAGAAGGAGGTTGACTAAGAATACAGAGTAAACCAGGTGTGGTGGCACATGCCTATACTTTCAGTACTTGGAAGGCTGAGACAGGAGGATTGCACATTTGAGGTCAGCCTCAGGGATTCAGTGAGGTCCCTTGTTTAGCAAGATCCGATTTCAAAATAAAAATAAAATAGGGCCTTGGGGGTATAGCTTAGCGGTAGAATGCTTCTGTGTTCAGCCTCTAGTACCAAAAATTTATAGAGTGAATACTGGAGTCAGCAATTACTGTATTTTAAACATTACAGATAAGACACAAAGCATGGTAATACACCCAGTGGATCAAATAGAATGGACATGAAGGCAATTGGAATTCAGAGTCAAGAAAGGATAAATTCTTGAATTATTAGCCTACACCATGGAAACTGAGTTGTTCCATGATAATAATATCATTCGTGGTACTGACAAACATCACTATTAATATAAATAACACTTGAGTATTTCATAATAACAGTAATAGTTACTGTGTGTGATATACTTATGATATGCCAGTCAGTAGGCTAGGAATATTACCTTAGTTATCCCACTCTTACAGTGTCCCTGAAGAGTTATTATTATTGCCTTATCTTTCTTTATTTTGTAATAGCTAAGTAATTTGCCTTCCATCAGACAGTTTAGTAAGTGTAGGAGATGTACCAGTAATGGGAATGGCCTAGGAAAATTTGAGAAAGCTCTCATTATTAATAAATATATTTCAAAAATTGGGTGAGGGGTAGATCTGTGAAAGGACTTGGTTTCTGCCAAGAAGCAAGCAATTATTCCAATGTAAATTAACCTAGCTAAAGGTAATTAGCAAGTCAATAGGAGAGGAAAACTAGGACTTCCTCATCCTCATTCTAAAGACAGGTTTACATAATAGTTGGATACTCTAGCTAGGATGGGAGGAGGGGGACACCTTTGTGAAAGGAGACACCTTGGCGGGAAAATACTGGAAGGAACTTTACAGGGACTTTTCCTACATCAGAATTACATGAAACAAGATGGAGGATGTCATGTATAAAAAGTCTGTTTCGTGTTTTGTACTTAGGTGATTTCATTCAAAGCACCCGTCATTTTACCCATGAGGCTGTAACTGTCTTCTGTATTTCTATCTTTTTAATAAACTTTTTTAAATCTTCAGCGAGAGTCCAGGCTATTGCATATTTATCCTTAGCTCGAGACAAGAACCTGTGGTTTTTGTGGGTTTTTTGGGGAAAATTATTCACAGGGGTCTAACAAAGGTCCCTGGGGACATTTTCCTAAACCATCACATTTTCTCTCAAAACCATAACAGGAGAGACGGATAGTTTTCTACTAGCTACTATTCTCTTTCTTATACATTATTTGGCATGCCAACCCAGATGAAGACTACATCTCTCAGTTGCCTGACAGTTTCAGTTGGTTCTGGCCAATGGAACATGAGTAGAAATAATGTGTGCAAATGGTTATACTCAGAAGGAGAAACTATGTGCACATTCCTTCTGCTCTTCCTTTTTCCATTGTCCAGAATGTGCATGTGATGGCAGGAGCTGGAGCAGCCACCTTGCATCACTCAATGGAAACTGCTTATTAAGAAGAGCAAAATGGAGAGATGGAAGGAATCTGGGTCCTGTGCTGTGGCTGCTGAGCAGAATGTAGGATCAAAGTCTTCCCTCTAAAACCAATGAAGCTTTCAAGACATATGACTTCTCTCTCTCTCTCTCTCTCTCTCTCTCTCTCTCTCTCTCTCACACACACACACACACACACACACACACACACACACGAAAAAAGCCTTAAGGAAGAGGTGCGTAAGTGGCTTCAGGTTTTACCATTTTTAGGACATGGGGCTGGGGTGAGGGTTCGCATACTGGCCAAAGCTTGTATGACTTGAACTTCCTGCTGATACAAAAGGAGGGAACACAGAGGCTTTCTTGTCACCGTGCTCAGATGTGTGCCAAAGGGAAGGAGAGAAGAGTAGATCTTGAAAGCTGTCAGTCCACTGTCTTTGATGGAGTCATACCCTAGTATGTCCTCAATTCTACTGAACCTTGTGCTGGCCCTGCACCACCTACTCAGATGTCTACATATTAAAACTAAACTTTAGAGTCATTTGACCCTCATATTTGGGAACTTCTTCATCATAATCATTTAATTTCTATCCTGACTAGTGCAGTGAGAGATACTTTTGAAACGGTGAGATAGAGTGCTCAGAAAACATAAAAAACGAAAAAAAATAGGACAATGGTACAAGGAAGGAGAAAAAGGAGAAGACTATGCCTGGGTATCATTTTCTCATAAAAGAAAGAGTAATGATATTTTATAAAAGGGTGCAGGTTGGACAGTAGGAACAGGAGAGAAGGTGGAGCCCTTTCCTGCAGTCCTAGCCAGTACCTGAGCTATAGAGCTCAGAAGTGGAGGAAAGCCAACAGCTTCCTCCGAAGGGAATTGATAGACGGGTGAGATTTTTGGGAAAAACCATGATTTTCTCTTAAATGGAGAAGTTGAATGGAGAAGTATGTGAAGAGATATGAGGCAAAATGGCTGCTTCACAATAGCATTTCCTGTGGTAGAATAGGAAAGATTTCTTATAAAAGGATGACTCTGAAAGAACACATTAAGTTGTTGGGAAACGCGGGTTAAATGATTGAAAAGTGCGTTTTAGGCAGTGAATGAGAAAGGCAGGCAAGGAGTAGGAGGGGAAGCAGTGAGCTCAGGACTGGATGTGAATCATTGGTGTGAACTCTGCTGTAATATAAACACTTGGACTTTGAATGGGATGGGAAAATTATGGGTAACCATTGAAGAGAGGTATGATTAAAATGGTGTTTTAGAAAATCTAGTCTAAGACCAAACAGAAGAGGTTAAAAAAAAAATTGGCAGTGGGTGGAGGAGTCAGGAGGCCAAACTCTGGGGTTTTACTCAGGTGTGATAGTACAATTTGTATAAAATATACAAATTTAATTTGTAGGAAATGAATCCTTCCTTCCTCTGGGCTTCCAAAGCACTTGTTTCTATCTTAATTATAGCATTTATCCAAATTGTATTACTCTTTTTCTGTTTTCATGTTTGCCATCCCTGTGGGCTAAAAGCCCTTTCTAAACATGTGCTGTCTTTTTATACTTGTATCCCCAGGGTAAAATCTGGGCCTGACACGAGAAGGTATTTGGCAAAACATCACCAATTAAATAAATGAATAGGAGGCTGTCAGAATATTTAAGACATTTGTTGAATAGGTCTCCTACCAGAGAAGTGACAGCAGAAATGGCAGAAAAGGACATAATAGATATTTAAAAGAAACAATCACCATGATATGGTGACTGAATGAAGAGGGAGAAGATTCCACAACAATTATAGTGTCCAGCCTGAGAGGCATGCTGGGGGTACCATGATGCATTGGTACAAGTGCGGACAATAGGAAAGTATAGATGCATAGGATCCAGCTCAGGAAACATATCTCCCTTTCTTCTTTCAGCAACTGGTATTAATTTGGGTCTGGGAGAGATGGAGAATCTAAGATAACAGGATCTGATTGTCCCATTTCACAATATTAGAAGAATTCATAGTGTAAATTTAAAGGTACCAAATTAACCACAAGCCAAGGAATAGAATACAAGGTTTAATACACAAATAGATGTTTGAAATTAGACTAAGCTATGGATGCTGTGGCAAGATTCTTAAGGATATTACTACTTTAAATGTGTTCTTGATCTGACATAAATTCTTTATGCTATACAAAATTTTTAATCAAAATCAACCTCCAGAAGGAGCACATGTAGATTATCCTATCTGTAAGCAAATGGGAATTTTGTGACCACACTGCTTCAAGAGAACTAGGAAAATGTAAGCAATTGTCTGAATTTCAAAGCAGAGGTAGAGGCAAAAAATATAACTATAGATGGAGTGAACTATGTATCAAAACATTCCAAAAGAACATAGAATTGATTAACTTTACAGAATGATCAATACCAATATAATATATAGGCTGGCAATAGTACAAAACAAATAGTCCATAATAAAGGAGGGGAACTATTAACATGGTATTCTAGGAAGAGAAAAACAAATATATCTAGATAATTACTAATTTTTTAAAATTCTTTTGAAGCTACACTGAACATTCCTAAATCAGACCAAGTTATCAAGGGTGACATCAATCTTGAGCATGAACTTGTGACAGTGCTGGGGTTATTTCCACTCCTGAAAACAGAAGAATTTTGTTTGGCCCATGGAGTGAAATATATCTATACTATGTAAAGGTTCTATGGAAAAACAATTGAGCTGGGCGTGGTGGTGCACACTTGTAATCCCAGCATTCAGGAGGCTGAGACAGGAGGATCATAGTTCACAGACAGCCTCAGCTACTTAGTGAGGCCCTCCACAACTTAGTGAGACCCTGTTTCAAAATAAAGAATAAATATAGGGCAGGGGGTGTAGCTCGGAGGTCGAATGCCCCTGGGTTCCATCTCCAGACCCTAAGAAAAAAAAAAAAAAGAAAAACAATCCAATCATACAGGCATCAACCTCAGTCCATTGACCCTAAAAGCCTCTTTTGACATGAATCACTGAAAATAGTTTAAAGTCTAGATTCCAACTACCAAATCACGCATAAATATTCCATTCTCATCTACCTTCTAAAATAGATAACAAGAATAGTAAACAACAAAGAGTATTATAGAAATTAATTTGAATTAATTATGTCTCAATGTCTTCCTTATACAGACAAATGTGCATAAGGAAAATTGTACCATGTATGCATCCCTTCTAGTAAAAAGATTGGGTCAGAAGAAACTGAGTCTTGTCTTTGTCATGTGTTAATACATACAAGGTGTGTGTGGGCTTTCACCAGGCACAGTCTGCCTATTCTAATCAGGTTTGCTTCGGAACTCTGGTTCCCTGAGGAGAGCAGAGTTGCTGAAGGCTGAGCCAGAGCTCAGGGGAACACCCCAAAAGGAAAATTTCACATCAGCAGTCTAAATGCCAGTCCAGTCTCCCATAAAGAATAACATTTTGATTTAGTGGATTCAATCTAAGAAGTAATTCCCAAATTCTGCCTGTGTCTCTTAGGTGTTTCAATGAAAGAAAGGTTATAGCTGGGAAATGGCTTTACCTGTAGAGGAGGAGAAGCTACTATTAATTTTGCTTGCCAAAAAATCAGTAACTGATATTTTGCCTTTTTCTATCTTTCTTTCTTACTCACTCTTTGACTTCAGAAATAAACTCCATGTATATTCTTTCCCATGATCTATGACCTGGTATGAAATATTAGAAAAGTAAGTCAGTATTCCCTTTAGATGATCCAATCTGATTCAAGGGCCAGTCAAACTCATGCCTAAACAAGGACTTTTTTTGAATCATTTTGTTTTGTTTTGTTCTTTGGTATCAGGGATTGTACTTAGGAACATTCTATCTCTGAGCTATACTTCCAGTCCTTTTTATTTTTATTTTGAAACTGGTCTTACTAAATTTCTGAGGCTGGCCTTTCCTGTCTCGGCTTCCCAAGTATTGGGATCATAGGTGTTTACCACGGCGACTGGCCCTAATCTTAGTTATTTTTGTGACTGTTACCTACAAGAAAACTAGTTTTCAAAATTCTAGGCTATGTACAAGGTTCTAATGGGACATCAACCTCTTCAATAGAATGTATGAGATGATCTCTATAAATGAGAGCCCACTGCCCCTAATCTATTATTTCCAGTAGGAAATAATAATTAGGAAAATGGAGGCATGGGCTCAAAGAGTTCTTTCCCCTGAGAATTACAGGGAATTGGAGGCATGGAACGTAGCATTTTTCCCTTTTTCTTGCCTTCATCTTGATCTTTAAGATACTAAAGGCTGGTTTTTTAAAAGCATGTTAGCATTAAAGGTCTCCATTTCCCTCCTCCTCCCACTAAGATTAATACAAGTGGAAATAAAATTGTTTTTCTTTACCTCATTTAAAAAGTTTGGCCAAGTTTTTTATTATATTCAGAAAAGTTACCATATAGCTAACTGGTTGGACACCAACTGTATATCTATGGTAATGACAGGCAAAGTCAGATAGAGCCAGCTTAGGACAGGATACCTTCTACCCAGTTACTGGATGCCAGCCTAACCTTTTATAGAATCTCAATAAGGCGACCATATTTATAGCAGTGTAATTCACAGTGGCCAAGTTATGGCGCTGTCCCCAGGTGTCTGTGAACAAATGAATGGGCAAAGAAATGTGTTATACATACACAATGGAGTTTTACTCAGCCATAAAGAAGAACAAAATTATGTCATTTGCAGAAAAATGGGTGGGATTGAAGAGCATTTTTTTAGTATACAAATTCTTTTTATTTTATGTTAAATAAATAAGAAAAGAAAGTTAAGGGTGATATGTTTTCTCTGATTAAATGGAAGCTAGAAAGAAAAAAAGAGGGGGGAAATCTAATAAAAATAGAAGAGAGATCATGAAAATAGTATTGTAGTGGAAGGAAACCAGGAGGAGGAAGGAGAGGGAGGGAAAGGGTTTGTACTGGGAATGAAATTGTCAAATTGTGTTATGGGCATGTTCAAATATGTAACAACAAATTTTATGATTATGTGTAATTATAATGCACCAATAAAAATAAGAAACATTTTAACAAAATAAAATTATTTAAGAGACAGAATGTTTTACTGCACTTTAATCTGTTTCTGTCCAAGAAAGTCATAGGCTAAAGGTAAAGGCTAATGTCCAAGGCTAAGGTCATGGACAGTTTTCTTCATCTCTGGGCCAAGTTTCTGCTAAAATAAAAATTAACTGCCTCCCTTGCATGTGTCCAGGGCACTCATATACTTGAGTTTTTCTTGAAAGAATCTTAAGTTACCTTTAAACCAGAGCTGTTATTTCCCTTCTGGAGCAAAGAAAAAGGTGCTTTATATTTTATTTTGCCTATTCACAATATTGAATAATGTTTTTAATGTGGTACAATAAAGGATAACATAGCTACATCTCTGCATGCATGTCCATGGTGGACCATCTCTTAGAAGCATATGCAGCAAATATGTACAGAGAGAAAAATTCATAAAATTCATAATATAGAACAGTTTTATAAACTATGCTTCCATTTATATGAGAAAAAGTATATATATATACACACACACACACACGGAAATTTTTAGAAGGATAGGCAAAAAACGTATGTTAGTTAGTTGGGATTCTAGAATAAATAGAATAAATGAGATACTTTTTGTTATACAATTTTAAGTTAAAAACAATTTAAATACATAAAATGGGATCGTTGAGAAAAATTATTTCAGATCTAATACTTTCCAAAGAAACATGTACCCTTGAATTAAAGTAGTATTATTTAAACAACCAAAGATTCTCCCCTACATACACACACACACACACACACACACACACACACACACACACACACACTCAGGAAAAGCCAGACACAAATACTGCTAGCATAACAGGCATGAATTTTACATTTTATCAGTCAGAATAAGTTGTCCAAACAGTATTCCTACTTTATCACACATCTAAGCCATTTTCAAACTTTTATTCATTAACAATATGTCAAACACAATTTTCTGCCATTGTCAAGACTACACAAGAGATACATAATTCTAGTTTCTAATACCTGTATGGGTAATTTATGCAACATGTTTTCTTTTAAGACACCCATGAAGTTTGATTAAAACAGAGGCACATTTGCAGACCTGAATACAGAATCAACTGAATAAACTAGTAAAAAAAAAAAAAAGAAACATAATATTAAAACTCTGTTCTATCTTCACAGAAACCAGGAAAGGGAGGGTAACAGGAAAGCATTATTCTCCATGGTCCCATTCTTGTATTCTGTACAGCAGGACCATCCAAGTCCCCATGGGCCTGTCATACTTCACTAAAAAATGAATTTGAAGCAAAGAATGGTGGCATATGCCTGTATTCCCAGCACATGGGAGGCTGACACAGGAGGATTGCAAACTTGAAGCCAGCCTCAGCAACAGTGAGGCTCTTGGCAACTTAGTGAGACCCTATTTCAAAATAAAATAATAAAATAATAAAATAGGGCTGGGGACGTAGCTTGAAGAAAGAATGCTCCTAGCTTCTATCCCCACCACCATAAAAGAAAATAAATTTGAGAATTCCAATATCTGTATGTCAATGAAGGGATAGGGTGGTGGGAAGCTTTCTTCATATCATATTTAACTTGTGATTTGTGAAAAATAACAATAACAAAGAAAGGGTTTATCAACATGCAACCACAAAAGACCTGTAACAGAATCATCAATTAAGTGTTTTTAAAATGCAAATTTCTAGTCTACCATTCAACTCTGAAAACATATTAAAGTCACTATCCTTAGGGATGGAGCCTCAAATCAATACTTAGAGAATAAGTTCTTCAGGAAATATTTATGTAGATAACTGAGCTTCATGGATCTAAGTTATAAAGGCAGCAATAATACTATGGCTGACATTGATTGAATGCTTTCTATTTTCCATTTTTGTTACCACCCTCCTGAAAGCAACCCTCATTACCCACTGGAAACATCACCTTGGCCTCTCTCTCTTGATGCTAGTTTTCTTTCCTTACTCCCACTCTCGTAGCAGCCAGAGCCTCTTAAGAGGTAAGTCATTTCTGGGATACTCTCTCTAAGGTCTTATGATGACTTCTCATCTCATTCAGAATGGGATCCAAAGAGTCCCATGGTCCTCAAGACCCTGCATACATTGGCCTCTCTAACTTCCTCACATTACCCTCCCTGTATTTGCTCTAGCAGTTCTTATATCAATTCTGTCCCTTAGGCACCTCAAAGAAATTCACTTCTGATTGTTCACACTTACTACTCTCTTTCTGGGAAAACAGTTCCCTAAAGTATACATAAGACTTGCCTTTGACATAATTGAGTGCTCACTCAAATAAATATTCTTTCTTCAGAAAGGCCCCGATGGCAAGCAGCACCAAAAATGGTGTCCACAGAGTATTTCATCCTGATATCCATAACCTTGTATAATTCTCTAAAATAATTTGCTTCTAACCAAAAGAATATGGCAGTACCATTTTAATGATTAGGCTATAGCTATTGTTATTTCCATTGCTAGTAGATTCTCTCTCTTCCTGGCTTTGTTGAGATAATCTGTCATATTAGAGAGGCCCAGGTGGTCAGGAACAGAGAGAGGGTAGTCTCTGGCCAACAGAAAACATGTGCCTGAGGCCCTCAGCCTAACAGCTCTTGAGGAACTAAGTCTAATCAGCACCCACAAAAGGAAGCTTGAAAGTGGCTCTTACCATGACTGACCTTCCACATGAGAGCCCAGACATTACCAAAGCCTTGTGTAAAAACTTGTGAGAAATCCTAAAGCTAAACCAAGCTTGGATTGTTGATCCACAAGATGTTTAATAATTTATGTATACTGTTTTAAATTACTAACTTTTGGTGTAACTTTTGGTGTAACTTTTTACTCAGCTAACATAATTTTTCTCAATAGGGCCCCAAAAGCTCAGTGAATATAACACAGAATCAATAAATGAGGTTCCATCAAATTAAAAAGCTTCTGCATAGAAAATAGTATAATTAAGATGATGAAGAAAGAGTCTATATAATGGGAAAAAATCTTTGCCAGCTACTCCTCTTATAGAGGACTACTATCTAGAATACACAAAGAACTCAAAAATTTTAACACCATTCCCCTAAATAACCCATTAAGATAATGGGAAATTAAACTAAAATGATATTTCTCAAAAGAAGAAATAAAAATGACCAACAGATGTGTGAAAAAACTGAGCAAAAAAGGTGACCTAATTGAGGGGAATGGAGGGAGAAGAGGAAAATTCCCTAATGTACATGATGTACATTCTCAAACATATCAAAGTCAATCACTAAGCCAAACATGAGAAGGAGGGAGAAGGAATAGGGTAAGAATTATGGAAGGGCTAAATGAGTGATGTGTGCATGTATGCCTCTACCATCTTGCACCCCATTAAGATGTATGACTACAACACCAATAAAAAATTTTTAAAAGAATTTTACAAATAAAAAAGAAAAGAAAAAGAAATTAGGAAAAGGCAAATCAAAATTACACTGGGATTCTATCTAACTCCAGTTAGAATGGCAATCATCAAGAACACAAACAATAATAAATGTCAGCCAAGATGTGAGGGAAAGAAACATTTATACACTCTTGATGGGGTTGTAAATCAGCACAACCACTCCGAAGACCAATATGGAGATTCCTCAAAAGAATAGAAATGAAACCAGGAGTGGTGGCGCAGGCTTGGAATCCCAGTATTCAGAAGCTGAGAAAGGAGGATGGCAGTTCACAGACAGCCTCAGCTACTTAGTGAGGCCCTTTGCAACTTAGTGAGACCCTTTTTCAAATAAAAAATAGGGCTTTGAGTGTCATTCAGAGATAGAATACCCCTGGGTTCCATCCCCAGTAACACACACACACACACACACACACACACACACACACAGTGGAAATGGAACCACCTTATGATCTAGCTATACCACACCTTGGTATAATTGCAATGAACCAATAAAAACTTAAAAATTAGCACACATACACACAAGTGAGAGCTATATTACCAATTTCATTGAACCCACTTAGGGGACAGTTATACTTCTACTGAAGATAAACTACTCCTAGGGCATTAAAATTAATAATAAAAATAAAATGAGGCAATTATAAATTGGAAATAAATCAGAAGGGTTTACAAGAAAGCCAATGTAATTGTGAACACCATGTGGCTGAGTGTTGACTAAAAAATATTAAACAAAACTAGTGATATAGCTATTTGTAGTGACATAGCTATTTGGGAAGGATAAGAAAATGTATTTGGGGGAGGGGGAGAATACATATAAAATAGCTGATTTTAACTATAGAAAAAACTGAGTGGATAATATTCAAAACTACGAATACTCAAAACATAGAGAATAATCAAGTCTTTTGCTATATGAAGGAATTAAAAACTTGATAGCTGTTACTTCTAGTGAATAAGAATTAGTCCCAAGAAGAAATTAAGGAAAGACTTTATATTCTGTAGGAATAGTTGTCTTTAAAATTATATACATGTATTAATTAAATATAAATAAAACATTGTACATTTCAAATTAGTTTATAAGTTATCAAACAAATGACAGTACAATAACACTTCTATAATAAATTGATTTCACCTTTATGTGAAATTTTCTGCTTGAGATGAAATGCCCACTATCAAAATTAATAAGAAACTGAGAAAACTATCAAAGTAAAAGTCTGTTTTTCTCCCTGAAGAATAATTAAGAACTTTATTTTATTCACTTTATTTTGTAATAGGGGACCTGCTTTTGCAAAATTCATTATAGGAAATGTAACATTAGATTATGGAACGATAACATTTGTTGGAAAATTTTAACTGTTGGGGACATTATTTTTTTTTGTGTGTGTGGTACTGGGGTTCCTGGAAGCCCTTTACCTCCGGGCTGCACTCCCAGACCTATTTTTATACTTTTATTTGGAAACAGGGTCTCTTAAGCCAGAGAGGCTGGCTTCAAACCTGCGCGATCCTCCTGTCTCCGCCTTCCAAGCGTGGGGATTACAAGCATGCACCACCATGCCTGGCTGGGGACGTGAATTTGAAACCAAAATTCTCAGGCTAGTTGCCTTAATACCCCCCCCCCAAAAAAAAAGCCTGTTTCTTGACAAATAATTTGGTACTGGAGTGATGGATAAAAACCTCCTCTTCATGGAATATGCTCTCATAGAGTGATTGAGAAGGCAATGAAAATAAGACAGCAGAGAACATGGACCAACTCCTCTAAAATTACAAGGCAAGCTGAATCTTTTAAAGGATTTGTCCACTTACATAATCATCTAGGATAAGAGCTTGCCTTGAAAAGCAAAGCCAGCTACTGGATGGAAAATTAAGGCTGAATAATGACTGCATAATTATTTCTGAATGAGACATTATAACCTATGTGGATGACCAGTCTTAATCTTTGCAATTACTTCTACTCTTTGGTTAGCACAAATGATTTTTCAGTAAGGATCCATATAACTAAAATCCTTGCAGAAATGAAAACAAATGTTTGAAACAAGTATGAATGTACATGTATTTTCTTGTTTTCAAAATATTAACCTGATTTCTAAAATTCTATTATTTCCCTCTGGTCTATACCTGTCAAATAATTGTTTCCATCATTTTAAAGCAATTCTCAAAGAGGCCTCATTACAAAGACAAATGTCCAATTTATCAAATTCATTTTTATACTAGAAATGCTATTTATAAAACAGTACTTGAACCAATTTTTTTGGAGGAGAAATGTTACATTGACCCTCTTCAAAATTCTTAAAATATTCTTTGGTAAAATTTCATCATACAACCGGAGAATTTATTAATGTAATGCCTTGTGGGCAACAGGAAATATTAAAGGCATCAAAACAATGCTGGAAAAGTCCCAGAATGTGCTGCTGTCTTTCAGATTCAAAGGTGCTGCTAGTGATGTGTGCATGTGCAATTTAAAAGACCAATGCACAGAAAAGAAAGCGTTCCTCCCCACACTTGGTCCACATAAAAGCAGAGCTTTGGTTTATAGCTGCAAACACTGTTTGCTGAGCGCACAGGTGTTTGACAGTCAGCCACTTGAACTTGGCTCAGCCTGGAGACTTTGTTCAAAGGGTACACCCTTAGCTTCACAGATGCCTTGCCCAGTCTCTGCTGCTGGTTCTTAGTCCACAGCTGTGCACATTGTTTCAAATCAAACCTGAGGGTTCCCTTAAACTCTTTATTCTCTCCTCCCACACTGAGATGGTCCCATCCCATCAGTCTTGGCTCCCTAGACGCTGCTGGTGTGTCTTCTGTCACTCATTCTTTATCACCTCCAGACACACCAGTCAGGAAGACTGGCTCTGTCCCCTGACTGAGGTTTCAGTCTTAGTAATGTTCCCAAGTCACCATGGTCATTTATACAAGAGACCAGGTTTGTATGCTCAAGGGAAACCTTTTACAAGGTCGCTTTCTTCACCCTGCTTGACCAATCTGGAGTTTGCACCATGTTGTCACCGCATTAGTAGTCCTTGGTATGAATTCTTGGTTGTGTTTTGTTTTCTTGGCAATCTAAAGAATGTTGAATTCTGTGCTTCAAGAGAAGACAACTTTCTATCTTAGATGGCTATTACACTCTAGACAAAGGATGAGCAAATAAAGGCAACCTAACTGAGGGGGAAAGAAGGAGGAAGAGGGAAATTCCCTAATTTACATGATGTACATTCACAAACATATCAAAGTCAATCACTAAGCCAAACCTGAGAAGGAGGGAGGGGAGGGAATGGGGTGGGAATCAGGGAAGGGCTAATTGGATGATGTGTGCATATATGCCCCTATGATTTTATACTCCATTATGATGTATGACTACAATGCACCAATAAAAAATGTGAAACATTTAATGTAGAACATTTTTAAAATTTTTGTCAAAATTTTTAATGTCAAAAATTTTTTAAATTTAAAAAAAAATTAGATGTGGGACTTGTATGACCTACACTGATAGACAATGCAGGCTTTTTGAGATCTATGGTAAATACATTTCTAACTTAAGTCATGAAGTAGAGTGACAGCCTCTTAACCACCAGAGATGGCGAGAAACTTCCTATTGTTCATCTTCATAAATTAAATTCATGCTAATTTAAGAATTTGTTCTTTAATTAACAAATCTGTTAATTAAAGAAAAGAATGAAACTTGTTACTGTCCTCCAGAATCCCATTCTAGCCCATGACTTCCTCTAGTCTTAATCTTTTCTAAAAGCACATTGTGTGCGTGTGTGTGTGTGTGTGTTAGTTAACAATTTTGTCAAAAAGAAAAAAATTTAAAGTAAATATTTCAACTTTATTATGAATACATCTAAATATTTGAGTACCAATGATCATAACACACTTCATCACAATGCAGTAACCTATGTATCCAACTAAAACGCATCATTTTTAAATTCCATGGATGTATAAACTAGCCCTGTACTTACAGTGAGTTATCCTGTCAGAAAAGCATTATAAATCAAAATAAAGCAATAATTTCTTTAATAACAGGCTTCTTTATGTAGAAGTCACATACCATAACATCTATCCATTTAAAGTATATAATTAAATTTTTTTGTATATTCACTAAATTGTCACTACCATAATCAATTTCATCACCCCCAAAGAGATTCTGTATCCTATGGTGTGGGCCCTTACTTCAGGGTTCACATTTTGAATATTTAAATATTTCATTTTTAGTTAATTTTTATATGGTATGAGGTAAGGGCCCAATGTCCTAGCACTATTTCTCGAGATCAAATAACACTTTAAAATGCATTTAATTTCCCCATAGAAACAATGCTAAACAATACTATAACAAGGTTAAAATATTGATTAGGGTCTGGCATCAAAATTCACTAAGTCATGGTCACAATACTGAATTTAATGACCAACTTTATATGATATACACATTTGTTAGTGTAAGTATATATTTTCAAGTTAACACTGGGAAATGCACTTATCAAGCTTAAGTCTCATAAAGGTATTTTTAATAGGCTGCAGTATCATAATGTATTATATAAGAGTTCTCACCTTCCCTTTTTAAATTTACTGCTTTAATTTTACTGCAACAAATCAGTTAATTAAAGAAAAGATTTACGGTGTCCTGAGATTTATTAAGCTTTCAAAGACAGGTTTTGAGAGGAGAATGTTGGAAAACTTTTCTTTGAATCATATGAATGGCTTTATATGAAAATGAACTCAGAATATCTTGTTTACCTGGCCTCTATTTTCCTCATTGTAAATTCTCTGGCAGAAAAGTGGTCGTCAGAAATTAAACTGCATTGCCGGGCGTGGTGTTGCACGCTTGTAATCCCCGCACTTGGGAGGTAGAGACAGGAGGATTGCCCTGGTTTGGAGCCTGCCTCGCTGGTTTAAGAGACCCTGTTTCCACATAAAAAAGTTAAAAAATAGGTCTGGGAGTGTAGCCCATGGGAGTGTATCCCGGAGGTAGAAGGGCTTCCAGGAACCCCAGTACCACCAAAAAAAAAAAAAAAAAAAAAAAGAAAGAAAGAAAGAAATTAAACTGCATCTGTGGTGGCTTCAAATGATTATGTCTACTTTCTTTCTTTGAGTGTTTTTCATATATTGGGCACATTTTCCTTGTGTCCTAATGCCATACAAACCTACACTGCCTTGTGCTTGTTTATGCTACGGTTTTATTACTTAATTCTTCATCATGTCATTTTATACCAGTGTCAAGTGCCCTAACACTATGGTTTTAAAAGTAGTCAAACAGAAGAAGCACTAAAGCTCTGAACCTAACAGAGAAAATGTTTTTCTCAGTTAACTACAATACTTACATGTAGTCTTTGAAATTTTAACTAGCAGTAGAGTTCATCACCTACCCAATACCAAACTTTTTTTTTTTAAATTTAAGCCCAAAACTTTAAATAGCTATTTGAGATCTAATGGCACTTTGGCAATTTAAACATAATTTATAGCTTATTCATTGACTAACTTTCACATAATATGATGCTATAGCATACTACATAAAAACATGAGATTGATTTTAAGTGGCTCGGCATTTACTTGAAAAAATCATACCAAACTATACTAACAATTGTGTAAAAAAGAAGCAACCATTTTAATAAACATTAATAAACATTAATTAATAAACATTAATTTATCAATTTTTGGAATAAAATTTACAAACAATAAAATGCACACATTTTAAAAATAGAATTTGATGAGTTTTGAAAATGTGCTCACTGATAAATATAACTACTAGCACAATGAAGATTCAGACTGTTTCCATTAATCTCATAGTTTCCTTAATCTCTTTTGAAATCCAACTCCATTCCTACCCCTGGTTCCAGTGGAATGATTAACTTCTTTTTATTACTTATATAGGCTAGTTTTTCCTTTCCTAGAATTTTATATCAGTGGAATCATATCACATGTACTCTTCTGTGTCTAGTTTCTTCCACTCAGCAAAATGTTTCTGAGTTCCATTCATGCCAAAAGCATGAGACTTCATTCTTCTTTATTGCTGATTAGTATTTCAATCTATGAATATACTCAGTTTGCTTGTTACTCTCCCATGCTGCATGTTGAGTTGTTAATAGTTTTTACTATAATAAGTAAAACGACTGTGGCAGTTGTATGTGAGTCCTTGTGTGGATATGTTTTCATTCCTTAGTTAAATACTCAAGAGTAAAATTGCTAAGTCTTCTGAAAACTGTATATTTAATTTAAAATTAAAAATCTTCCAAACTCTTTTCCAAAGTAGTTATATCATTTTTCATTCACACCAGCAGTATACCAGTTCCAGCTGTTCAACATTCTAGTCTGTAAAGAAAATATTTTTGTGTCTTTGAAAAAAAAATAGGGCTGCCGGGTGTGGTGGTGCACACGCTTGTAATCCCCGCGCTTGGGAGGTGGAGACAGGAGTATCGTGCAGGTTCGAAACCAGCTGTGCTGGTTTAAGAGACCCTGTTTCCAAATAAAAAGTATAAAATAGGTCTGGGAGTGTAGCCCGGAGGTAGAAGGGCTTCCAGGACCACAGTACCACCAAAAAAAAAAAAAAAAAAAGGGCTAAGAACATGGGATCTTGAGATAAAAGTGAACCTTGAGAAGATAATTTTTTTTTTTTTTTGGTGGTACTGGGGTTCCTGGAAGCCCTTCTACCTCCGGGCTACACTCCCAGACCTATTTTTATATTTTTATTTGGAAACAGGGTCTCTTAAGCCAGCACTGCTGGCTTTGAACCTGCAAGATCCTCCTGTCTCCGCCTCCCAACTGCGGGGATTACAAGCGTGCACCACCATGCTTGGCGTTTTGAGAAGTAATTTAATATATAGAATAGATATTTATTTAATATCTATTAATTTAATATATCTAATATTAAATACATATTTAATATATAAAATATGCTAATATATTAATTTTTATTTGTAATATATATAATCTCCAGAGGACTTCAAAGAGATTGCTCTAACTCTGGCCTTTGCTTTGAGTAAAAGATAACTTTGGCATGTTAAAATTATAAAGAGTTTGTTCCAGCAAATGGCAGCTCCAAGTCAGATGTGGTCTGGGGGCTCTGCTGAAGAGTCATGAGAGGAAGAATTTTCTACGGTGAATATGGAAGCAGAGCAAAGAAATTATTTGATTGGTTAAAGTTTGAGCACTTACCTCTTTTGGACTATCTTGTTGGAAAATTAAAGATATTATAACCAATGCCCAGGTGGGCAACTGAAATTGGATGAGTTTTGAGTTTCATTTCCTTGTAAGTTCAGTTTTAGCTTGCTAACTAGGAACCTGGACATTAGTGCCACCTCAACGTAATGGTCCCATGTAATTATCGGAACAATGTTATATTTAAAGGAAAAATGAAACCTATGACCTTGGAGACATCTCTAGGTCATAAAAGCTGGATACAAAAAGAGGTGCTTATCTAGTCCTCAAAGAGATGTATTTATATTCTTAAAAGTTAGAGTGGAAAGGTAGGGAGAGGCAGCTGTTTCTTTATTTTTTGTATAGAAACAGAGAAAACCTATAGGAATCATCATGGTATTTTTGTCCTTGGTTCTATTTATATGGTGAAATACGTGGTTTTTTTTTTTTTTCTGTAGATGCTGAAAAAGGATTTGACAAATTTAACACCATATTGAATGGGAAAAAAACATGAGAGTTCCCCTTAAAACAGTAACAAGACAAGCAGGATAAAGCTTAGATGAGTGAAGAAGGTGACCTAACTGAGGGAGTTGGGAGAAAGGAAGAGGCAAACACCTCAGTGAACACGATGTACATACACAAACTTATCAAAGTCAATCACTGTGCTGAGCAGGGGAAGGAGGGGAGGGGAGGGAATAAGAAGGGGCCCGAGGGAGAGCCCAGTGAGTGCTGTGTGCATATATGCCTCTAACACTCTGAATTCCATGAAGATTCATGATTACAATGCACCAATATAAAATAAAAAATATAAAACAGAGAAAACCTGTATTTTTGATCCCTTCCCAACAGAGATGCAACCACCTGGGCAGGGGATTTTTCTGGCATTGTCTTAGCTTTGCCACAGAGGTAATTGATGGGCCGCAAGAGCTACTGCACTTAGTATATATAAACTAAAAACCAAATTGGTCTTTGATCCAAAGCACTCTGTCTGTTCACTAAGGATCTAATGAAGATGAATACTAAAAACAGAACATATATATTTGCCAACACTTAATGCTATCAATCTTTGAAATTTTATTCCACTCTGCTGATTGTGCAGTGGTATCTCATTTGATGTTCATCTTTATTTTCCTACTGACTAATGTGGAACACTTTTTCATGTGTTTAATTATTTACACATCATTTGACATTTCTGTTGAAGTATTTAACCCATTTTTGGGGGGTTGTTTTCTTCTCATTACTGAGCTAGAGAGTTCTCTATGCATTTGGGATACATGCCCTTTGCTACACATGTGTATTGTGAACCTTTTATCCTGGTATATGGCTTGCCTTTTTATTTTCTTAATAGTGTCACTCAAACAGAAGAAATTTATGCTAGTAATAAAATAAAATTGAACATACATATCACAAAAGAAAACTGAGTTCAGAAAAAGGCCCACACATTTACAGTCATTGATTTTTTTAAAGTAACATATACCCTATATTTGCCAACATTTCATAGTTTTAGATATACAAGATATCATTCTTAAATAAATGATACCAAAATAGAGCCAAGTAAATTGGAAGCATTTGAAATCATTTGTAAGTCTAACTGAACGATGAAGCTTGCACATGGCTGATAGATTTTTAACAGTGGCACCAATGTAAAATAGTCTTCTGAAAAAATGTTAGTGAAATAATTGACTATCCATTTGGGGAAATAATATTGTTATTATTTCACATTAGTCTCAAAAATTAACTCAGTAAAGATTATAAGCCTAGCAAAAAGAGCTAAGTCCATGAAATTTCAATTAGTAAACAGGAGAAAATCTTTACAACCTTTAGGTAGGCTGAGTTATTCAATAGAAAAATCAGGCATAAAGCAATACATTTGAAAACCTTTCAATATTAAGTTTAAAGTATGACTGTAAAGAGATACAAATTCTTTTTCTTCAATATCACATGTTACATATGCCAATGAACATTGCCTGTAAGATGAGTCACCCATTGCTGATGGAAGACTGGACAGTACAAAGAAAAGGTAGGAGACACATGTGCTGACTAAAAGAGGGTCAGTTTTCTGCCCTCCCCACAAGCCAAGGGTGAAGAAGATAGTCCACGGAAGTGAAGACTTTGGAGTCTCAACAGTAGGCTTTAATCTTCTTTCATCTATACATACTTTACATTCTCCTTTCTCTGGGGTGATTTTTTTTTTCCCAGATTTGGCCCAATTTCTATTAGGTTTCAAGCAGGTTCTAATTAATTTTCTCAGCTGTAGTTATATTGAGATCATTCTCTAGTGTGACTTGCAAAGAATGTTGTAGTTGTGAGAAGAGAGGGCATGACATTGCTAAGAGAGAAAAGCAACAGCAGCGAGCTTGGCAAGGAAGGGGCTACTGAGGATCTGCTCTGCTCTGTCACACAGTGATGTGACAATAATGAACATCATCATCTATGTTTGTTTCCTCTTCTCCCTACACAGATTTTTAATATGCCTTTACTTTCATCATGAAATATTACAGATATACAGACAAGTCATGCAAATAAACTCCTAGTACCTTTGTCTTTGTGTGCTCCATTGAACAGCTCTGTTGGAAATGGTGGCTGCTCCCTCGTCTTTGTGGGCTCTGCCAGGCTCCTCGTTTGCTCAGAGCACCTCTTAATTTCCAAAGATGAACACTATTTGTTCCCCTAGCTTTCTTCTTGGGTGTTCTCGTAGCTGAGGTCTGTGATCCCATTTCACTCTGTGATGAGTTTGAATATACCCTAGTCATTGATATGCCAATCAATTTCACATTGAAAATAATTTTATGTTACCAGTAAATACTAGTCCTATTATTATGGGGGGTGTAAAAAACAAAGTATATTGAGGTACCCCAGTGTATTAGGCAGTTTTCTGTTACAGTGAAAAAAATAACTGGCATCAACTTAAAAGGAAGAAAAATTTATTTAGGCTCCTGGTTTCAGAGGTTCACTTGGCTCCATTGTTTCTAGGCCTGTGTGGAGGCAGGAGGAGGAGGAGGAGGGCAGGCAAGCAGGAGAGCCTGGGGATGCAGAGCTCCTCAGCTTGGAGAAGCCAGGAGGCAAATGAGGGAAAGAGAAAAGAGAGGGGCCCTGGACAAGGTATACCCTTCAAAGACATGGCCCCGGAGAACTACTTCCTCCAGCTAGGCCATGCCTTTTAGTTTCTACCCCACCTCACCATAGCGCCAGGATTGGGGTTCAACACATGAGCCTTTGGGAACATCCCAAATCCAAACTGTAACATCCAGCAGACAGCACAAAGAGTTAGAGAATGTGGGGAAACCCTGCTGCAGACTGACACAGCTGGAGGAAGATAGAAAAGGATCAATATGAAACAGACTACCCCATAATTTCCTTGTCTTCAGAACATGCTTGTAAAACTGTAAATTAGATCCTATAACCCATTTCCAGGGGAAAGGAAAAAGCACAACAAAAATCACTTTGAAAGCTAACTCTACTAAGCTGTGCCTGCTACCTTTCATCTCTTTCTCTAAACCTGATGCTCTTCACAAAGGTACTTTGGAGTTTTATAAATCAAAGAAGCAAAAGGGAAATCCACCTGCTGAAAATTCAGCATGCCTTCTTACATTAGCTTTGTCCCCAAGCTAATAGGAAATATGTCGTCTTCTCACACACAGTACATATTTTACTCTTAGTTTTGTGCTTGGGAAATTTTAGGCAGTATCTGAACTCTTTCTGATATAACATGACACTCAAATATTACATATTTATATAAAAAGTAGTAAAGACATGAAATAGCAAAAAAGAAAAAACACAAATGTACAAAGGTAATATTGTCTTTTGAATATATCTTTTGTAAGGTTTTCTAATATAGATAAAATCTTATTATAATAATATTGGATGCATCTTAAATACTTTCCGCATATTGAGATTATATAATATTAAATTTTATTTGAAATAAATGAGCTGTCACTTGGGAATTGAAATATTTTGTAATCAAAAGATATTTTGGGAATGTCTTTGATCTACATTAAGCTCAAGTTACTTATAATATGAAATAATGTGCAAAAAGATTTTATGCAGCAAAGGGAGGTAAACTAAAATTTAAAAGTTGTAAACAATACTGAAATTCGATTATCTAAAGGTGATGAATTTTGGATTCCATGATGGTTAATGACCAATGAAAAGAAATCATCCAGAAACTAAGAAAAGAAAAATACAAATTGTCAAGGCCAATAAAGAAATGGTTTGCCTCTCTAGAAAATCCAGGAAATCTAACTGAAGCAACCAGGAGATGTCATTTTTCAACTATTAGATTAAAAAAATATATATGTATTAAGGATGGTTTAGAGCAAATTACAACAAGTAGTTAATTCTGGCTACTGAAGATAGAATTACAAGAGCAAAAGTGAATTAACCGACATTATAGGCTTCTGAAATTTTCTACCTGTTTAAAAGTTATATAATGTATACATTATATATTTCAGAAAGAGAAATATGCTAAAATGTAACAAAAACATAGACACAGACACACACACAGACACACACATGTACACACATAATTCTGTGTTGGTATCCTTGATATGCTACTGGTCAAACTAATTTTCTGGACTGAAATATGATAAATAATTTTTAAATGCATATATTCTTTGAGGCACAAATATTTACTTCTAGAAATTTATTCCAGCAAAAATAAGTATAATTATATTCAAAGATAACTATAGGAAAATTAGAAAAAAACTTTCACAGTAGCAAAATTTGAAATGAAATATAAATGTCCAATGACAATAAACCAGTTTACTAAATCATGAGGTATCTGTATGACATTATAGAGCATAGAAATTACTAATTATCCTATGAAATGATATTTAATGACAGTGACATGTTTATGATGTCTTGTTAAATAAAAAAGTAAATTGTAAGACAAGGTTGCAGCTGAACTTACTTCTATTTGAAATAACATTGTTGTGATTTTCTATACACCATATATGTGATGGTATTGTGAATTATATTGGAATGTTAACACTGTTAATGTTTCATTGTTAAGGGGATATAGATAGTTTTACTGTACTTATGCAATCTGGAGACTGTTCAAATATCAGTTAGGATAAGAGGGGCAAAATGAGCAAAAGAGAGTTAGTTTGGGTGATAAGTAATGAAAAAACCTCTGTCACGTGTGTCTGCAAAGGAAAATAGACTTGAATAAGAAGGAAGTATGATAAGCAGACTTCTAAGGAAAGCCCCAATAAGTCATGATTTTGTATAATCCATTTCCCTTAAATGAGGAGAAAACTCACTTCTAGAAAATAAAAATTTGAGACTTCTGGGAAGATGGCGACCAAGAAAAGCAGCGTTTATGAGTCCTGCTAAAACTCAACCTCTGTTGCCACAAAATCAGCGCTTTTCAGAGCCAGAAAACACCATCAGCAGAGAAATAAAAAATGTAAACACAAGGGACAGAGAAAAAAAAGACTAGAAGAACAACCAGAGACCAGAAATAAAGCACGCAATGCGGCAGCGGAGCCACGCCGGCGCCATCTTCCCTCACAGCACCAGGCTCCAGAGAGGAAAGGTAAACAAGGAGCTGAAGTGAGCAGCTGCGGATCATTCGGGTGTAATTTAGCAGTTCTTTCAGCACAAAAAAACAGCTAAAACTCCCAGTGACCAAGGTTATCACGCCTTCCAGGGACTCAGAACAGAGCACAGAACCAGAAAAGAAATACGCCAGCCTCACGGCCGAGGGCATGGCATTGGTGCCATATTGCCAGCAGTGACAGCAAGTTCACCACGCCCTACCACAGCTCCACATCTGCACTCACAATAACTGTGAGTGAAATTGCGGCCCCTAAAGGAGAAATCCCTGTACTGCACTCCCAGGGAATTGCGCAGCTTAGATTATCTCCCTGGGTCTGAGATTTTTCAGTCCAACCCAGTGAAGGAGTAGTGGTGGCAGAGATACCATATCCTAGTCACAGCTCCCCATGGGAAAACACCCAACCTGGCACCCTCTCAGTCTCGCGCAGCCTCGATTAACTTCCTGGGTATGAAACTTAGATTACAACAGACTCAAGATACAGAGCACCCTATGTGAAGTCGTAGTGACCCAGGGAAGGCACAAAATTCTGAAATCATGGGAAAGAGGAACAATAGAGGAATGAATGCCCACAACCCCATAATATCAGAACCTGGTAACACAGAAATTCAGAGATCTCCAGAAGATCAAATCAGAAATATAACTGTAGAAATAATATAGGACTTTCTTAAATAATTTAAAGAGAGTCAAAAAGAAATAAAGGAAGTAATCATTGAGTTAAAGGTCTCAATTCAAAGTATAAACAATCGATTAGACCACATGGAGAATAGAATCTCAATCCCAGAAGATGATGACTCCAAAAACAAATGCATAATTTCTAACTTAGAAAAAAAAATCAGACAGCAGGAATCTGACATTGAAGAAATATGGGCCCATTTTAAGATAGCTAACCTAAGAATAATTGGAATAGAGGAGGGAAAAGAAGGTGAAACCAAAGGGATCATTAATATCTTCAAAGAAATAATAGCAGAAAAATTTCCAAACATAGAGCAAGAGGTCGATACACAGGTCCAGGAAACTTATAGAACTCCCTTTAGACAGGATCGAGAAGAGGATCCCCATGCCACATAATTGTCAAAATGACCAATGTGGAAGCCAAGCAGAGAATCTTAAAGGCAATGAAAACAAAAGGCCAAGTGACATTCAGAGGCAAACCAATTAGAATCACTCCAGACTTCCCAAACCAAGTCATGAGAGCCAGAAGGTCTTGGAGTAACATATTCCAAACTCTGAAAGAAAACAACTTCCCACCAAAAATTTCCTACCCAGCAAAACTATCAAAATAGATGGGGAAATAAGAAGCTTCCTTAACAAACAGAAACTGAAGGAATTTATGTCTTCAAAACCAGCACTAGAGAAAATACTCACAGAGATTAACTACAAAGAAGAAATAGGTAATACACACCAGAACCACAGAAACAAGATTTTCCATTCAGCAGACAACTAAGCAAAGAAGAATATATTCATGTGTTTATTGGTTAAAATCTTTGAAGATTCATTATTTATTTCAGTCTTTTACCTATTTGTAAATTGTTCTAAATTATTTTGTTTGCTTTTATTGTTGCTAATTTTTAGGATTTCTATTTGGAATATTAACATACCTTCAGATATAGCACTTGGAAATATTTTATCCCATTCTATAAGTGTTGTGAAGTGTTTCTTCTAAAAGTTTATAGTCTTAAGATTTACATTTAGGTCTTTTATCTATTTTGAGTTAATATTTGTATATGGTGTTAGGTAAGGGTCCAATTTTATTCTTTTTCAAGTAATTATTATTTTTCAACAATATTTAGTGAAAAGATTATTATTTCCTTCACCAAATGTTCTTGGAAACTTTGTCAAAAATAACTTGACTATACATGGAAGAATTTATTTCTAGGCTTTTTATTTTACTCCATTGGTTTATATATCTGCCTTTATAGCAGTACTATACTGTTTCAATTATTGTAGCTCTATAAGGTTTGAAATCAGAAAATGTACATCTTCTAGCTTTGTTCTTGTTCTTTTTTGAGATTTGTTTTGGGTATTTAGAGTTCATATTTTGTGTTAGGATAGATTTTTTCTGGAAAAAAATAAATGTATGATAGTTTTAACTTAAAAAAAAGAAAAAAATATCCTCTGGTAAGAAAGAAAGCAAAAAGAAATACTGAAATGTTATCTCTAAGTGATCAAAAGTTTGATATCAGACAAATGAATCTGTTATGTGAGATTATCATTGTTAATTTTGGATAAATTGCTATGATATTAGATGTCAACCACTAAGCCAAGCATGGGAAGGAGGGAAAGGGAGGGAATGGTGTGGGGATTGGGTAGGGGCTAACTGGGCGATGTGTGCATGTGTGTCTACACAAGTTTTTATCCCATTATGATGTGTGAATACAGTGCACAAATAAAAAATATTAAAATAAATAAATTAATAAATTTTAAAAAAAGAAAATAAAAATTGGCAAAGATGACGGCATAGTCCCTTCCTTAATTATGTTGCCTTTTGTAAGATTTTATCTCATACAACAGAGCAACAGCTTTTCTTTATTTTTTAATTTTTTATTGGTGCATTGTATTTATACATCATAATGGGGTAAAACCTTGGGAAGACATAAATACACACATCACCCAGCCAGCCCCTGCCAAGTCCTCACCCCATTCTTCATACCATTTTATAAGGGCTACAAAAGGGCCATGTGACAAAGATGTGAGGTGTTCCCAGATGACAAAGAACAAAAAATTTGGTCTTCAGTCCTACAACCACAGGAACTGATTTCTGCCAAGAACCACATGACTTTGAAAGGTGACCCTGGATTCAAGAAAGGAGAACAGTGTAGTTGACCCAGTTAAACTGTGTTCAAATCCTGACCCACAAAAGCTTGGAGATAAGAAATGTTAAACTAGTAATTGTGAGATAATTTTCCTCACAGTAATAGAAAAGTAATACAGAATTCTGATGTCAAAATTGTTGCAAAATCTTAATTTAAATCAGAAATTTATCACTCCTCAATTTTTTCAATCAGTAATTATTTGTAGATGCCTACAAATACCATGATTTATGTTAGGCATTGGTTATATAGTGTTTGCAGTGGAAGAGATTATAGTGAAAGGTGGGCAGAAACAGCTGATCACAGTGTCTTATGAGTGTAATTCAAGAAACATACACAGAATGTCTAAACCATCATGACAAATCAGAATGGTGGTTAAGAGCAAACACTTTGCATATTGATTGACCTGGATATAGATTCCAATCTGACTACTTATTAACTTCATAAATTTGAGCTAGCTACTTAAGTGAAAGCCTCACTTCCACTTTCCCATGTGTAAAATGGTTATATTAAGACCACCCTCATGGACTTATTGTGGAGAATAAATAAAATAATACATAATATCAGCATAGTATATAAATATTTCATGAATGTAAGCTGTTACATTTAGTTATCCAAGAGGTGATAACTAAACTAAATTTAGAAGAAAGATTTAAGCTGGGCGTGGTGGCGCACGCTTGTAATCCACGCTTGGGAGGCTGAGACAGGAGGATTGCACGGGTTCGAAGCCAGTCTCAGCTACTTAGTGAGACTCTCAGCAACCTAGTGAGACCCTGTTTCCAAATAAAATATAAAAAAATGGTCAGGAAGTATAGCCCGGAGGTAGAAAGCCTCTGGGTTCCACCCCCAGTACCACCAAAAAAAAAAAAAAAAAAAAAAAAAAAAAGATTTAACCTACAGCTTGCTAGAAGTGAGTTGAGGATTTCTAAGAAAATGGAAACATAATACATTTGAGAACTACTATCATTTCAGTATGAAATACATTTATTAACTGTAGACCCATTTTTAAAGTTGAAGAAATAGACATGGATATACATTTTTTTTTTTTTTTTGCTTTAAAGTGTTTATACTATCCAGGCTTGGTGGTGCACAAATTGTCAACTGCTTGTAATCCCAGTACTTTGGAGGCTGAGACAGGTGGATTGCATAGGTTCGAAGCCAGCCCCAGCTACTTAGTGAGGCTCTTGGCAATTTAGTTAGACCCTGTTTCCAAATAAAATACACAATAGATCTAGGAGTGTAGCCCGATGGTAACAAGCCTCTGGGTTCCATCCCCTGGACCACAAAAATAAATAAATAAATAAATAAGTGTTTATACTGCATGAGGGTTTGTTATGATTAGATATAAAATGTTCCCAAAAGTACTTATGTGTTAATGTTCAGAGTTGCTGTAATTTAGTCATGAGAGCTGTAATCTCATCAAGAAAGAGATCCATTGTAATGAATTTACTAGATGGTAACCTGGACAGGTAGGGTATGGCTTGAAGAGCTGGGTCACTGGTAGTGTTGCCTTGAGGATTATATAGAGCTTCTCCTCTCCTTGCTCTCTCTTCTCAGTGATTCCTTCTGTTATGCTTTGAGCTCCACAGACCCATCCTGGTGTGGACTGAACCTGAAATCTTCAAAAACTGTGAGCAAATAAATCTACCTTTCTCTAAGTTGTCCCATGTCTATTGGGTCACAACAGTAAGAATACTGTCTGAGACAGGGATAAATTTGCACACATACATAACTCACAGCATATTGCTGTAGGCATTAAAACTGTTCAGTGCTATATATAATTCTTCTCTACTTTTAGGCATATAGAAAAGTGGACACCTGCCCCATTACAATTTATCATGAACACCTGACTTGCATTAGATATTTGAATATGAGTAAAAATAACATGCTATTTCTGAATATGGAAGTTTTTATTGATAGTGTTCAGGTCTCCATCCCATTCATCTCTCAACTCATTGATTACAAAAGCCTACATGAGATAACTAAAGCTGTACAAATCACTGATACATTGCATGGAAAACATTTGTCTGAGATCTTGTTCAGGTTAGTAATGAACTTTGGGGAAGCTAAAACCTGCAAGGTTGCATATTTGGTTTGTTTGTTTGTTTGTTTGTTCCAGCATAATTTTGACTATTCTGGCACATATACACACTGTCACCTGAGTGGGGTGATTATATAACAAAGAAAATCAAAACACATGCATCATTTTAGTGATGAAGAATAGTGGTGAGGAATGGATACCAGAGCCTACAAAGATGGTCACTCATGTTAGAAGTAGTTGGAAAAACTCTGATTTAAACTAAATTTGCAGGCAGCTCACAAACATGTTGAGCTTTGAGCAAGTTAGGATGAGACTGAAAAGCAGGCATCAATGTGTGGCCGTTGCAGTTGACTGTATTTGATGCAATACCCTGAGAAAGAAATGAGCTCAAGAAAGCAATGGCTAATTGCAAGTGTAATATAAAAAATAAAATAGAGAGTGCCCAGAATTCCAGGGAATTTTGAAACTGAAAAGGCTACTGTTTTTAACCTCAAACACAAATTAAAAAGGAGAAGTGCTTTAAGCAAAAATGACCCATTAAAACTGAGCCTTTAGCCGGGCGTGGTGGCGCACGCTTGTAATCCCCGCGCTTGGGAGGCGGAGACAGGAGGATCGCGCAGGTTCGAAGCCAGCCGCGCTGGCGTAAGAGACCCTGTTTCAAAAATATAAAATAGGTCTGGGAGTGTAGCCCAGAGGTAGAAGGGCTTCCAGGAACCCCAGTACCACCAAAAAAAAAAAAAAAACAAAAAACTGAGCCTTTATACAGTCATGGTGGTGCATGCTTGTAATCCCAGCATTCCGGAGGCTGAGACCAGAGGATCACAGTTTGCGGACAGCCTCAGCTACTTAGTGAGGCCCTCCGCAACTTAGTGAGACCCTGTTTCAAAATAAATAATAAAAAAAAAATAGAGCAAGGGAGTGTGCTTGGAGGTTGAATGCCCCTGGGTTCCATCCCCAGACCCGCAAAAAACAAAACAAAACAAAAAAAACCCCGAGCCTTGTACCCAGGACCAAATTAAGCATGTCATGAGACTTATCTTTTAGATCTCTAGACAAATTATAGTAGCTCAGAGCAAATACCAAATTAAAGTGTAGTGTTCAATAAGTCTCTTCAACTGGTGAAGATATCTGGCTGAAAATAACGTAAAGATGGCCATTTCATCTGTGCTTTATCAGCTCAGGTAGCAGCAATAAACTGAAGGAGAGGTGAGATGGCACTTCACAAAGGCAAGAAGGTGATGAAATATAGCTGATTTGAAAACTAAGATGCTTGCAAATCTTGAGGGCTATGAGTGAGGCTATTGGCATGTGGAATTGACTGTCAACAAAGAGATAAGAATTTCTGTTTTGGACAGAGTCATACAGCAAAAAAATTACCAGGCTGGACTAGAAAAGAAATTTTTGACTCTTTGAAATTTAAAATGACCCTTAGGTCCTCAAAAATCAATAAGCAGAATGTTGGCTGAGAAGACACAGCAGCACCTAATGAAGACATATGCTGGCAATACCCAGGGAGGATAATGGAAAAGGGAAAACCTCATAGAGGGCAGAGCCAAGAGCTTGGGGAGACACTAGACAGATCTAAGGTCTAATCACACAGAGCATTCCTTGTTCTTTGGGTGGAGAGCTGTTGCAACAAGTACCCTGGAGCACTGCTGTGGACTAGCGATCTATGTGCATCTTCCATTCTTCTTCTGTTTTTGTGTCCATTCTGACCTGGTTATACTGCTGTATATCTGGTGGATGGGGGACAGGCATTTAATTAGCTTAGAGGCCTCTGCAATAAGAGAAGATGTGTCAGAAACAAAGTAAACAGAAGCACTGCTGGGAGATCATGTACTTAAAGTGGGCATCAATGACTGGGTCCAACTTCTGGGCTATAATCCCTTAGGGAAGGGTTTTTTTTTTTTTTTGTATGTCAGAAGGAAGTTGGTTGGCTATGTGCTGTGTGATAGAATCAAGTATGCATCAGGACTGTCTACCAAATATTTTCCAGGCCCATAATAGGAGAATTGGGTATTTTCTTAAAATTGAATATAACCATATGACCTATATAATTTTTCAGAAGTAATACAAGTGATTTATAGACAAAAGTTTTAAGAGACAATATACATTTCTGCCTCCTCTCCTTCTGTATGCTTTGCCAGCAAGCAAGATTCAGATTCAGCAGCCTGAGTCCCAGAATGAGGGTGAGAACACAGATTCTAGTTTACCCACAAAAAATGTTTGGTATGAGAGGGTTCTTGATTTATTAAACCAATGAGATTGTCCCACAACATCAATTTCGGAAAAAAGACTAAAAAGTATGAGGATTAATAGAAAACAAGTGAGACTGGCACAATGGCACTCACTGAGGAAGTAGGATCACAAATTCAAATTGAGCTTGAACAATTTCGGAAGATTCTGTCTCAAGAAAAAAAAAAATAACAAGGGTCAAGTGTGTAGCTCAGTAGTAGAGCATTTACCTAACATGTGCAAGGTCTGTGGTTCAATCCTCAGTACCAGAATGAAATGAGAGAAAAAAGGATTGCATATGCCAGTTATCAGAATTAATGGGCATGGGCATTTCTTATCTTCAAGATGAGTTTCAATGGTGAAAAGGATGAAGAAAATGACCGAAGAGGCAGGAGGAAATGGAAGATTAAGAAGGACAAGAAGGTTGCTCCCAGCAGTCACCGCCACATTCTTCTACAGAAAGATTGGTTCGAACTGCTCCACTTCAGAAATCTGAAGACCCATGCCAAGAAGTGAAGTTTGGATTACACTGAACCTAATACCAAGCAAGCGATGGACAGCTCTTGTAGAGAATCTCTGTGAGAACCACTGTGGGGTTAGAATGGAAATCACTCCAGGCTTGAGAGTGGGCATCTTTCATCCTTGGATACATCTCTCCAAGCCTCTCCATCTCTGAGGGAAGCTTGGTTCAGTGAAAGCAGTTAACACTTACTATGCTTCCCTAGTACTTTGACAAATCCTCACTACAACCCTCTAAAGTATATCCCCATTGGGTATATAAGAAAAACAAAGCTCAGAGTATTTACATTACTAGTCCAAGGTTAAATTGTTATAGGCAACATGGCTACTGTATCTTTCTGTCTTCAAGGCCAGACATGTTTCATATCCTTCTCAACTGTTGGAATAGAACTCCACTGTGGTACACATGGTCTCACACAGAGGGAGGAATGGGGTAAATGAGCTACTAAAAATAGTTTGCTGTATGTGGTAGCTCACACTTGTAATCTCAGTACTTAGGAGACTAAGACAGGAGGATCACAAGTTCAATGAAAGCCTCAATGTAACAAGACTCTAAGAAATCTAGCAAGATTTTGTTACAAAATAAAAACATATAAAGGGCTGGGGGTATATATCAGAGGGAGAATGCTCCTAGATTCAGTCCCCAGCACCACATAAAGTGACTTGTAAGATAAGAACCAGGGCCTTGCAAAATGCGCAGGGATCAGCTTGTACTCTGCTTTGCCAGGATGTATTTACAGAAAAGTTTGAGGAGCAACACATGTTCATGTCATCTAGAAAGGACCAAGGCTTTAGGGCAAATGGAGAATATCACAATTGTACTGACTGACAGTAGAAAGAGGCCGGAGTCCATGTGCAGAGCTAGTTCCTTGCTGCAGCACATCTTCCTGATACCATGCTCCCGAGTACACACTGGGCATCCAGTCAACTGGAAAGGGTACCAAGAGAGGACCTGTGGCCTGAGTACTCTTTAGTCTGGAGAAATGCCAAAAAGCAAGCTTCTCTCTATGTTTCACATGAGATGGTCAACCTTTCTTCCACCTCCTCACCCCAAAATGATTTTAGCCAACAGAAATAGAAACATTATCAATATAAATAGGCAAATATCTACTAATATCTAATTTACTCATTAAGGTTCACATATATAGCTAAAATGCAATTTTATAATGTATTCCTTTAGTAATATTTAATTTGCAGCAATTTTATCCAAAAGCTTTCTGCTTATCTTGTCATTACTGCCTTCACTTTTGTCTCAATATTCCGATTCTTTTTTTAATTTTTTTATTGGTGCACTGTATTCATACATCATATTGGGATAAAAAAATCTTTTGTAGACATACATGCACACATCACCCAAGAGCCCCTACCCGATCCCCACCCCGTTCCCTCTCCATCCCTCCTTCCCATACTTGGTTTAGTGGTTGACATCTAGTATTATAGCAATTTATCCAAAATTAACAATTTTAATCTCACATAACAGATTAATTTGCCTGATACCAAGGTTTTGATGACTTAAAGAAAACATTTCAATATTTCTTTTTGCTTTCTTTCTTACCAGAGAATATTTTTTCTTTTTTTAGGTGAAACTATCATACATTTATTTATTTATTTTTCAGAAAAAATCTATCCTAATATGAAATATGGACTCTAGATACCCAAAATGATCTCGAAAAAGAACAAAGCTAGAAGATGTATATTTTATTATTTCAAACCTTATAAAGCTACAATAATTGAAACAGTATAGTACTGTTAAAAAGGCAGATATATAAACCATTGGAGTTAAATAAAAGCCTAGAGATAAGTTCTTCCATATATTGTCACATTATTTTTGACAAGGTTTCCAAGAACATTTGGTGGAGGAAATAATAATCTTTTAACTAAATATTGTCGAAAAATAATAATTACATGAAAAAGAATAAAATTGGACCCTTACCTAACACCATATACAAATATTAACTCAAAATAGATAAAAGACCTAAATATAAATTTTAAGACTATAAACTTTTAGAAGAAAATCTGGATCATAAAACCTCACAACACTGAAATTGGTAGTGATTTCTTGGATATGATTTTAATGCCACAGGCAACAGAAGGGTAAACAAACTCCCTAAAAAATAAAAAAAAAATTGTATGTCCAAAGACAATGTAAACAGAGTTAAAAGTTACTGATCGAATGAATAAAATATTTCCAAGTGCTATATCTGAAGGTATATTAATATTCCAAATAGAGATCCTATAATTAGCAACAAAAAAGCAAACAATACAATTTAGAAATAGGTAAAAGACTAACATAAATAATGAATCTCCAAAGATAACCAATCTTAGTTGTCTGTTGGATGGAAAATCTTGTTTCTCTGGTTCTGGTGTGTGTTACCTATTTCTTCTTTGTAGTTAATCTCTTTGAGTATTTTCTCTAGCGCTGTTTTTTTTTTTTTTTTTTTTTTTTTTTTGCGGGTCTGGGGATGGAACCCAGGGGCATTGAACCTCCAAGCTACAACCCCTGCCCTATTTTTTATTCTTTATTTTGAAACAGGGTCTCACTAAATTGCAGAGGGCCTCACTAAGTAGCTGAGGCTGGCTTTGAACCTGTGCCATCCTCCTATCTCAGCCTCCCAAGTACTGGGATTACAGGCATGCGCCACCATACCCTGCTCTAGCGCTGGTTTTGAAGATATAAATTCCTTCAGTTTCTGTTTGTCATGTCTTATTTCCCCATCTAATATGACAGAAAGTTTTGCTGGGTAGGAAATTTTTGGCTGGAAGTTGTTTTCTTTCAGAGTTTGAAATATGTGGTTTGTGAAGTCTGGAGTGATTCTAATTGGTTTGCCTCTGAATGTCACTTGGCCCTTTGTTTTTGTTGCCTTTAAGATTCTCTGCTTGGATTCCACATTGGTCATTTTGACAATTATGTGGCGTGGGGATCCTCTTCTCTGATCCTGTCTAAAGGGAGTTCTATAAGTTCCCTGGACCTGTGTATGTTGCTCTATGTTTGGAAAATATTCTGCTATTACTTCCTTGAAGAGATTGTTGATCCCGTTGGTTTCACCTTCTTTTCCCTCCTCTATTCCAATTATTCTTAGGTTAGCTCTCTTAAAATGGGCCCATATTTCTTCAGTGTCAGATTCCTGCTGTCAGATTTTTTTTTCTAAATTAGAGACTATGCGTTCATTTTTGGAGTGATCATCTTCTAGGAGCAAGATTCTATTCTTCATGTGGTCTTATCAGTTGTTTATACTTTGAATTGAGGCCTTTACTTCATTGATTACATCCTTTATCTCTTTTTGGCTCTCTCTGAATTCTTTTCGAAACAGCTCTATTATTTCTACAGTTATTTTCCTGATTTGATCTTCTAGAAATCTCTGAATTTCTATTTTATTGGGTTCTGATGTTGTGGGGTTGTGGGCATTCATTGCTCCATTGTTATTCCTCTTTCCCATGATTTCGGAAGTTTGTGCCTTCTCTGGGTTCTTTCCTGGGTCACTACAACTTCACTTAAGGTGCTCTGGATCTTGAGTCTGTGGTATCTCAGTCCCCACTACTCCTTTACTGGGTTGTATCGCAAAGTTTCAGATCCAGGGAGTCAATCGAGGCTACTTAAGACCATGGGGGGTGCCAGGTTCGGTGTTCTCCTGCTGGGAGTTATGACTATGGTGTGATATCTCTGCCACTGCCACTCCCCCACTGGGTCAAGTCCCTGAGAGTGCAGTACTGGGATTTATCCTCTAGGGACTGCAATTTGACTCACTGTTGTTGAGTGCGCTGATGGAGCTGTAGTGGACTCAGTGAATTTGCTGCTGCTGCTGCCACCGGCAGCAATATGGACCACTGTCATGCCCTCGGCTGTGAGGCTGGTGTATTTCTTCTCTGTTTGTGAACTCCGCTCTGAGTCCCTGCAGGGTGTGCTGAGCCCAGCCCCTGGGAGCTTTAGACACTCCCTGTGCTGAAAAATCTGCCGATTTCTGCCCGGCTGATCAGCAGCCACTCACCTCGGCTTGCTGTCTGCCACTCCTCTCTGGAGCCTGGTGGGCTGTTAAGTGTGTCGGTCTGGTGCCGTCCGGTGAGCTCGCTACTGCCGTCGGCAGTATGGCGCTGCTGCTGCTACGTCCTTGGCCATGAGGCTGGCATATCTCCTCTCTGGCTCTAAGCTCCGTTCTGAGTTCCCCTCCTCTCTGGGGCCTGGTGCTGCAAGGGAAGATGGCGCCCGCACCAGTCCGTGACACAGCTCTGGCCGCAGCACTGTGGTCTGGTTTCTTTCTGGTGTCTCATTTTTCCAGCCCTCTTTTTCTCTGTCATTTTTATTTACATTCTTTTTTTCTCTGTTGATGGAGTTTTCTGGCTATGAAAGGTGCTGATTTTGTGGTAATAGAGATTGGTTTTTAGCGGGGCTCATAAGCCCTGCTTTTCTCTGTCGCCATCTTCCCAGAAGTCCCCAAGATTCCCATTTTTAAGTGAGACCTTAATCCTGCCCTCTGGCACCACCGACTCTATTCTGATTCTTTTGATGGAGAGATTCTTTTTTCTATTTGTGTGTGTGCTCTCAATTTAAATCTTTTCCCCAGACACAAAGTCCATTCATATAATTTTCTAGGATTCTTAAATTTGTCTTATAAATACTAACTTGCAATCTCTATAATATAATCATCTACTGTCTTGTTTTTAAAAGTGATCTTTAAAAATTTAAGGCTTCCTTACATTAAATGCTTGAAATTACATAGTCTTATATACAAGAGTACAAAGTCATAGTATGTTTATAAATTTTACAAATTCATGAACTTATATAATTCATAATATTTAAAATAAATATAATTTAAACTGTTAAATTTTCTTTTTTAAACATCAATTTTCAGCTGACTTAAAAAATTTTTCAAAGTTAGCTTTGCTTCAGGTATTTTCAGAAAACATGTATTCCCCAAATACATCTTTATTATTCAAAATAAAGAAATTAAAATCATACCCTGTAATATCAAACTTCCTTCTCTGAATGAGAATTATTTGAGGAAATAAAAGATCTCACCTTATAGTCATACATATATGACAATTATTTTTCTAGAGCAAAAAAATTACTTCTAATGCACCAGAGTTCAAAATGAGTTCCCGTAATTAATGATTCCAAAATAGGTGATATCCTCAGAGCATGGTGACATGAGCCACGGTGCACTAATACATTTATCTTCCCTTAATCTTCCCCTCTCTCCTCACTGGTCTGTACATGATCTTGACTCAGAATTCAATTCCAGAGCAATTTGTATCACTTTATGGCTCTACTGCAAGTTCTAATTAAATTATCATTTGCTAGTTTGGGGCCATATATACATAGCCTTTCTCTAAGGCAGTGGCTCGCCAAGGAAAGAGGACCTTATATGACAAAGAAAAAGAAAAGAATAAACTTATATCAACAAATTCAGAGCCCCTTGAGAATATCACTTAAGATTTAATAAAAGAATATCCAGAGGGCTCTCATTAAATGCTGACATTCTTTGAGTGATATTTACCTAATATCAGCTGTCACTCCCAAAGACAATGTTTTCCTGACATATGTCTGAATTCTTCCATTTTCTAATATAAATATTCTCCTCTGTTTCTCTTATTCACATTTATCCTGATTCTCACCTTCACTGCACCTACCTTGCTCCTTGGAGACCATTCAAACCTAGGATGTTTCATTCTTACCTCAAACTCAACAGACACAACAATAAGTTCATCATTTTATTCCTCTTCCAGAGAGTTGCTCTAAAGGATAGCTTTGCATCATTTCACCTTGGGAAAGAAAGAATGAAAATGATACCTAACATATTTGACTTAGATTGAATGAGTCTGAGTAAATTAATTGCTCTATAGTGGTCAGAAAGACCTGCCCATAAAATCGTTCTGGTTCCTTTTATTACTACATTTTATGCCCCAGACAAGATCTTTAAAGTTGAGCTAATAATAACTGCATGCTTTTCTTCTCTGCCCAGGACTTAAGGGTATGACATGAGAAGGTTTTGATGTGCTGTTTTAATACCTATGAGGGAATCTTGCTCTGTGTTTATATATGTGTGCATGTATTTGTGTGTGCTTTCATGCTTGTATGTGTGTTTGATTACATGGATGTACACGTTTGTCTGTATGCCTATGTGCTTGCTTGTGTATATGTATGTTTTCATATGTTCATATGTACATGTACATTTGTGTACTTGTATTTGAGTAAGAGATGGTATGCGTGTACACAGACAAATGTGTACACTCTGTGAAAATTCAACCCAGATTACAAAGTGGAAGCCTTCCAGTTGGACTATCCACCTTGCTCTGGCAGCTCTGCCCCTCATGCTTGCAAGCCATATTCAAGATGGGTCATCCACACCATGTCCATCAGTTCTTTCCATCTTGAGGATGTTGACATCAGGAAGAAACAGGGCAAGCGGGCAGAAGGGACCAATTTCACGCTCTGTCCACCACATCCAATAAAGAGGCCACCTTTTCTCTTAGTTTTATTTAAACATCTTCTCTTTAGAATCTCAGTTTGTAATCCATATGGGTAGGTTAGAGAAGACAAGCTGTTTTCTCTATTAATAAATAACTCAGAGAGCATTGTGAAATTCTCTAGACAGACCATACACACACACAGTGTCACTCACACTCATTCAGACACTCATACTCAACACATGCACACATACCCTCACACAGTCACATGTGCACATCACACACATGCATACCTTCTGTCACCAGGCATCTTTCTTCCTCTTCCTAGCAGCTGGCTGGCTTACTCTCTACAGCTCTTACAGTCTCTAGCCTATCAGCACTGCATCTGATCTGCATTTCTACTATTTCAGTCTAGAAGCCTCTCCTGATACCAGGTCACAGCTTCTTCCTAAGAGACTCCCCAACTCCTCAATCTCCAAATTCATCTTCTTAGACCCAGCATTTCCTCATTCAACATTGGTGCCCGCTCATGGGTTATCAACAAGTTGGGCAATTTTTTAATTGATATTCATACATCATCATGGGATAAAAAAAAAACTTGTGTAGACATACATGCACACATCACCCAGTCAGCCCCCTCTCAATCCCCACCCTATTCCCTCCCCAACCCTTCTTCCCATGCTTGGTTTAATGGTTGGTATCTATATGTTTGTTTAAGTACATCATGTGCTTAAGAGAGTTTCCTTTTCCCCCATCCCATTTTCTCAGTTAGGTTGCCTTATTTGTTCCTCTATAACATCTCCTTTTTCACCTGGAGTTCCTCCTATGACCCAGAAAACCAAACTACCAAACTAATACATGCATATCTATGTTCATAGCTGCACAATTCACCATTGCCAAACTATAGAACCAGCCAAGTTGTCCATAAAACTGTGGGATATGTACACAATAGAATTTTACTCAGCCTTAAAAAATACAATTACATCATTTTCAGGGAAATGAATGGAACTGGAAGACATTATGCTAAGCAAGATTAGTCAGTAGCCAAAAGTAAGAAATTGGATGTTTTCCCTAATATGTGAAAGTTGGGCAGATTTAATGAGGCCCAATGGATGGGGAGGGAAAATTGAGAATGTACTGAGTGTCATGGCTACATGTACAAGGTTGTTTTGTTATGGAAAGGAGTAGATATCACAATTTGTCTCTCAGACTCAGTGGCCATACTCATCAGTCTGCAATCTCTAAGAGCACACCATTCTGCAGAAGCCCCTCCAGTATAATTCTACATGTGTGCATGTCCTATCTTCCTAAAAGTATCAGAAGCTTTCTAAGGGTAGTTACTAAGCTGAAGCTCTGTATATATCCTCTAGAGTGGCTAGGAGGTATGGAACAAGGCTAGCAAATTCATTCTGGTGTGACTCTCAGCATCACCTTTACGGACTATGTGATCTTGGGCAATTTACATGCTTTCTCTAAGCTTTGCTTTCCTTAAAAGTGAATTAGACCAACAATACCTGCCTCAAATGTTTTTCTGAGGATGAAACTGGGCAATACAATGGAGTGGGCTGCCTGGCACAGGGTAATTATGATTCTTTGCTGAGTGGAAGGTTGCACCAGATACAGACCTTTGAAGAAATGGGACGCAAGCATTGGCTGCTCTGAAACTCTGGAATTCTACTATGCAACAGGAGGCAGGTGCTACAAACAGTGAAGTCCCTAAGAACAAATGGCATGTCAGAATTTTATATAACTTGGATTACAAATGGCCAGTCTTCAAAGCAAAGCAACTGGTTTTCAGACAGCCCTCAGAATGTCCATAGAGATCAATAAGACGATATCTATTCACAAGAAACGCTCAAACAGAAAATGAGCTGTTCATGCAATCCTGTGTGTCCCTATCTCAGGTCATTGACATAAGCTTAATCTTAATTTCTTGGCTCTTTCCTCTATGAAAAACATCCTGGTATTGACCCATTTTTATCTCCCATGTATAAATAGGAAGCTTCACACCTTGATGACAAATCACTAGTGTTTCCCAGAATGGAAAGGAACCCAAGGGCTCAGTCTCCACTCTCCCCTTTTGAAAAGGTCATTAAAGATGTTGTTGTTTCTTTGCTGCCACTAGATGGTACTAGCTGGCTGCTTGTCATCTTTTTTATTGTGTGTTTTGTTTACTGCTTCTGAGCATTAAGCCAAGAAGCTGATAACAATAACATGCTTTGCAGAACTGGGAAGTAGAGAGACCTTGGACAGTCATTACAATGTAACTAAACTGCCATTTCTTAGGTGTGTCACCACTTCTTCCCCCTGAATCTACACAAAGTCCTCCTTTGCCCTCTCCTGGATAATAGAAGTATTTAGCAATTGTACAGATGATTCATGCCACATTTGCCCCTGTGTTAGGAACTTTAGGAAGGCTTGGGAAAGATGTATGATGCAACTACTTTGAAAGGCACTGAAGGTAGCCAGAGCGAATACTGGCTTTTCCACTGTGCAAAGGAACCCTGTCATACTGTATCTCTATTTAAAACACATCCTTTCTCTTGCCCCATACTCCCAGCAGATTCCTAATGCTTCAAGTTTCCCATGAAAACAATTGGACCACATTTCAGTTTTGTGGGCACAAATGACAATAATGGCTATTGTAATGAGTTTTGAAAGATACTGGGGAAAACTTTAGTCTGACCTGGCATCTGATGAGAAAAGAGGAATAGATCCAACCTAGTTCTCAACAGATCCAAGCTAGTCCTCTTGATCTGGGTCATCATGTAATACTTTCTGGTATGCTATGACACATGAACGGCCTCACCAAATGCTGGTGCTATGTTTTTGAAATCCCCATCTCCAGAACTATCAGCTAAATAAACTTATTTCATTTACAAATTACTCAGTCTCAGATATATTGCTTTAGCAACAGAAAACAGACAAAGATAGTTGTATTCATGGGAGTGATAAAAGAGGCCCCATATTTGGTGTCACATAGTCAGGCTGAGAATAAATAAGGAAACAATGTGGAGGTACTATGTTGACCCAAGATTAGACAAGCATAATTACATGGGATGGATGCTGAGATTTTAAAGGACACTGGGTTTCATGAAACAATTTAAATCAAAGTAATGTTCCTCTATGATGCAGACCTAACTTTTAATTTCAACACAACCTCTATCTAACAAGGGAAATTTGGAACAATTGCTTAATCTTTCTGAGCCCCAGATTTCCTATCTGGAAAAAAAAAACACTTTTTATGTAATTATTGGAAAGACGGCTAGAAATAAAGACTGTAAATTTTCTGGCATTTAGCAGGAACTCACCAAATATTCTACTCTCCTCTGAGTAGCTACAGTAGAAGGTAGCCTCCCCATCCCCAATCATGCCCCTTCTTAGATTGGAGTCTAAGTTCCCAGGAGCTGGTCCCTTTATAGGATAAGATGTAGAGAAACCTGGAATGCCAAACCTTGGCTTTGATTTTGCATTCCAAGAGCAGTGGCTTCCACAAGCACTGTGTAAATTATATGATCCATTCCCCTTGAGGAGGTTACCTTTAAATCTCAGTGGAGTTTACCATCGTGAAGCTACTGCATATTCACATCTACTTTCATAAGGAAGTGCTTCATTTCCTCAAACAGGATTTTTGTATTTTAAAAAGATAAACAATTTAGCTTCATTATTTCACCTAAAAGTAGTTCCTAAATGTCAGTGTGACAAGTCACAGGGACAATGTGAAATGATGGCCTGTTCTTTCCAATCTCCATTGAAGGGAAGTACAGTGAAGTTGCCAGGTTATGTCAGACAAACTGTTGTTATAGAAAGATGGTGTGACATTAAGCTAACATAGAAAAACTGTACTTTTAATCTTTCTTATCTCAGTTGAAGGGAAGTATAGTGAAATTACCAGGTTATTCCATGCAAATATTTGCTACAGAAATGCAACATGATATTAAGCTAACATATAAAAAACATATTTTTTCTCTGAGTATAAAGCATGCAGATTTAAAAAGCAATAATTTGAGTTGGTTCTAACATACTCTAAATATATGTGGAAAGGGACTCATGAAATTTTACATCCTGCAGGAAAAGTTATTCAGCAGCATCTCTGCTACCATCTAACAAGCAAGTAGCTAGAGTGAACAGAGTTTCATGTTAGAGTAAAAGTGTTTAAATCTCCTGATTGTCACTAAAAATTTGGGATACCTCAAAGCTCATAGCAGCTAAAGGAACACAAAAGTGAAAGAAGCCTAAGTGGGGCGCTTACATGAGCAGGTAGCAGTACAAGGGCACCTCTGTACCATAGCATCTGTGTTGTACTTTTAAAGAACTCAAAACCTTTGGAGTATTGAATTTTAAAAATCTTCAAAGTTAGAAAAAAACTTTGGTAGATTTGGTAGTAGATGGCCTAAGTATTGTGCTGGAAATTATTCCAAAGCTGTTTTGGAGCTCTGAGTAAAATTGAGTTGAGATAGATTGGTAATGTCTGTCATGGGAGCAACAATTGAGAAAAGATGATATAGGGTCTCTAATATCTCATACATATATAATATAATATATAAAATATAATATCTAATTATCTGTTTATTCAGTACAGCTTCATCTTTGTAGTCCCAGAAGCTGATAGAGTGTCAATGAATCCGTTTGTGCTGACAAGAATAAATCGTCTTAAATTCTGGGAGAATGGTTCAATAGGAAGCATTAGAAATGTCTACCTAGACAACAATTGCACCAACAGAATCTGTCTGACATAACTATTTTGGAATTCCGGAGTCTATTGAAGGTTTTCAACTTCCAGGGTAAGGCTTGGACTCTGAGTTGAGATGACTCGTAGTCAATTTCACTCCTTAATATAGTTGTAAGCGCCATTCCCCATCCCCGATTCCATGGCAAGTGGCCACACACATGCTCCTGGAGCAGCTTGCATGCAGTTGATGGGAACCAGGGTGGGGAAAATGGATACTATCATATAATATCCATTTTAGATGTTTCATAATTCAGTCAAGTTGACAATTCAGATTAACCATCACGCTTACTTTATAACTTGCTTCTCCAACAAGTCTAATGTAGCCCAAGTTAGTGGATAAGTCCCAACTACCCTCTTGAGTTACTTATCCCTGAGTTTTTACCATCCATATGCATATATGAGATACACAACAATAATAAACTTTAATTTTTTTCTTTTGTTAATATCTTTTTTCCTGCAGAACCCCAGCCAGAACCTTAGACAGGTATGAGAAAAATGTTTCCCTGCTTTACACATTATAACCCATAGTCCCTCAGAATATCATCTTATTTGGAAACATAGTTATTGAAATGCAATAAATTGAACTCATACTAGAATAGGGTAAGCTACTAATCTAACTAAGATGGCCAATGTTCTTTAATAAGGGAATATTTGGGTGTTTGTTTGTTTGTTTGTTTGTTTGTTGGTACTGGGGATGGAACCCAGGGGCATTCTACCTCCAGGCTACACTCCCAGACCTATTTTATATTTTATTTGGAAACAGTGTCTCTTAAGCCAGCTGAGGCTGGCTTCGAGCCTGCGCGACCCTCCTGTCTCAGCCTCCCAAGAGTAGGGATTACAAGCGTGCACCACCACGCCTGGCTTAAAAATGAAATATTTGAACAAAGACACACACACAGAGAGGAAGGTAATAAAGGCTGGAAGCAGGGTGATGAATCATCTGTAATGCAAAGGACACAGAAGATTCCCAGCAAACCAGCAGAAGCAAAGAGAAAAGCATGAAACAGATTCTCCCTCACTGCTGTCAGAAGGAACCAATTTTGCCAACACCTTTGTGTTAGACTTGTAGCCTTTACAAATCCATGAGACGATAAGTTTCTGCTCCTTAAACCACCCAATTTGTGGCATTTTTTCCGGAGTAGTCCTAACAAACTCAGACAATTCCCAATCCCAAAAGTTTTCTCTGCTCCTTTACATTGAACACTTAAGTCATTATTGGCCCCTGGAAACAAATGGACAGATTTCCACCCCTATAGTTTACTTTTTCCTGGTCTCCTTACTTTATGACTTGACCTTTGTATGATTGAACCCATATAAATAGAATCATAAAGTATGTAGTAGCTTTTCGTGCCTGGCTTCTGCCACTTAGCATAATTCTTGAGGGCTTCAGTCTTGTTATTACATGTATCAGCCATTTATTACTTTTCATTGCAGTGTGGTATTTCTTTATTAAGATATGCCACACAATTTGCTTATTCATTTACCAGTGGATAGACATTTGGGTTGTTTACTGTTTGAATCTTTTAGAAATGAAACCGATAATATTTACATTCCAGCCTGTATTTTTAAGATACTTTTTGAGCTTTTTGTTTTTGTTCTCTCTGATTTCACAGTATTGCAAGTGGTGGAGAACTAGTGGTTGCTAGTTTGGTTTGTCACGGTTTGATCTTAAATGTTTCCCAAAGGCTCTCATGTCAAGGGTTTGGTCTCCAGCTTGATGCTACTGGAAAGTGGTAGACATCTTGAGAAGTAGAGCCTTCTGGAAGGGCTATAAGTCCTTGGGAGTGTGCTCTAGAAGTAGGTTGTGAGATATCAGTCTCTTCTTCTTGCTGTCTTTTGTTTCCTGTTCATGAGGTAAGCAGCTTTTCTCTGCCCTGATGTGCCAGCAGAGACCCAAGGCAAAGGGCCTATTGACTGTGGACTGAAACCTCTACAGATGTGAGCCAAAAGAAAATTTTCCCTTGTTAAGTTGATTATCTCAGGTATTTCTTTAATAATGAAAGGCTGATATGATGATGGTGTCAGGCACTGCAATCAAGGAGGTCTCTGGAAGTGAGAAGGAGGCTTGGGGGGCTCTACCTGGACGTGTCACTCTGATATCATCCTCTGTGTTGGTATTCCACGCAGCCCACAGATGCAGCTTTCTCCTCTGACTCACATCTTAATTCTAGGCATTTGCGAGAAATTACATTGGTTGCAAAATGGCAGGAAGAAAAGACCAAATTTCTTTTGGATGTAAATTTAGAATGAAATGGGACTTTTGTTTAAATTCAATAGAAGCAGTTAACAAAGGAATATAGACCTTAAGCATGTTTCGCTAAAATTACCCATAATGCTATTCTGAGTGATTCATGGTTTGGAGCATTTAAATGAGTCACATTCATCTAATGCTTAAGCTAATCTCTGTTGTAAATGAAGTACTTAGGAAAATTGTGTTAACCATTTAAAAACCATGTAAATTTCCCCCAATTTAGGCGATCTCCCTTGTGAAGACTTTTGTCGCTTCTGTTTCAATTAATTCTCTATTCTCTGAATTCCCTTTGACAATAATATTACTCATTTGATCTCTTATAAGGATACAATGTATGCATCTTTATTGAGTATTGTGTGTGTGTGGTTATGAGTTAATCTCTAGAATGTCAGAGTACAGTCAGAGAACACTAGAACAAAACAGACCTTAAAGAGATTAATTTACCATTGATGGTTAGATTGTTGAGAAGCAGCTACCATTTGTTGAGCTGCTTCTTTGTACCAGGTTCTATGCTGTCCAACTTATTTATAGTTCCTCATTTAATTTAATTTAAATTCAGCTGAATTTTTATAACAACCTTATAGCACATTAAAGTGGTACAGAGTAGTGGTGAAGAGATGGAGTTTGGATCAGACAGAACTGGATTCTGTTACTTATCTGGCTGCATGATCTCAGACAAGCTTTGTAGCATCTTAAAGCTTTTGTTTGTTAAGTAACACAGGGATTATACCTAATATTATTTAAAAGACAAATTTAATAATGCACATAAATAAGCTCTGAAATAAGGACTATATTGCTTATTTGTATAGAGATGATGAGGTCGAAGCACAGAGAAGTTAATTAGCTTGTTCAGGATTATATGTAAGTGACAAAGGAAGTAATAAGCTAAAAGGCATCCTCTCTGGACCCGGTCTTATAAATGTGCACCTCTTATACTCATTTTCTTACCTCTGTTAACATTTTTCACAGCTAAGTATTTATATAAGGTGTATTGGTAAATTAGTTAGGGGCAGAGGAATTAACACCATTCATTAGGAATGCTTTCTTTGTCCACCAAACCATCCAGATGAAATTGGCTTGGACAATTCTATACTTTAGGAAGCCCAAGATGCACTGAGGTTTCTAAGAAATCCTAGAAGTTCCACATTCCAGGGCCTCCTCTTCACTCCCTACCTCGGGCTTGATCATATGCATGTGGATCCAAATAAGACACTGAGCTTCTTCACTGCCTTCAGTAAATAAAGTGTAAAGGAACCACTTGATCACTAGAGTTGATCCTGAAAACTAGTTTAAACTGAAGATATTTCCATTCAGATACAGAAAGAAGCCTTGCAGAGCTGCTCTTAGATGACTAGAGCCAGTGCCTTCCAGGAGTGAAGTTGTACAGGCACTTTACCCCAGTAAAGAAGCCAACGACTCACTAGAATGAGAGACTGAACAAACTACCGTTATTCAAACTGTCATACCTTCCTTCCATTGTTCTAAAAGCCCCTTTGCTTTTCCTGAAGCCCATTTGTTATCTCATAGAAGCTTTTTCAGCTCTCTCCCTTTTTTTATTAGTGGATACAACAACCCTACCTCTAACTCTTCAGGAAGTGCCTCATCTGAAGTTTCCTGGGTGTATAATAATCCTTTCTCCTGTCAATGTGTCTATTGTTGGTTAATTTGTAAGCCCATGATTACTGAACTTAAGTTGGTTGAGAAAAAGTTCTTCCTCCCAACAGAAGTTTTATTTGTCCTCACTCTTGTTTATGAATGAGATTTTCCTGAAGACTGGGAAGTCACAGGGAGGGTTGACAATGACACTCTATTGTAAGATAGTCATCCTTTCCTATCTCCTATGTGCAGATTTCTCCAACCAAGACATCAAGGAGCTCAACAGACCCCAAATCCTTCCTTTTAATGAAGAATCTTATTAAAATTCTTGTTATCTCCTCCAAAATTAGCTGTATGTATCTATAAATAATGTTTCCTGTAAAATACATGTATAGTTCTGTGTATCGCTTGTGGCCATATGCTGCATCCTGTTCCATTGTGGTTTTATTGTTCTAAACTTATCATGGCATAATTAGTAACCGCATTAAAGGACCAAAAGAATTACATCATTTTATACAGATCAGTTGATTTGGGAATGGATCATATGGTGTAAGAGTATTTTCATATTTAAGAATTTTTGAGAATGTTTCTCAATACCGTTCTCTCAAAAGCTGAGGGTCTGCAGTATTTTCCATATCTTAACTTTATCTTTGTAATTACCACCTTGATCCAAGATACCAGTATCTTTCATCTGAACTACCGTAATAGCCTCATAACAGGCTCCCATGATTAAACAAAGTAATCATTCACTTTTCACAACTATAAGCCAGATTGAGTTAGAATCTAAATTCTCTAATAGAGCCTTCAAAACCTCCCTCTTTGGCCCCATACCCTGCCATTTTAACTACCCTCCTCAACTGTTCAGACTCTTCTTGCCACATACCTGCATCCTTCAGGTTTTTACACTGTTATTTTCTCTGCCAGGAATGCTGTTTGTCTTGATTACATGACTCATCTCTTCTTGTCAAACAAGTCTTATATTTAATATCACTTCCTAGCCCAATCACTTTCATTACAAGCCCATTTCATTTTCTTGAAAGCACTTCTCTCTAGCTGAAAGAATTTTATCATTAATTTGGGCACTCATTGTTGGCTTTCCCACTAGAATATAAATTTCTTGAGATCAGATAACTGGTCTGTTTTATTCACCCCTGAATTCTGAGTACATAAAACTTAGTGACTAGCACATAAAAGGTACTCAACAAGTATCTGTTGAATTAATGAATGCATGGCCTCTCATATCCATTCCTACTGCTATAGTCTTTCTCCCTCACAATCCTGTCTGTGGTCTGGGCTAGTGCATTCACTTTTTCTCTCCCTACCATTAGATACCTGTTGCTTCTATCAACTCTCATCAGTGTTTGCTTCCACATATAGAACCTACTCATTTTACTCCCATCTTTAAAGACTCCTATTCACTTGTCATCACCTGACAAAATAAATAAATAAATAAATAAATAAATAAATAAATAAATCTTTAGGTATCATTCATGCCTACCTCTTGAAGCTCTTATTCCCCCAACATGATTCAGGGACCCTGAAGTTGAGTGAAACTGACCATATTACCATCAATTAATACATAAACTAAACTTCAAAAAGGTTAATATACTCCAAGTCACAGATATCACATTGTTTTCCACTAGATCCTATGCCCCTGATATTCCTTATTTTTATTTTTATTTTTTTACTTAGGACCTTCCTCCCTCTCTACAAAATCCTTGGCTCTTCCTTTGGACTTCAGCCTCTTTAAGAATATTCCACTTCTTCCAACTATGTCCACCTCAGTTTTGCTTCCTAATATCATCTACACAGAATATCCAGAATAGCAGGTCTGATTGAGGGTTGGATCCCCACAACCAGGCTAACATACCTTTCACTCAAAGCTTCTTGTAATGTGAATCCAGTCAGCTTCCCTGCTGAAGTAATTTCATTGATTCAAAATGCAACCTACTCAATTATGATAAACAGTGTGAGCAACCCATTCCTGATGGCACCCTCCTAGTCTGAATGCACTAATATGGCTTGCAAATTAAGTGCAAGGGAGTAGCTATGAGTTTGTGGTCCTGTTTACATGGACATTACAGATTCTAGGAAGTGTTTAGAGCTACAAATAAATGAGTTTCCTGCTATGTGAGCCATCTGGGGTTGCCTCCAGGAAGCTTCTGAAAGTCAGGAAAGTCTCGTGATGAAATAGCCTTAACCTTTCTAGCACCAGCTGCCAGTGTCCAACGGGGGAATGTTCAGAGAATCCCAACTAGTGCAATACAATCTGACAAGCTTTCATGTTAGGGAAACAATCAAATTCTCCCCTCACCCAAACTGTCTTTTTCTTGCCACACAGCCTCTAACTTCTTCCCAACAGATTTCTAGGGCAACAATCCTTTCTTCCTTAGGTAATACTTTCTCACACTTGATTATTCAGCTGTGACCTCTTATTTCTCCTGCTCATTAATTAACATACTGCTAGTGATACCAAATTGTTTCTGTCCCACTAGCTATCATTTCTTTCAAGAGGAACAATGTATGTTTCTTCTAGTTTAGTGACAAGAAAGCCAAGTTCCTCAGAAGTTTGAGCATTTGGTAGTAGAACAATTCTATCTTCTCTGCATTATCTACACATTGATTTTGGACCTTAGTTTTATCATTTACATTAGGCTGAAGATTTGTATTTTGAGTTCCAGGAAGATGGCGACTGAGCAAAGCAGCATTTACGAGTCCCACTAACACTTGATCTCTATTGCCACAAAATCAGCGCTTTTTATAGCCAGAAAACACCATCAGCAGAGAAATAAAAACTGTAAATACAAGGGATGGAGAGAAAGAAGGCTAGAAGAACAACCAGACACCAGAAAAGAAACAAGACTGCACTGCCACGGCTCTGCCATGGCTGGCGCCATCTTCCCTTGCAGCACCAGGCTCCAGAGAGGATGGGGATTCAGAACTGAGCTCAAAACCAGAGAGGAAATATGCTGGCCTCCTGGCCTAGGGCGCGGCAACAGTGCCATATGGCCGGCAGCGGCAGAGAATTCACTGGACGGTTCCAGATCAGTGCACTCAACAACCCACCATGCTCCAGAGAGGAGGGGTGTACATGGAGCTGAGGTGACCAGCTGCAGAACAACTGGGTGTAATTCAGCAGATTTTTGGCACAAGGAGCGTCTAAAGCTCCCAGGGGCTGGGCTGAGCACACCCTCCAGAGACTCAGAGTGAAGCTCAAAACTAAAAAAGAAATACACCAGCATCACAGCCGAGGGCGTGGCAGCGGCACCATATTGCCAGCAGTGGCGGCACAAGTTCACGGAGTCTGCGACAGCTCCAGAGCAGCGCAGTCAACAACTGAGTCAAATTGTGGCCCCTAAAGGAGTAATCCCAGTACTGCACCCCCCAGGGACTTGCGCAGCTTTGATAATCTCCTTCGGTCTGAGATTTTGCAGTCCAACCCAGTGAAGGAATAGTGGTGGCAGAGATACCAAACCCTAGTTGCAGCTCCCTATGGGAAAACACCCAGCCTGGCACCCCCATAGTCTTATGCAGCCTCCATTAACTCCCTGGGTATGAGACTTTGCAATACAATGAGACTTTGCAATACATAGGAGTAGTGGTGACTGAGATTACCACAGACTCGAGATCCAGAGCACCCTAAGTGAACTTGTAGTGACACAGAGAAGGTAGCAGAGAAGGCACAAACTTCTGAAATCATGGGAAAGAGGTATAACAATGGAGCAGTAAACGCCCACAACCCCACAACATCAAAACCTGATAACGCAGAAATTCAGAGATCTCCAGAAGATCAAATCAGGACTATAACTGTATAAATAATACAGGACCTTTGAAAAGAATTTAGAGTCTAAAAGAAATAAAGGATGCAATCATGGAGATAAAGGCATCAATTCAAACTATAAACAATTACTTAGACCACAGGGAGAATAGAATCTCGGTCCTAAAAGATAATCACTGCAAAAACAAATGCATCGTTTATCATTTAGAAAAAAAAAAACTGACAATAGGAATTTGACATTGAAGAAATGTGGGGCCATTTTAAGAGAGCTAACCTCCTCTTTTCCAAATAATCAGAAAAAAGGAGGGAAAAGAAGGCGAAACCAAAGGGATCAATAATATCTTCAAAAATAATAGCAGAAAATTTTCCAAACATAGAGCAAGAGGTTGAGGAAACTTATAGAACTCCCTTTATACAGGATCAGAGAAGAAGTTCACCATGCCACATAATTGTCAAAATGACCAATGTGGAAGCCAAGCAGAGAATCTTAAAGGCAACAAAAACAAAATGCCAAGTGACATTCAGAGATAAACCAATTAGAATCACGCCAGATTTCCCATACCAAGTCATGAAAGCCAGTAGGGCTAGGAATAACATATTCCAAACTCTGAAAGAAAACAATTTCCAGCCAAAAATTTTCTGTCCAGCAAAACTATCTTTCAAATTAGACAGGGAAATAAGAAACTTCGATGACAAACAGAAATTGAAGGAATTTATGTCTTCAAAACCAGCGCTAGAGAAAACACTCAAGGAGATTAACTACAAAGAAGAAATAGGTAATACATGCCAGAACAAGAGAAACAAGAGTTTCCATCCAGCAGACAACTAAGCAAAGAAGAATAAACAGTACCTCAAACAAAAATAAAATCTTAACAAGTTACGATTTAAAAATTATCTCTCAATAATCACACTGAATGTAAATGCCCTCAACTCCCCAATAAAAATACATAAAGTGGCAAAATGGATTAAAAATCAGAATCCATCCATTTTCTGCTTACAAGAAACACAACTTACAAGCTCAAGGTAAAGGGCTGGAGCAAGGTAATCCATAATGGAACTCGAAGGCAAGCAGGAGTAGCAACTATGATATTAGACAAGTAAGACTTCAAACCCAAACTTATTAGAAGAGACAAAGATGGTCATATTTTACCGGTAAAAGGAATAATCAAGCAAGAGGAAATAACAATAATCAACATCTATGCCCCAAACATAGGTGCAGCTACTTTCATAAATCAAACTCTTTTTGTGACATGAAGTCACACATAAATCCCAATACAATAATACTGGGAGACTTCAACACACCTCTCAGAACACTAGACCAATCTTCCAGACAAAAGGTCAGTAAAGATGTCTCAGAACTAAAGAACACAATTAACCAAATGGACCTGTTGGACACATATAGAATATTTCACCCAACTACAGCGGAGTTTACATTTTTCTCAGCTGCTCACGGGACCTTCTCTAAAACAGATCACATCCTGGGACACAAAATGAGCACTAGCAAACGTTTTATCACAGAGACAAAGCATTTTAATTTTGCAAAATTTTGAAGGGCTTAATTTCTAAGACAATGTCCAGGAATTCAAAATATCTTGGTAAATATGACTGGTAAATAAAACAGCCTGTCAAATCAAATATCTAGCATTACAAAAATCATTGCTACATGCAGAGAATAATATTTAAATGAGTTCTTGATGTGTCAGAGAATGACTTTATGGGCCTCTTCAAGTGTCTGAAAAGCATTAAGATTCCAGGCAGATGTCTTTTAACAGATTTGGGGGTGACAAATTCTGCCACCCTTCACTGCGTTTTTTTTAACTACAGTATAAAGACCTTTTTCTGACATTGTTCCTCTGCCACATGTTTTCAACAGGACACTATATATTGGAAGAAAGAAGGAAAGTAAGGAAGACAGAGAGGAAAAGAAAAGGTCCGGGGTAATGCCAAAAGCAGTATCAAGAGTCCTATTTTTATCACCCAAATGTGCCACTTTCAAAATCATAATTATGTGATGGCCGCTTCAGCAGGAGAAATACCGTGAAAATAGGAAAGAATGTAGAAAAATGAGTTTCAGGAAATATTGTTATGCTTCCTCACACATTACTTAAGAGCTCAGACCTACAAGATGATGATGTTATGGAAAGAGTTTTGCAGCTAGTTATTCAGGCTGTAATTTTGCAGAATAGCAAGCTTAGCCTTAGGTGATAATAAAGGATAATGAATGAATTTGTGCTCACCAGCAGGCACACAGAATTGTGCCTTGGCTCAGAATTAAAGAATATGCAAGGGAGAGTGGTGCAAAGCTGCTTTTCCTTTTGAAATTCATAACATTGCAGCCTACTGGCTACAAATGTACTCCAAAGAAGTTTTGGTCAGTTGTTATAAATCTTTGTCTTAGCATCAGACATATCAGTCAAATATAATTAGGTACAGGTTACCTCATCACTAATGAGTACTGTTGGAAGAAACTGAATTTCAATATTGCAAGTTGGTACTACCTGGTGTTATACAGCAGGGATTCTTAAAGTGTATTCTTTGGATCAACAGCAGTAAGATCACCTGGAAACTTGTTTGAAATAAAAATACTCACGCATGGACACACACACACACACACACACACACACACACACACACACACACAGCCCTGAATCAGAAACTTCAGGAATGGGCCCAATGATCTGTGTTCTATGGAGGCAACCAAGTGAGTCTCATGCTCAGTAAGACTGGAGAATGTTTGGTTTGGACATAAAATATCACCACTGAAAAGTTCATGTGTTGGCAATGCAGAAATGTTCAAAGGTAAAATAACTGAATCAGAGCTCTAACCTCATCAGAGGATAAACCTGTTGGCAGATTGGTAATTTAAATCGATTTTCTGAGTGGTAAGTAGATTATGGCTAGAAGAAATAGGTTACTGAGAGCCTGATCATGTCCCCCTTCTCTTGCTTTCTTTGCATTGTGGCAGCTGATTAGCTTTTCTCTGCCATGCCCTGCCACCATGATGCATTTGCCTTGGAGCCAATCACCCACAGACTGAACCTCTGAAGCCATGAGCCAAATGAACTTTCCTCTCTACATTTTTCTTGTCAGATACTTTGGTCACAGTGATGAAAAATCTAACTAATATGGAGAATCACTGAGGTATATAATTATAAATTATTTTATTTGGTTGATTTTTCAACTAAAAATGTTTTGCCTCCTTTTATTCCATATATGTAAATATATTTAAAAACATATATATTTAAAGAAATTACAAATATGTATTTCATTTTTGCTTTTTATAAGAATTACAGCAGAATAGCAAGCACGGGGAAGTTTATAATTTTCTATTTAACTATAGCAAGTACTACATTGGGTGCTATCTGTAAGAAGTGCTGACATTATTATTTCTTAGACCACTCAGTCACATTTTCTCTTTTAGACTTGCTTTTCTGTCCCAATTAGGACAGCCAGATTTAACTGAAAAAAATACAGACTATACAGTTAAATTTGAATTTCAGAAAGATAACTAACATTTTTTAGTGTAGGTATATTCCAAGCAATACTTGAAATATACTTAAAAATGATTGTTTATCTGAGAACCAAACTTTACTGGTGGCCTGCATTTTACCTAGATGCTCTAATCCCACGAACAGTAAAGAGTATAAATAAAGAGCAAGCTCTGAAGTTTTAGTCACTTCAACACATGTGTACTTACTCTGGAATGCAACAAACTAAAGAGTATCTTTATTATATCCTTCAATATTAGCAAAACAGTTTGCAAATAAGTGACTCTGAGAGGTGAACTGCTAGGCTGTTGTCTTGCTTTTCTTCAACATAAGATGGTAGATTCGTTTACACCTTGCTAATGGTCATTAAATGGGGCTACCTGCCTTGATCAATTCATGTGCAGAATGTGCAGGTGCACGTGTATACATGTCCACAGCTGGAGGTAGAGAAAAAAGTACTCCAAGGCCATTTCCAAGTGAATTATTCAGGGTAAGTTGCTGAAATTCTCAGCTTTTTCTACCATAAAACAAAAATTACCTCATAGCACTCTTCAAGCCTCATATAAAATATTTTTAAAGCACTTGGTAAGTCATGAAATAAGATTCAGCATAATATAGTAGAAAATACATAAGCTTTGGAATCAAATAGACCACAGAATGAATGTCACACTTAAAAGCTGAACAAGTTACTGAATGAGTTTATTCACCTGTAATGTAGGATCATAACATGGTTATAGTTTAGATCTGGAGTTTTCCCCAGTGTAGATTGTGTTCCTACCTTTGTGATATTGAGAGGTGGTGGAAACTTTAAGAGATGTAGTCTAGTAAGATATCTTTCAGTCATTGTGGACATGTCCTTGAAGGAAATCTCAACTCAATCTCTCTCTCCCTCTCCCTCTCCCTCTCCCTCTCCCTCTCCCTCTCCCTCTCCCTCTCTCTGGGTGTGGTATATGTGTGTTCTGGCCATGACTTGAACAGTTTTGTTACACAGTGCCCTCTCCATCATAATATTCTGCCTCACCACAGGCCTCAAAGCAACTGGGCTAACTGACCATGGACAGAAATCTCCAAAACTGATTTTAAATAAAACTTTCCTCTTTGTATGTTCAATTCTCTGATATTTTGTTACAGTGACAGAAAGTTGACTAACACATATGCCTACCCTCAACACTGCTATCAGGCCTAACAGAAATAATATTTGATGAAAGGTTTTAGAAACTAACTAAGGGGGCATGATAGACAATATATGGGCTTTTATTTTATAAGCTTAAGATTTAGAACTTTGGGTAGTATAAAATGCAATATCTTTTCTTGCTTCAGGTTATTGAGTGATTATGATCTGATTTTAATAAGATCAGAGTCTTATTCTATTCTTTTAAAGGTAATTAACAAGTCAGCATAGATTTCCTTCTTCTTTTTTATTTTTATTTTTTAATTTCCCACCCTGATTGCAGAATCCAATACCCTCATCAATGATTTAAAGAGCTACTTAGAATGTATTGGAGCAGGGTGACCAGTTTAAATAATTTAAAATCTGCTTAGATTACTCTCTCACACCCAGATGGAAAGCAACCTACATTCTCATCTTGTAAGACCTTGAGGCCAAAGCTATTTGATTTGAATAAAATTAAGCAGAAAATACCCAATGTATATTAATTTGTGAGAGAGTAATTTATTTAGTAAAATCTATTATTAATTTCTATTTGTAAATGGATTCAGTATGTAAACATGCACATGCCTTGCAGTTTATCAGGATGACAGGACAGAGTAGGGAAATAGTTTTCAGTTAAGTCTGCATGTACAGGTTTCCTAAGAATGCTGATTTTAACTATGAAGTTAACTACACAAAACAATTATATCAAGTTATATTATACAGATGCACAGCTTTAACCATTAATTTGCCTTTTCTCCTGCATTCAATCTTCTTGAGGAAAGAGGATCTTTAAAAAACCAATTAGCAGTATATGTAAGAAGTATATTTTTGAGTGAAGTCTACTATAAAATTATAAAATGCAATCTTGCCAGGCGTGGTGGCACACACTTATAATCCCCGCGCTTGGGAGGCAGAGACAGGAGGATCGTGCAGGTTCGAAATCAGCCTTGCTGGCTTAGGAGATCCTGTTTCCAAATTTAAAAATATATTAAAAAAATAGGTCTTGGAGTGTAGCCCGGAGGTAGAAGGGTTTCCAGGAACCTCAGTACCACCAAATAAAAAATAAATAAATAAATAAAATTATAAAATGCAATATTGAAGAAAATAACACTTAATTAGCATCTAATAAATGTTTTCTCATTTAGGTTCCAAGTTTTTGACTACTTGACCATTTTGTTCTCCTTTTTAATGAGTTGAATTTTACTAAAAGAATAGGAGGGAACTGAACATGTGAACACATTATGTTCTGAGGATTCATATAAAAAGGAACTAAAATCTTGCAGTCACAAATTCAAAACCTCACCAAAAAATGTGCAGAAAGTTGCAGAGTGCTCATTTGCCCCCATCTTACCATCAGGCAAGGTGGATTTCTGCCAAGGCAATGCCACTAACTAGGTGGCTTAAGTCATGCTTCCTACTTGGAAAAAAGATGTAACAGTCTGAAGTTTATAAAGTGCATAATGAGCTTCCAAGCATGGTGGCACATGCCTTTAATCCCAGTACTTAGAGGCTGAGACAGAAAGATTGCAGGTTTGAGGACATCCTCAACAATGTGGTAAGAGTTTCAGAAAATTAGTAAGAACCTCTTTCAAAACAAAAATAAAATTGGGCCAGGGTTGTAGCTCAAAGGTAGAATGCCTCTGGGTTCAATACCCAGTATAAAAAAAAAAAAGAACAGGGGTTTATATGCTACTTCTATTAACACTGTGAGTCGTGGATTCATGATGGAAACTGATTTATTGAGATAATTAATGGATAAGCAAAACAAACACTATTCTTTAAAAAAAATAAAGATATATGCCTTGGCTTTTCAATTGGAAATGAAATTTCTGTTTATCATATAAACTTAAAAGCATAAATAGCAATTTATCTTATAGTTCAGCTTTTAGGACCAACAAAAATTTATGTTCAATCCAGAAATTTACAAATGTGAATAGAAGTGATGCCACTCTATCCCACCCTGCTGTGCATGCATAGTAAAAGATGAGCATCCCTCCCGCATATCAGAGCATCTCCACAGCTATGCATATGTTGTCTACTAAAAAACTGAGTTCACCTCCTCTCCCTGTGATCTGTACTTCAAGGGCATTCATGATCATTTCACTACTTGGCATCTGATCCAATGAGCCTTGGCTGAATTTCACATTTACTGAACAATTCAGGGTTGATGGGTTTAAATGCCATCAGCTCGTCCTCCACGCAAGAAAAATAAAAACATCAACTTATAATCTTAAGCATCTGGGGGATGTGAGTAAAGGATGAGAATAACCTCATTGTGTCTGGATGACTTCTCATACATTTCCCATTAGTCTACCACATCAGCTACTTAATTCAATCCTACTCTGCCTTGGCTGAGTTAATGTTGCATTGATTTTGATTCATGTGTCCTAATGGTCACTTATGCAGGTCATTTTGATAAGAAAGAAAATAATAATTAGAAAGCACAGGCACAAGTATTTGATTTTCTAAGATCTTTAATGGTTGCCTTATTGCAATCCAGTAGGAACACCCTGATTTTAATGCCCCCTTTGTTTCTAAATACACACTCTGATTTGATAAATACCATGTCAACAATGTTAATGTAAAGTAGGTACAAATGAAAATTGCTGCAGCAGTGAGAATATTGATGATAGAAATAGAAACTGTTAATATGATAAGATGTCTCCCATGGTTAAGAGTTTAATAAAACAAATCTCTTCATCTAAAATTGCATAAGGACAGAACTCATTTGGATTTATCTTTGGAATGCTAGCAAACACCAGGCAAAAATAGCACAGAAGCCTTTAGAACTCTGAAAATAAACAGTGTGATTAATTATTCAGTCATGTACCTATAGAAAGTAAGACTTCAGTGATTCCATACTCACATTCAATAGAGGAGAAGGAACCTTTAAAATATCCAGAAGTTCTAGAAAATGTTCCAGTCAGTATTCTTACTGCTGTGACCCCAAATGCCTAATGATCACAACTTAGAGGAAGGAAGATTTATTTGTTTACATTTCTAGAGATTTCAGTCTAGTCCAGGTCATAGAAGCAGGGAAATAATGGGGTTCACGGACATAGTATCCAAGGCCACACCCCCAGTGACTTACCTATCTCTTCAGACACATCCTATCTGCTTTTATTACCACCTAAAAAAATACCTTAATCCACTAATGGATTCATCCACTAATGAGATTAGAACCTTCATAATTCAACCATTTCACCTCTGAACATTCTTGCATTAATACATGAGCTCTTCCAGGGATATTTCATATCCAAACCATAACAGTAAACATGTCCAATGAAATATGAAAGAAAGAGAAATTTGGGGATGGCTAAGTTGTCCTAGAATGTAGCAGATAGTATTGTTTGATTCACTGTCTTTTTTCTTTTTTTTTTTTTTTCTTTTTGGCGGTACTGGGGATGGAACCCTTCTAACTCCGGGTTATACTCTCAGACCTATTTTATATTTTTTTAAATTTGGAAACAGGGTCTCTTAAACCAGCAAGGCTGGCTTCCAACCTGCGTGATCCTCCTGTCTCTGTCTCCCAAGCGTGGGGATTACAAGCATGTGAAACCATGCCCGGCATTCACTGTCCTTTTTAAGTGCAGTTAAAATTCATGAAATCCCTTCAAAATGTACTGGATCCAACCAACACCTGATCTTTTGTGAAAGGGTGAATCACTTAGATAAATATCCTCAGGCTTCTTAATTATAAAACACATTAATAGAATAAGGTCTATGGGATTATGAATGAATACAGTTCATTCACAAAGTCTTAGTTGAGCTTTTTTTTTGTGTGTGTGCTTGGTGCTCTTCTCAGTGCAGAGAGTATGTTATGGTGGTGAGCAAGATAGAGAGATGATGTCGACATTCTAGGGTGGGTATATCAGTTAGAAATTTAGTTGTTTGTGAATAAAAGAAACCTCCCCAAGTAGTGGGTGTGCTGCAGTGCTGGTCAAAATTTTCCCTTCTGAGGTGTGTAAGAAGCCATGGGTGGTTTAGGTTGGGTGACTGCAGTGCAAAAGGAAGATGTCAGTGCCGAAAGGGTATATTTTAGATGGGATTTGCTAATGGATTGGATGCTGGGGATAGAAGAGAATTTGAAAGTGACTCTGTATATTTGTCTTGCTTATTAATCATGAAGAGAAGGAAGAGAAGGAGAAAAATGAAAAGTATGTGGTGTGTGTGTGTGTGTGTGTGTGTGTGTGTGTGTGTGTGTGTGTGTGTTGGCTAGAAATGGAACCCAGGAGCACTCCACCACTGAGCCATTGTTATTATTATTCTGTTTTTAATTTGAGACATGGTTTTGCTAAGTTGCCAAAGCTGGCTTCAGACTTGAAATCCTCCTGCCTCTACTCCCTGACTCACTGGGATTATAGGTCTGGACCACCAAATCTGACTTCAACCTTATTATTTTGATACCTTTATTTATGTGCTATAATTATATATCATAGTGAGATTCAAAGTGATACACTCCTACATGCACACATCACTGGGTGTATTTTGCTCAAAGCCCACCCCACTCCCCCCCCCTTCTCAATACATGTTAGTGAGATTGGTAGTAGTATCTTCATATGTGAACATAGCATTATATGAACTCTTTCTTTCCTCAAGCCTTGTTTTAATTTAATCATGTGAATCACTTACTTATAGTTTATCATGTTTCATTATTTTAAAATCAGTTTTGAGTCTATAATGGTACTGAAAGTAATTCCATTGGCAAACATGGCTGGCATTGGGTTAGGAAACCAGGTAAATAGCCTGTCTCCAATTTGTTTGTGAAGTTACCTTTGTATTATGTCCTGTAAGTACAAAATATGCAAAAGTATCAAATTTAATTTTTACCACAACCCAACAAAATGTACATTGATAGTCCCATTATAAAGATGAATAAATTGAGGCTCATAGAAGTTAACTTATTTGTTCAGACTTACCTTGCAAGTTAGTAGTACCAGGATATTAGTTTTGCCTTCCTTCTTCATCCCAGTCTACATATTCCTAATGACTTCTTCAGGTTCAATAATGACAACATTTCCTTTGCTGAACTAATAAAACCCATCCTCAGAAGGTTATTTGGGAAGACAGTTATTGCCTGGGATACCAAAAAAAGGAGAGAGTAAGGCATGAAAAGAGTGAAGCACCCATCAGCCAGGTCCACCTGGATAGCAAAAGAAAAGGCAAAGATGGACTCTGAGAAACATTGGACCTAGAGCAGGTAGAGTCAGAGAGAAAATGCTGGAAACCTGGAGGACAGCGGAGCAAGTGTCAAGGGGCAATAGTGTTCCTATAAAGAACCAAAGTAAAGTCAAGTGCTTGTTATATCTCAGGTCAGCCCTGCTTGAAATGTAAAATATATATATAAAAAAAAGAGAAGGCATGAAAATATCTGAAATAGAGATTTTGAAACATGTCAAGATTTTCCCTAGTCCATAGCAAAGTACATAGCAAAGTACTCCCCTTGCATTGCTCCGGTGGATAATCCTGCCTCGCAGGCTGTTTTCCAAAGTCATTCACACCCAAATGATGCCTCTTTCCCTAGTGGCTTTGATTAAATCTTCTATTAGCTAAAAAAAAAGGCAGAAGTTTGGAATCTTTCAACCTATTAGAGACATTAAGGGAGAACAGCCTATCTGCATATTATTTCTATTAAAAACACACATGCACAAAAAACAACTGCAGCGTGGGCAGCCAATGTTACCTTGGTGATTTCCTTCCCTCTGTGCTGAGCTGAAATTGTGCAAAGCTAATATGAGCACTGGAGTAATTTGAGGGAGGAAACAATTTAGAGAGTGAAGCTATTACTGAAAGGAACTGGGCCTTTGATAGGCCCAGCACTAACTGGATTAAAATGTGTGCAGGAAAATTATACTTCGGCATTTTAATCTGAGGCAACTGAGCACATTATTATAACTAGGAGAGGGGGAAATGAGCTCATGCCAGAGGGTGGGGACAGTGGCTTCCCTCTTGCCTCCTGCTCAGTCTCCTTATGCTAAACAGTTTCCTGCATGGTGATCATTTTTCTCATCCATGAAAATAATGATTCCTTAAAAGGCCAGAAGATACAGCTGATTCCAAGTGAAACTGACTCAGACTGATGAGGGGAAGTGAAAGGTAAATGCAATTTCATTTCAGGTTTCTGAAAGTTATTTACAAATGAGAGCAAAAAAACACCATAGAAATCAGGAGAAATGAGGTAGCAATGTTCCCAAATAGATGATGGAATAGAATCCCTTAGTAACACCACCTGAATATTCAGCACTGTCAGGGAGCCACCCTGGAGGAACCATGGTGCTGATGAAGGGGGTAGTTTGTACTAGAAGAGGGGTCTCTGCCCCTTGTATGGGGATGCTAGTACTTATTTTTGGTTAACAGGTTTAAAGTTTACTAGTGCAAGCTTTGATTTGGAGGTTCTGCACTGAATCTTGAAGGTTTGAACCTGTGGATTCCAGAAATCTGTGTCATTCATGCATGCCTGGGAGAGAGGGATTCTTTAAAATACCTCTGTGAGTAAACTGACTGTTACACATGGGCGGCACCTTAGCTGTTTTTTGCTGCTATTACAAAACACCAGAGACTGGGGAATTTATGAAGAATGGTATTTATTATTACAGTTCTGGAGGGTGTGATGTCCAGGAACATGGCACCAGCACCCAACAGTGGCCTTCCTACTGAGTCAAAACATGGCAGAAGGCATCAGGCAATGAGAACGTGCATACATAAGACAGAGAGAAATCAGGCTGAACTCCTTTTAGCAGAAACCCACTCCTGAGATCGCTAACCCACTCCCACAATAATAGCTTTAATCTGCCTGTGAGGACAGAGCTCTTGACCTAATCACTTCTCAGAGGTCTCATCTCCTAATATTGTTAAAATGGAAATTCAATTTCACCACAAGTGTGGGAGAGGATGTTTATACAGTAGTAGGAGGTGAGGGTGCATCTCTGATCCTGTCTTCTCTGGTCATTGAAAAGCTCCAGTTTTCAAAAGAGTTCCATCTCTACCCCTAAGGTCTACCAGTCCCCTTCTCTCTACTTTAACTTAAACTTTATTGTCTTAAACTTAAGATACAAATTTTTCCCAGCTTAAAACTGAAATCAAGATGGCTTTTACAATTGATAACTCTAATTGAAATCTTACAATCCATATGCTAGTGTTTCTTTTGCACTCTATAAATAAGAAAAATTTGATAGCTCCTAACACCACAAGGAATAAACATTGACAGGAGTCAGTAGGAAAAGAGCATCCAGGGCTGATCTACCTATGAAGATTGAGTTTCCCAGACAGATGGAGGCCAAGATGCAGACAGGGCCCATGGGTCCCATAGTACATGATCTATGATAACTGCCACTCTGTGACCTGATGAAAATTGTCTTAGAGTAAGGGCACTAAGCCCACGTTTGTCCCTGTGCTTAGTGTTTGCTTCCTCTCAGTGTTTTCCCACCATAGCTGTACTAAGGGTCTTTGTCTGTGGAAAAGCAGTGAGAGGAGCTCTTTTCCCTTTTCTCCTTTTATGTCCCTTTAAACACATGTCCCTGAGGTGTCTCACATGGACATTTTCCCTAACCCAGCATCCACGTGCCCTCCTTGTCCAGGAAATTTCTCTGCCTTTCTACCCTTTACCCCTGGGACTCTGCTAAGTGATCAAAACTAGTTAGAGAAAGAAGTTCAGGCAAAGACATTAATAGATAATCATACCCCCCTTTTTGGGTTTTTGTGTTTTAAAGGATTCTTTGGGGAGCACATACTGCATTCAAAATCATTGACTTTGAATGGGGAGGTTTTTCTGGACAGCAGGAAGGCTGTGCTTTAAGTACTCATCAAGTCCCATCATGTAAGCTGGGCGTGGTGGCACACAGTTGAAATCTCAGCACTTGGGAGGCTGAGACAGGAGGATCGTGCAGGTTCAAAGCCAGCCTGAGCTACTTAGTGAGGCTCTCAGCAACTTAGTGAGACCCTGTTTCCAAATAAAATACAAAATAGGTCTGGGAGTATAACCCGGAGGTAGAAAGCCTCTGGGTTCCACCCCCAGTACCATTAAAAAACAACAACAACAAAATAACCAAATCCCATTATGTAGACATCATATGCTCTGCCTGAGCCCAGAGGGCGCACACATCAAGAAAAGCTGCATATTGGGCAACAAAGAACTACTTAATTCCTCAAAAGAATGAACAATGACAACATTGTGTTCTTTAGAAATACAATAAAAATAAATATTAGTAACAAACATTTTTAAATGATTAATTTACCTGGAGATTTTATAATTATTATTATTTGGTTTTTAGAAACCATCTCTTTGCTTTGGCTTTTGATCACATCTTTGGCATCTCCAACAAGAGAAGGAATTTTTTAAAAGTGAAGAAGAAAAAAAGAATAAAGAAATGAGCCCAGTTTTTCATTTGCAAATTACTTACCAATTAGTTCTTAATGAATACTTTTTATTCTTTCATGATGACACAGGCTAAGGGTATTTACTCAATCTAATTTTTTTCTCAGCTTAATGGAAGTATTTAACTAGTTCTTGTAGGAGACTCATCAAAACAAACATTTATTTTTCGACCATTTAAGAGACACTCTCCATTCACTAGGAGAAATTAAAAACATATAAGACATAGTTGCTGTTCTCCCATGCCTTAATATCTAGCTAGAGGGTTAAGTTCACATGAGTCAGAATAAGAGCTCAATAACAAATTCGACACAATGACACACACAGTGGCACAATGCATTAGGAAATGAATTGCAAATTCAATTTCAAGTGTTTTAGAGAGTAACACTTTGCATTAAAAGTCCTTGGATCAGCTGAACCTAAAGGATGGTAGTCTGCACATCTGTTATTTTTATTCATCTGGCACCCTTATCTCCTTCTCTGGATTGACTGATTCATAAACATAGGAAAGAGCTTCTCTCCTGGGATGGTAAAAGAGAAAGAGTATATAAACATGCAGTAGTTAAAGGCCATTCCTTCTCATAGAGAGCCTAACTACAGAATGAAGAAAAGATTCAGGAAGAAGCAGAAATGAGAGAACAAACAGGCATCCAGACCTCTCTGGAGGACCTCAATGTAGGTCTGTCATCTAGTGTTACAGGACAATAAATCCTCTTTACATTTTATTCTTCAAAGACATTCATGCAGTCCTTCTAAAGCTCATTTCCCGTATTAGTTGGCTTGGTATGGTCCCAAAAGATCATTGGTGCACAGGTTATTTTTTAGCAGTCTTAATGTCTCTGTGTTTAATTTAGGATATTTTCTATTATAATGCATTAGTATTCACTAATCTTCTTCAGTGTCTGATCTCTTCAAGTAATTTATTTTCACTTCAGATATTATATTTTTTATAGAAAGAATCTTTTCCTTTTTTCTAAATGGGCTCAAGTAATCCTTCTGCCTCAGCTTCCAAAAAGCTGGAACTATAGGCCTATCTGGAAGTTTTATTTGGATTTTAAAAAAATATATATCTTTACTTTTCCTTACATTCTTCTATACCTTTACACATTCTTCTATACCTTGAGTATATGAAGCATACTTATAGTAGCTATTTCAAAATTCTTGTCTGCTAATAATATTGTCTCAACTATTTCTAGGTCTATTCCTTATGATTGAGTTATTCCTTATGTTTATAGGTCCTATGTTCCTGCTTCTTTGCTTTTCTGGTAAATTTGTATTGAATATTAGGTATGGTGAATTTGTACTGCACTTTTTCATATAGTCAGTTTACTTGAGATCAAGTCCTTTTATTTCAGTACTTGCTTCTAAGCTTTTTAGGGCAGGTTCAGAATAGCCTTTTGTTTAGGGCTAGTCACCCCAATTACTCAGGCAATATCTCCTGTGTATTCAACCTCATGCTCTGCACAATAAGAATTCCACATGAATTCTAGGAATTATTCTATCCACTGCTTTTTCTCCCATCCCTGTAGAGTTTCACCCATTACCTGTACAGATCGATATTCAGCCAGATTCCAAGGAACCTCTGATGGTTTCCAGAGCTCTGTGTACACACACACACACACACACACACAAACACACACACACACACACACACTTTCTCCTTGCTATTATTCTGCCCTCCAAATTCTCATCACTTGAATTCTGATGTCTGTCTCCTCAACTCAGTCAGCCCCTGGGCTTTGTCCTTGTCCTTTCCTTGTGCTATGTATCAAAACTGCTTGTTTAGCTGGAACAAGTACAGGGCTTGCCTCATTTACTTCCCTTCTCTCAGGACCACAGTCCTGTTTTGCCTGTTGTTGAATATCTCCAAGTTGTTATTTTCTGTATTTTGTTTGGTTTTCCAGTTGGATATGGAGGGAGGGAAAATCCCAGAGAATTTAATCCTTCATGATTGAATCAGGGACTTGAACCAGGGGACTTCTACTTCCACTCTCAACCTTATTTTACTCATTATCTGGAAACAAAGTCTCACTAAGTTGATGAGGCTTTCCTTGAACCTGCAATCCTCCTGTCTCAGCCTTCCAAGTTCTGGGATTACAGGCATGCACCATCATGCCCAACCCCTTCCCCCAACAATTTTTAATGAATTCTTATCAAAACTTCTTATCATAGGGAACAACATATGATTGTTATTTAAGTAAAAAATAAGCACTGTACATGGTGACACATGCCTGTAATCTTAATACTTGGGAAACTGAGATAGAAAGGTTACAAATTCAAGGTCAGCTTCTTCAACTTAGCAGACCTTTTTTCAAAACTAAAAAATAGGTAGTGTAGGACTGTAATCACAGTACTTAGGAGGCTAAGATAGGAGGATCACAGGTTCAGGGCCAGCCTTCACAACTGAGACCCTAAGTAACATAGTGAGACTCTGTTTCAAAATAAAAATAAAAAGGGTTTGGGTGTAGCTTGGAGAGAAAATGCCCCTGAGCTCAATTTTTAGTATCAATATTAATTAATTAGTTAATTGATATATAGGGTAGAGATGCAGCTCAGTGATAGAAGGCCCCTGAATTCTATGCCAGGAGCCTCAAATCAATATATAAATATTTTCACCCAAATATTAACAAATTTTAGCTTATATCACTCAATTACTTATTACAAATTATGCCTCTCTACTTGAACTGATATCAAGAGCCACAAGCTAGGAGACATATTCATCTTTGAAATGAGTATACTAAAATAATTCATAATTGGTGATGAGGATCAAACAAGAAAAATCACACAAAGCCTCGTATATTATTGTTCCACAAAGGGCAGTTATTATTTTTACTGAGTGAATAAAAAAATTGAAGCATTGATTTATGTAAGAGAAGTCAATATAAACAGTCCATTTTTCTAAAACTAATCACAAACAATAACAAACAAGCATGTTTTCAATATGGATACTTTGGTGCCAACAGCCAGATCTTCCAACTATGCTATAAAACCTCTTCAAGGGTTCAAATACTCCTTGAAAATGCATGCCATTTAATGTTTTATGTTTTTGAGATCAGATTTTGAAATAACAATGGTAAATACAGATGAACTATATAACTGATGTTGAAAAAAGTGTCAAAAATAAATAAGATAGATTGATTGTTTAAAAAAAAAAAGCAAACATCTGTGATCTCCCATGTGGTAGTGACTGTAGCTTCTTAGAAATGACAGCCTGAGCCGGGCATGGTGGTGCACACTTGTAATCCCCACGCTTAGGAGGCTAAGACAGAAGGATTGCACAGTTTCAAAGCCAGCCTGAGCTACTTAATGCGGCTCTCAGCAACTTAGTGAGACCCTGTTTCCAAATAAAATATAAAATAGGTCTGAAAGTATAGCCCAGAGGTAGAAAGCTGAGTTCCACCCTCAGTACCACAGAAAGAAAGAAAGAAAGAAAGAAAGAAAGAAAGAAAGAAAGAAAGAAAGAAAGAGAGAAAGAACATCCTGGAGGAAGGAAATTCTGATTTTCATTTCTCCTAAATCCTGGAAACAGAAGTAGCAAAATGTGGTGACTGGCTTGGTCAGCATTCTCACCAATATACTCTGAAAGACCTGACCACACAACTTAGAAGAAGAACGACTTATTTGCTCATGGCGTCTTGGAGATTCTTGGCTCAGTCCCTGTGAGGCCAGGATCTGAAATTCAGGGCATGATGGTGGGACACAGAGATGGGGAGAGAAGCAAGGGCTCTGTTCTCACAGCATGGAGGCTGGAAACAAGACAACTAGAGCAAGAGGCAGAGAGAACCCCATATACTTCCCAAGGCCGCACCCTCAGGGACCCCAGCTTAGCAACCAAGGCCCCCTTCCAACATTGTTACCTTGTTTCAGTGAGGTCTGGGTGGGCATTCTAAATCCAAACCATTACACTGCCTTTCATAAGAATTAAAATGCATTCATTATCTGTGGAGCATTTTATTCTGGATTTTTGTTTCCAAGATACTGTTGCTGACATTTAAAACAGCATTTCCATCAAATATAGATAGATCACAATTATTCCTCACACAGGAAATGATCAGACTCTTAAACATTTAGGTCTTTTGACTCATTTTCAAATGAAGATTAATTATCTATCTATTGCACACTGTCTGCTAAGTTATTTAACATGCATTCTCTTTTGTTCTTACATATAGTTATTGCCATTTTACAGTGTAGGAAATTGAGGCCAAGAAGGGTGTTATGTTTTCACAAAAATCCCACATGTATTAAGCAAAACTTTCCCCCAAAAAAGACTGAGATATTACTCTGAAGAAACTCTGCCTTAAGTTTTTAAAAGTACCTCTTAAGAATGATAATGCCTCAGTCTCCAAGGACTATAGAACACTGGCTACTCTGGGTGGACTGATGTCTTTCTTAGCCTGAAGAGATAGTGGGAATAAGACTGGTGGCCCCCAGCAGATGGAAATCAATGAGCTCACCCAGCTTCTGATCCTCAGACAACAACCTCAGGAGGTACCATATTCTCACTTCCAAAAGCCTTCTGAAATTTTGCCCAATGCCTACAGAATTAAAATATACTCTAAAGAAAGGGTGCAATCGAAGCATTTCATTACCAATTTTGCTTGTGTCTATTTGCTCAGTAGATCTCAATGGAGGTTCAAACAAAGAATTTACTACAAGGTTTGTATGTTCATGCAAATAAATACCATTTTCCTACAAGACTACACCCTTTGTTCTTCCAGCAGCTGGAACATTTCTGTTTGTTCTTGTGGATGGTTTTTAAAGGATTTTGATGCAAATGTGTGGCTGGCAGATAGTCTGCATTCTTCCCCAGGTTTCCTTGTGCTCTGAGTCAGAGAAAACTGTGTTCCTGCATTTGGGTTCCCTGTTGCTTCCAGCAGGTGTAGGATTCACCACCACCAAAGTCACAACAGCTGTGCAGCCTGAGTCCTTGCTGGAGAGATGCACATTCTGCCTCCGGCTGCAGTGCTTTCAGCATGCTGTGTGTTTTATGGACAGTTTTTCTGATTCTACAGCAGTAAATTTTGATTTTTTCAGGGTATTTTTTTCTTGATTTGGTCAAAGGGTAAATATTTTTACCCCCTCTTATAACTTGCCATCACAGTTTTAGCCACATCTAGGGACTTTGAAGCAAGAGCTGAAAAGATCTCAGGTATTGATGCCATCTGGGCCTCCTGAGAAGACCTGGCAGAAAAACAGAGAGCTGTGAAGCAGCCTTCACTCAGAATCTTCCCCCAGGACTAGCTCTCAGCTGCCTGAGCTGTGCTGGGCTGAGAAAACTACATGATGTAATTCCACTCTACAGGACTGATGGAAAAAAGAAACACTCACCAGAAGCAGATCTATGACCAAATTGCAAAGTAGAACCACCTTCTTTCCCTTCTTATCTTAATCTATTTAACTTTTATAGCAACATAGCAGACATTGAGTAATTGATAAAGAATAGGAATTTATTTCTCATAGTTCTCAAGGCCAGGAAACCTAAGATGAAGGTGCCAGCATGTTCAGAGGCTGGCAAAGGCCCAGTTTCTGTGTCAAAGATGGTGCCTTGAATGCTGTGTCTTCACATTGCAGGAGATGAAAATGAACCTGATGTTGCATCCTCATGTAATGGAAAAGCAGAAGATCAAGAGAGGGTCTTTGTTATAATACCTTTTATAACATACTGATATGTTAATTAAGCATGATCTCTCATGATTTAGTCAATTCCCAAGAGGTCCAATCTCTTAATGCTTCCAGAATGTGTGGTGCCTCCCTGGACCACCACTGAAAGCACATGGATATTCCTTAAGCCACCCTGGTCATTGCTTCGCAGTCTCTTTCACTGGTTCTGTCTATCCCCCTAAACTCTGCATTTATGGTTGCTTCAGGACTTGACTCTCACTGTAGGTCTCTTCTCAACCTACACTGGTTGCACTATTAATCGGATCCATTCTCATAGGTCAGAACACCACTCACATAGTGATGCCACTCATAATGTGAGATGAACCCTTTCCTTGAACTATTTTTCTTAATCCATCCAACCACAGTGGCCAGTCTTCTTATAGCCTTTTGAGAGCAAGATATCATCATATTATTATTACTCCTAAGAGTGAAAGGAGGATCATAGCAGGAGAATATTTCCGAAGCACAATAGGAAATAAAGGACAGCAAGTTGAGTAGGATTCTGCAACTCATGGAAAGAGTTTTGGACTTTATGCTGCAAGAAATCACATCAGAAGATTTGGGGCATAGGAGTGGAGTGAATCAATCCACATTTAAATACGATTTTTGTTACGACTGTTGTTTTAGATACAAAAGACGTAAACAAGGATGAAAGCAGGCTGCTGTGTGGTCACCCAGGCCACTGCTTTCAGTCCACTGACCTGGCTTCTCACTATTACCCCTTAGGACCTATATGTTTATTCTTTTCTCTGCCTTCAGTCCTCTGCACCTTATTTCATCCTGATTCAAAGTTCTTTCTCCAAAACTCTACTCACTCTCAAAGAAATAAACAAAAACCAACCAATTGAGAGCAGGCAATGGCTATTTATCCGGAGCTTATTGTAAGGAGAGTCCTCCACAATCACTTGCTTTGTGGAAAAGATTCAAAGGCAGACATAAGCATGAAAAAACTTAACCATAGAACAAAGGCAAGGCTCAGGTGTGGCCTGGGTGGAAGCTATTGGTGGAAGGAAGCTGTAGGCTGGCTAACCAGAAGGTAGACATCCCAAACGCTTAATTGGGGGTACCTATTTGGAATTTGGTTTGTTACACATTGGAAGCAGGGACAAAAGTTAGGGGAACTTTCATTTATTAATCAATTTCTGGTTATTTTTAGCTGAATGGCACAGGAATAATTGTTTGGCATCCTGGATTTTTAGGGGAAATAGCATCTGACTTCTTTCAAGTGTGGCTAAGAGATAGCAGGCTAGATTTCTGGGATGTTTATTGTAGATAAGTAGGTCACTTTCCTGGGTTGGTTGCTGCAGACTGTGGGTAGAGTTCCATTTGTGCACATGGCTTGACCACTGTCCAATGGCACATTTAGCCTCTCACTTCTTGGGCAGGCCTTCTCTGACAAGCTAATCTGCAACGCCAACTGTCTCCACTCCCTGCCTTTATTTTCCTCTTTAATATTTATCACAATCTTTCTACCATGAATTTTGCCTGTTTATCTTATTTATTGTATGCCTCTCTTACTAGAATGTAAATTACTTGAGAAGGAAATTTTAGGCTATTTCTTAAAAAATGTTATATTCCAATATTTAGAACAGATTTATTTAGCCATTGTAGGAGTGACTAGTGCTGAATAAAGTGACAAAATATGTGTTAAAAACCCATTATTAAGGAAGAGCAGCATTAGTTTTTTAACATGGAAAAACCTGACAGCCCCTACCATAATCAGGTGATCAAGAGTAACATCACTAGGCATGAGTCATATTGGTATTATGTAGGTCCTGATGTGAGTTGATATGGTTGGCATATCATCTCTGTGGTTTTCTTTCCCTAAGCCCCCAAATACCATCCAACCATAAGAAAAACATTATACAAATTCAAATTAAAAGATCTTATACAAAATACTGAACCAGTCAAGGTCATAAAAGGTCAGGAAAGAAAAAGACATTACCATCATTTGGGAGAGATCATTGCGATGGTGTACTCTGGATTGGATCTTGTAAAAGAAAAAAAAAGACGAAGTTTTTTCATAGAAAACTGATGAAATCCAAAGAAAATCTATAGTTAATGCTACTTTGCCACTTTCAGTGTTTATCACTGTGTCATGATTTTGTAAGTTGTGAACATCAGGAGATGTTCACAAAATTAAATTTATTAATTTTGTAACCTTATTTGTCTAAAATTATTTCAAACAGGAAGATGCTTAAAATTGTAAATACTTTCAAAAGAGAAAGAGTTATGTTAGAAACTGGGGGAGGTGTGGTAAACATACCAGATCATTCCAGATGAAATTTATTAAGCACTTGAAATGTTTTAATCATTGTTGAAAACACTGGTAATCAGTATCAAATAACACTGTATCCCTACATTTAAGGCCTGGCTTATTGTCAGTTGAAGACTTTTATGCCATATGTTAACCTGCTAGGGATGGCATCTGGACAAGAAAAGGCAGAGGCAAGAAAAAGACAGTTAAGATGTATGGAGTGTCAGGAAAGGCTTCTTACAGAGGGTGATTTTATGGGCAGATTTAGAGGAGCTGAATGTTTATCACACAGGGAGGGGTGGAGTTGGGGAATGGGGGTTAGTGGGACCTGGAGGACAATCCAGAGGAAGACATGGTGGTTTCACCAGGAAATGTATAAAAGTGAGTGCTGAATATCTGACCTAGCAATTGTCCTTCTGGAAGCTACACTGATTTCCCAAGAGATAGTTTGTCCATTTGTTGCACAACTTTAAAGTTGTTTCTTCAGTCTTTATTGATTTTAGGAAATAAACCAATATACTTGAATCTCATCTTTAAAGAGAGATATGTCTCTAAAACTTTGTAGTGAACCATTCATAATTTAAAACTAGCTCATAATTTAAAGCTTCACAGTGTTTATATAATATTTAATTTTATCAAATAAATTTACTACATGACTGTTTAGAAACCTAATGTCCACAGAGATAAAGTGATACATCAAAATGGTGTTTTTGAATATGTGGAGTGTTCATGGAATTTCCTACTTTGGGTCTCTGGAGACTTGGTCTGGAGTGTATTGTAAATTTAAATTTTTTTCTGCATAATATTATTTTGTGTTATCTTTAATTTTTTTGGGGGGTGGGGTGGGGAAAAACTGCTTCTCCTAGGGGAAACCAGTTCTTATAGATAACACAGGACCCAGCAGGCGCAGGTCTTTTATATATTAATAATTAATCTGGAGCCATACCTTCACACTCTGGCCCAAATATGTCAGGAAACAATATTCCTCTGTCTAAATCACCGCAGTGCTTGGTGCCAGGCAACAAGAGCACCCTTTATAGCACAAAGCCCACCAGAAAGATTCAAAGTAGCTAACCCTAACCTGATCCCTCTGCTTTACCTTGCCTTTCCCGCAGTCCACAGAAAATGCTGTAGCTTATGTCTTTCTCTTCTTCCTGTTTCTGTCTCCTGACCATCCTGGTGTCTTCTCCATTCATCCTGACTGGTGTGCTGTGCTTTTTGTTTCCAGAAGAACTGTAAATATTAAAAGCCTTCTTTTGAACCAGGCATAGTGGTGCATGCTTGCAATTCCATCATTTGGGAGGCTGAGACAAGAGGATTGTGGTTTGCAGACAGCCTCAGCTACCTAGTGAGGCCCTTTCAATTCAGTGAAACCCTTTTCAAAATAAAGAATAAAAAATAGGGTTGGGTGTGTAGCTTGGAGGTAGAATACCCCTGGGTTCCATTACCAATATCACACACACATACAAAAAAAAAATCCTTTCAATAGCACTAGCCTCTTCATACCATCATTCATCATTCAGTCACTTCTACAAATTAAGACCCAGGCATAGAGCTTATTTATAAATTTCAATGGGGTGAACACAACATTTAGTTGTTTAGTTCTATTCATTGTTTCTGTTTGTTATGGAATGCCAATTGGTATAAGGTTGGTGAAATACCAAGTTTATCCATATGTTTGGAAATTTTATTCATCTCCATCATTAAAATTCTACTGTTAGTTGTTTATCAATTATGATGTATGTACTAACTTTTAAATGTGTGTAATAGTTATACTAGTGATATTAATTTGAACTATTTGACACTGCAATAGTCATCTATTTTTAACAACAAACTAGCAATTTAATGTTTAAACAGAATATATTAGCATATATTAATGACTAGTGGCACTACAATAGTGGTTATGAGCTGAATTTCATTATAGTTATCCAGCATAACTAAGAAATCTCATTTCCAATGAGCTTATATCTACAGGTGTAAGTCTGAATACACAATCACCTTCCTCTATGCCCATGCCCTAACTGAAAAGAAATAGAAAGATAGAGAGTGCAGTAGATCCCATTCCTTCCCCAACTGATTTGCATTTCTGTCATTATGATGAGAACTTTGTTGTCTTTCATTGATATTTTTGTCAAGTGTCTAATTAAAATGAAAAGTCTTTCAGATATGTGTAAAGTAATTTAAGTTTCTCACAAAAGGCACTAGAATGCAGACATAAAAGAAGATAAACTTTCTAGTTTTATTAACAGATGCAAATATAACTGTACCTTGCTGGTAGAATAATAGGCGAAATTACCATCATTCTAACTAGACCAAGGAGCTGAATAGGTCCAAGGAGAAGGACTATAGACCCAGCCACAGCCTAGATTCTAATTTAGCTAGTCAGCTAGCTCATCTACTGGTGTGTGCTGCCTTGATGGATGATTCCCATTCCAATGCTCCCAAGGTTGGATTAGGTACTCTACTCTGTACTCACATAGCATCCTATCCTCACTCTCAGAATGAAATGATGCTATCACATTACAAAAACCTCTTTATTTGTTTGCCTTCCCCACTAGGATATCAAGAACCATCTTCATTCATCACTGTATTCCTAATACAATGCCTGACACATACTAGAACTTAATATATTCTTGTTGCAGAGAAAAATAAATGAATATCACTTTTCATGAACACAGCTGAACAGATGGCTTGATATAACCCTTTTCCATGCAGGAAAGAATTCAAAGTGCATGACTGATATACAATGACTCAGTAACACTACCATTGAATCTAAAAGCAGCATGCTTTACTAATCAGGAGGGCTTGAATCTCATCCTACCAAATACTGTCATCATTGGGAAATAGTTCTTCAAGGTGATATCTTTACTGAACCATGTCCAGTTTGTTAAAGAGGGAAAACAGAGGGTGAGCTCTCTTTTTTCTTTCATAATTAATGTGAGAAATGCAATTATTTGACAAAGCATTCTCAGCTTTAGAATATTTTATTTTTCTTCTAAAATCATCTTAAAAGCAAAAAGCAGTGCCTCCGAGAGTTGTAAAGTCTCAAAGGCAGTTAGAGATCCATTTATCATTTTAATGCAGGAAGATAAACAAGGATATGGAACAAAGATATCCATTAGGTTGCAATGGAGTTTTATTTTAGTTTTGGCTTTGGCTTTACTTGAAGATTCTATTAATGGAAACATTGATCTTGTTTCCAACATTGCATTCCACTATTCTCCAAAAATGCAGATTCCTCTTCAGGTTTGCATTTGTCTCTGAACATGGTGAACTAAATTTACATGTGGACACGCCTAAATATCACTGCCTACCGGACACTTTTTCACCACACTGTTCACACACCACAGAAATATCTATGTATTAATTTTGGGGTCCCCAAATATCCAGTGCAAAATGAACATACTGTAATTGTTTGTATGACTAAATAAATGGACTGTGAGACCCGTGCGGTTTCCTTGAGCTAACAGAATTTTTATAAATTTGCCTAGATAGGATCAGCTCACAAGAATATGAATTAGAGCCCCAAATCAAGAAGTAAATCTAATAGCCTAAAAATAATGAAAATAGTTTCTATGTATTCATTCTTTTTTCCCAAAGAGAATTCAATCTGTCTCTATTTTAATTCGACTCAATGTAATCTTTTGTGATTGAATTATAAAAATTCATTTGAAATCCACTTACTATTGCAATTATGCATTGGACAATTTTCACCATATATTCATTTGTTCTTCTAACAAACTTTGCCAAAGTCTTATTTTTAACTCAATTGTAAAAAAGATGCTAGAAAAATAAACCCTGGCCTTGCTATCAGCAAGCCTAAAACACAGTAGAAAAATGTACAAAAAGCACAACACAACAACCTATATAAGTATGGTTCAAAAAAGTTCAAGAAAGTAGAGGATAAGTACAAAAATCTCATGAATTATGGGTTGGGTAAGAATGGTAGCCAAGAAATCTTGCAAGAATATATGATGTTTAAGCTGGGTTTAAAGGCTGAGTAAGGACTTTCCATCAGAGTAAGGTGCAGAAGAAGAATCTCTTGACAAAAGCACAGCATAGGGCTTAGCGAATAGAGCATACTTTGGGGGGGGGGAGGTCACAGATGTCAGGGAGAGTCAGGAAATGAGCTTGAGAGGTAACCAGGGCTGAAAGGATGAAGGATCTGTGTCCCCGCTGGGTGGTTTTCAACCAAATGAGTAGCCAATGCAAGATTTAAACACCATTGTGACACTCTTTTACATCTCAGGACAATCCCTGTTACAGTTTGGGTTTGGAATGTCCCCCAAATATTCATGTGTTAAATAAGGCCTGGGTCTCCAATGCAGCAGTGTTAAGGGGTAGAATGTTTGGGAAGTAATTTCATCTCAAAGACTCTGACCTCATCAATGGATTGATCCACTGATGGGCTCATATGGGAGCTAATAAAATCTTGTCCACAGATATTCTCATTCTCATTCTCATTCTCTCTCTCTCTCTCTCTCTCTCTCTCTCTCTCTCTCTCTTTCTCTCTCTCTTTCTCTCTCTCTCCCTCTCCCTCTCTTCTCTCTCTCTCTTTTTCTTTTTCTCTCTTTTTTCTTACTCTCTCTTTTTCTTTCTCCTCCCTCTTTCTCCTTCCATCTTTCTGCTTACTGGCCACCATGAGGCAAGCTTTGCTCTACTAGGCCTCCTTTCTTCCTTTCTTCCATGATGTTCTACCTCACTAAAGGCCCAGAAATAATGGAGCCAGCCAACCACAGACTGAAACTTCTGGAACTGTGAGCCAAAATAAATATTTTCTCCTTTAAATTGTTTTTTTTTTTTTTTTTAGTATTTTGCTACAGTGACAAAAAAATAGCTAACACAATCCCTCTAACACATGTGTAGAGAAATGTTTGCAAATAAAATTTCTGGGGACCTTAGTATAGTAAGAATTATGAGCTAAAATGTCTGGCCAAATAAGCTTTGAGGAATGAGGGATACTTAAGCTATATTTAGGGCTTCTCAAAATCTTTAACTTGATCATTGATGTTTTATTCTTTCAAAAATGGAAATATGTAACCTCCCCCAAATTCATTTCACTATGAAAAACATATGTTTTTTTTTTTTTTTTCCTTCACCAAATATCTCACAAGGATTAGGATTCCCAAGAATACACTTTGGGAAATGCAGGTGTTGAAGATTGGAAAGTTACAAAGACGTTGATGAGATCATTTGTGAGAATACTATACTAGTTCTATGAGACTGGCAGCAGGGTCATGAAAAGATGGAACTAGACCGTGTTTAGCTATCAAAATGGCCGGAAGGGCCAGGGCTTAACCTAGCCAATCACTTTGATAGCTGTGAAATTAATCCATTAGAGTCTTAGAAATTAACCTGATAGATTTTGTCAGATAGGGCTAGAGTAATCCTAAATGCAACACTCCCTTCCTTTTTTAACATTAGGAAATTGAATTCCTAATAAATTAATAACAGATCTGGATCAAGAATCATCAGTTCCCCATGTTCCTCATGTTTTCCCTGGAGGAAAGCCAGGATGTGAATATTTATAAATACTGAATAATCACCAAACAAGTTATGTTTGTCTTTGGATTATATTTATTTGCTGATATTTGAATAGGAATCCATGTGACATTTAGGGAATTGATAATACTCTAATAAAACTAATGAAGTTGCACTGTCAAGACTTGAAGGAGCTGGAAAGCTGCCCAGCATTTCTATTCTGCCTGACTAAATTCCTGCCTGCTTCCTCTGTGCTGGGGAGAGAGGGTAGCACCTTCTAGCCATGCCTTCCTGAGTTCCTGTTAGGCAGAGTTTAGTCTGTGAGGCACAGGGCTTCATTAGGGAAGGAAGTCAAGGCAATTATGTATTTGGTTACTGTAGACTTGTGCTATGGCTATGAAGTTATCTCTTCAAATAATCACTTAGAAATGCAGAGTGCTACATTATTTGTTATTATAGGTTCTATTGTAAATATGCATTGTGAAGTCATTTGAAATCCAGCATAAAACCACTAGTAAAGCTCTGTGATTTCATCTGATATAATATACATCCTTACCTTTCATGCTCTGAAATATTTTGCTCTATTCCTCTTCCTGCTCCAAAGAGCTGCATCACACAGTCCCACATCAGGGACCTGCTTACTCGCTAGCCAAATGAGACTTTGGTCCTCACCACAGTAACATTAAAGGATTGAGATGCCTGTGAAATGACTTCACTGTGCCTTTCTTTATTCAGGCATTTGAAATGCCTTGCGGTCATACTCTCCCAGCTGTTCTTTCCACTCTCGATGTTTGTTGTTGAGGGTTTTTTTGTGCTTTTTAATTTTCCCTTACAGAGAGATTGTTTCATATAGTATGTGCCAAGCAAGTTTCACCTTCCATTGAACATGCTATTCATTCATCCCCAGCAGTTTCTGAAGGGTGTTAATTGGAATACTAACCACTTGTCTTGATTATTAAAAATTACTGAAAGTCAAAGAAAATACCTACTTATTTTCATGCATTTTTTATCCTGCTACAAATTTGTGTGGTTTCTCTATACCCGAGATTAATGAGAAAGCAAGAGAATCAGTATTGAGACATATCAGTATATCAATAATAAACTACAGCTATCCTTCAGTGGCAATAATGAATCATTCCTACTGTGTCTAAAACAGCCTAGTATATAATATTACATGTGATAGATCATCTGCTTTCTTAAACATTCAGAAAAACAAATGATTAAATACATTCGGTGTGATAACATCTATCATGTTATCCCTTATGTCCACTAGAATTTGAATACTGCATCATCTTTCAGCTCCTAAAATACAACACTCACAAATATTCTCAAATAGTTTTGAAAAATTTAACATAATAGATACAAATTCTAAGCATATCAAGTAGTGATTTGTTTTGAAAACCCCAAATTTTAAACTCTAAAAGTATACCATCTCCCTCGTGTTTTGATTAAAGTATCCTTTAGCAAGGCAAAGTTGTTATAACAATTAGAAATATTTTGACAATATCAAATCTAATGTGAATTAAAGTTGTTAAATAAAAGAAGTTTCTAATTTTTTCTTTGTTTTTATATAGAAAAAATAAGAATTATTTTCTAAAAACAAAGGAAAAGATAATATTATGAAAAGAGGTGAGAAATTAAGTTACAAAGAAAAGCTAGATGTGTATAATGAAAAAATGGTAGAAACTTCATTAACAGAGTGACCTCTAGCTTCATGTGACACTGAGCTCCAGAAATGTGGCTCATCCAAATTGAGATGCATAGTAAAAATAAAAATAAGATTGGTTCATGGTTAGCCTCAGCCAACATAATGTGGCCCTCAACAATTTAGAGAAACTCAAAATAAAAATTAAAATAGGGCTGGGAGTATAGCTCAAAAGTAGAATATCCTTGGGTTCAATCCCCAGTATCACTCACACACACACACACACACACACACACACACACACACAAACACTTGATTTTGAAATAGTGCAAAGAATGCAACATTTTCCTAACAATTTTATATTATATTGAAATAGTAATATTTTTGTTATATTGGATCAAATAAAATATATTATTAAAATATTTGTAAACACATTTTTAAATAAAAAGATATGTCACTTATATCTTAGAATACACATTATTATCAAAATGAAATAACTTACTTCTCTTGTCTTTTATAAATATGGTCACCAGAGAATTTATGGAATCATTTTTTTCTTCTCTAATTTTTCTTAGTTTAAATTGGCCTTTAATTAAATTAACTTCAGCTTGTAAACAGCATATAGGCTAGATATTTTTAAAACCTTCCTCTTATAATATCCTCTAGATAAATTATAAAAAACATATTTTAAAATTTATTGATGATCTTGTAGGATAGTATATACAACATTTACAAGCAAAAAGTAAAAAAGAAAAGAAAAAAAAGAAAGAAGATGAAAGCAAATGAGAAAAACAATAACCTCTTAACCCAAATATTTGTTATTGTCCTAGGACAAAGGGACAACTTGAAAGATTCTGAGAATATAGCACTTCTCAAAGTAGAGATGCTGGAGGTGAGCTATCCACTTTAGGTCAGAAGCCACAAAGCTAACCAAATCCTTGTGAAACAAAAAGTTCCAGAGGAAAAAAAATCCACCTATCAGAAAAGAGATTCTTTGGGGAAACTTGATTCTCCCTTTTAGAGTTGCAGAAGGAAAACTGAATACAATGATAAAGATTAATATAATAATTTCTGGACTATGTTAAATAGGATGAAAGTTCATCAGAAAAACAAAATTGATCTACCTACCATATGACCCAAATATCTAACTTCTAGATATATATTCAAAAAATGAAATCAGCATACATATGCCGGCACCCTCATGTTTATTGTGATACAAGTCACAATAGCAAAGATATGGAATAAGTTAGATGCCCATGAACTGATGAATGGATAAAGGAAATGTACTATATATATACACAATGAAATATCAGTCAGCCATAAAGAAGAATGGAAACTGCTATTTGAAGCAGATTGGACCTAAAAGACATCTTGTTGAGTAAAATAAGCCAGGTACAGAAGCACCACACATTCTCACATGCAGAAGCTAAAAAAGTAGTTTTGTTGTTGTGGTGGTTGTTGTTGTTGTTGTTGTTTTTGGTGGTACAACCCAGGGCTTTCTACTTCCGGGCTACACTCCCAGACCTATTTTATATTTTATTTGGAAACAGGGTCTCACTAAGTTGCTGAGAGCCTCACTAAGTAGCTGAGGCTGGCTTCGAACCTGTGCGATCCTCTTGTCTCAGCCTCCCAAGCGCGGGGATTACAAGCGTGCGCCACCACGCCCAGCTAAACGTAGATCTTAATGTAGATAGATGATTACTAGAGGCTGGAAAGTGGAGGTAGGAGGAGGATAAAGAATGGCAGGATAATGAGTTTCGAAAAACAGTTGTATAGAAACAATAAGGTCTGGGTTCCTCAGAACAGTGGGTGACTATAGTCCACAATAATCTATTTTTAAAAAAGAACTAGAGAAAAGAACTTCAAGTCTCCAAATATTAAGAAATGACAAAGAGAGAAATGCTAATTACTCTGATTTGATGAGCACATGGTGTATGCATGTGTTGAAATATCACACTGTACTCCATTCATTTATACAATGAATACACATTAATCAAAAATTTAAAATATTTTTAAAGAAGAAGATATAATGACAGCTGCAACCAAGACTGAATTTCGGAAAGAATACTATGAACAACTTTGTGTCATTAGATTTTATAATTTATATTAAAAGATCAGAGGCCTGGTATGAATAATTTACTTAATCTGGCTGAAAAAAGAAATGAGAAGACAGAAGAGTCTTACAACAATTAAATGAACTGAGGAAATACTTCTAAATTTTTTCACAAGGCTAAGACTCTTACCCTTGCTTCAAGGAAATAAGTAGTCCAATATTTTATATTCTTTTAGAAAGCTATGAGAGTACTTTCTAAATTCTGCTACAAGGTTAGCATAACTTTGATCCCCAAACAGAGAAAGGAAATTTCTAAGACAATCTCACTCATTAATATTTATATTAATGTATATATGTGAAAATTCTAAACAAAATATTAGCAAATCCAGCAAGACATTTTCAAAAACTCCTTACTAAGTTGGATTAATTCCAAGATTGCATATTATATAAATTCACGGACATGAAATTTTAGAAAAAGACAAACTGCAGTGAAAGTAAGTGGGTCAATGTTTGCTAGGTGTCAGTAGAGGCAGGAAGGAACCGGCTGCAATGGGCACAGAAACACTGTAGGATAAGGACTTTTTTTAGTATTGATTGTGGTGATAGGTATCTAGTACATAGGAGAATGTCATTGCATATAAATAAATTTCATAATAAAAAAGAGATGGAGAAGAAATATCAAAAGGGCTCCTATGTGCTAGATTTGGGAAACTCTGAGCAATAAAGTAGGTACAGTATTGGCAAATTATAATAACTGAATAAAATATAAACCCATGAGATAATATTGAAAATGAGACTGAGAGACAGATAAGGTAAGGCTATACATTATAGCAGGTGTGACTAATAAGTATTGAAGGTTGATAAAAATAGAAAAATTACTATTTTGCAAATATCACATTTAAAACTGTTTGAGGCAAGAATCATCTGCCAATGGATGCTAGATCTGCATGGAAAACATAGTTTCAAGTATCTTCCCACAAATTTCTTATTAATTACAACAGGATTATTAGTCACTGTACAGTGGAGCAACTGGCCAGTACATCAGTTGGGTAACAAAATTAGCTTCAACAATAAAGAGAAAACAGAGAAAAAAATTACAGCACTTCTAAACCACATCCCAGCAAAAATGATGTCTCCTATCAAATATCAACATAATTAAATATAAATTGAGATTATAAAATTATGCAGCCTACTTTCAAATTGCTCAAAAATGAAAGTAAAAATTTGTGAGAGCCAAAATGATAAAGAAAATGTGATAAAATATTTAAAATAAGGTGAATTTAGTAATGACTAAAAGGGTATTTTTTTAGTATTTATGCAACTTTCTTTTAAGTTTAAAATTATTTTAAGACAACTAAAAACTTAAGAGTTTATTATCTAGTAATATATATTTTCAAATATATCATTATCTGTAATAATTAAGGCACAGAATGGGTGTATGACATGTTATGGTCTATGTAAAAGAGGTGAATATATTGATGGACGTGGTGGCACATTCGGGAGGATGAAACAGGAGGATTGCAGTTCGTGGACAGCCTCAGCTACTTAGTGACGCCCTTTGCAACTCAGTGAAACCCTGTTTCAAATCAAATAATTAAAAATAGGGCCAGGGGTGTAGCTCCCTGGGTTCCATCTCCAGTACTGCAAAAAAAAAAAAAAAAAAGGTGAATATACCTACATGCACACACCCATGTACATTCATACATGTACATATTTCCTTGGAGATGCATAAAGTATATCTCAAATGATAAACAAGAAACTACTCTGCTTCTGGAGGAAGGAATTAAAGATGAGAGGAATTTTTCACTGTATACTCTGGATCTTCTTTTCATTTTAAACCATTATTTAATCCAAATAATAAATGAGAAAATATTTAAATATCTGCCCAAAGTCATATCTTAGTAAGAATGTATAGCAGTGTAAGCTCTTGTAAGAGCACAGTGATGGAACTGTGAATTGGCAAGAGTAAAGAAAATAACTAGGGATTATTTTGCATATGTGAATGTATCCAAACTCTTGAGAACCATGGAGTCAGCAATTCTACTCCTAATTATACATTATTTTGGCAAATGTGCACGAAGAGTCACATTCAAGAATGCCCACGGCAGCCTTGCTTATAGGAAAAACAAACAAACAAAAAATCAAAACAACAAAATACAAAACCTAGGTGCAACTCAAATCTAAGAATGCATGTGTGGGGAACTTTTCTAAGTCTAAAAATTGTTTACTTATGGATTTACAGCTTCTTGCTTTCTTTGGCAAAAGACTGCCTTTCTTGAGGGAACTGAAGACTGTGACCTTCACTATCTAAGCTATGCTGTTCGATCTTATTACACCTTTTGCTTGCTTTTCCCCAAGAAGGGAGCTGAAGCCAGCAACCTCTGCTGCACCTGCAAAACTACCAGATAACAACTTATCTTCTAAAACATTCCTAACACAATGTTCTACTCCCTAGCAAGAGACAGGCAATGATGATTTAATGACCCAGTCTTAACTCCATAAGTCTGTAATAAAGGGAAGAGCTGTGTTTCACTGGGGAAGTTTGATTCCCCTGTCTTCTCCTCTCTCACCTCTTTGAGACCAGTAATAATGTCTCAAAAGCATTTTTCCACGGCTCTGTGCCATGTCCTGCTGGTACAAAGCCTGGCACACATAAAATCTATTGAAATAGTACACAGAAGATAAAATAAGTTAATTTTAGCTGCTGTTAAAAAATCATGAATCTCAAAAATAGAAGGTTGAGTAAACATTGAAGTTGCAAATAATGTAACACTGTTTTATGGATTTCCAATAACATAAAACTTAATCATAGATCTGTCAAACTGTGCACATAGTAAACCCTAATACAAAGTAATTATAAACACATAGGTCATAATGCTGATTCTTTTTCATGAAGGAAAGAAATTACTACTGGTAGAAAGAGACAATGGGTTTCAACAGTTTCTGTAGTTTGAGAATATTTGATTCCTTAAGCTGAGTAATAAGTACATTTGTACTTGTTTTATTGTGCATATGTGGGAATATAGGCATCTATTTCACCTTTTATAAAATAAATTATGAAAATAATAACTGAAAAAGGCAAAATATTCAGATGCTTTTTAAAAAGAAAGAAAATACACAGTGGCTAGAAAGAAGATCAAATAGACAGGTAGAGAGATAGAATAATGCAGGATAGAATTAAATCACCTTCATCACCACCCAGTCAGCCTATGTGTATGAAGAGAGGGGACAGTAAGATGGTGGAATTCCTATCTTACCAGGTCATCTTCTCTATGTTCTGAGAGCAAAGTGAGAGAGAGAGAAAAAAATAAGCTTGTGCTCATGTGGGGAGGTTATGGGTTATGACTGGGGATATGGAGCCACAGCCTAGCCAAGATCCAGGGCAACACTCCCCGACTTTAGGTTTAGTTTTTTTCTCCCACCTTCAGGCCAGGGTCAGTAATGACAAATATTCACTCATTCATTCAACACAAACTATTGTATGTTTAGACACAGAATCAAAGTAAACAGGAGGCACGTGCCCTTCTAACTTCTTCCTCCTCTATGGACCTCTTTATGCCCTCAGTGAGCATCTGTCTTACTGAGGCCTGTCCCTGTCCTCAGGGACAGAACCTCTCATCTCTCTCTCTTTGTCCACTCTAGAGATAATTAGTGACATTTTATAAACCAGCGATATTAACCCTGTACATTGGATGACTTCTGGACATTTCTATTTACAAATTCCATAGCTACTTATTAGGAAAATATAGTCTTGCCAATGCAGGACCCCTTTTTGTATCAATGCAAGAGATAGAGAAAATAATTTAAAATTAAATATTATTAGTATTTATGCATGTAAAAGTAGGCAGAAATGTCTACGATGTCTGGACAGAAACTGAAGCAAATTCATTCATAAATGTAGAAGAGGGGGCAATTAAAACTCTGTCATCTCCACAACAGATAAGCGGACACATCTCTTGCTTGTGATTGTGTGTGTCATGCAAGGAGCTTCTTAGTTCATCTTGGGGGTATTTGTTCCTAATAAACAGGCCAGAAAGCTTATGAATTTGCCTTGCAAAGTCTAAGGTCAATGGTTTTTGGAACCTTAATGTTTATATCCTTAGAAGGAGAAAGTGGAAAGGTAGCAGCCTCACCTCTTGTTATTAAATAAAGAGCATTCAATCATTGTGTGTGTGTGTGTGTGTGTGTGTGTGTGTGTGTGTGTGTGTGTGTGTTACTGGGGATTGAACCTAGGGGAATTCTACCTCTGATCTACACCCCCAGACTTATTTTATTTTTATTTGGAAACAGGGTCTTGCTAGGTTGATGAGAGTCTCACTACTTGCTTTGGCTGTCCTTGAACCTGTGATCCTCCTGTCTCAGCCTGGAATTACAGGCATGTGTCACCACTTCCGGCTACATTTGATCATCTTACACTGACTTTGGAGAGCTTGATCAAGTTCCCTGGAATTATTACAAAAAATATTATTTTTGCAGCTGTGATAGTCTGTTCGTTCAAATAAAAATACTATTTTCTCAACTTGCTCCTTCTGGATTTCTTTTCTCAGTGTCATGTTGAATCATACTGTCCAATAAGTCTTTATCCAAACCAGAAACAGAGACATTATCTTGGACCCTTCTGTTTGCTTTCTAGCTTACCTTCTAATGTGGTCATTAGAGACAAATCTGATCTAGAATCTAATCTAGAATGAAACTATAATTTCTGGCCATTCAAGTGGCTACACCACCTCCTATTGACTCTGGGTGTCAACAGCAGCCTTTTCATCCAAAGGAAGATGTAATAGGAAATAGCATCATAACAAAAAAAAAAAAAAAAAAAAAACAAGGCTAAGACAGAAGAATCACAGGTTTGGGCCAGCCTCAGCAACTTAGTAAGAACCTATTTAAAAATAAAAAATAAACAGACTGGGAGTGTAACTCAGAGGTAGAAAGGTAGAATGACCCTGGGTTCAATTCCCAGTACTACAAACAACAACAATTAAAAAAAAAAAGGTCATTAGCATAATTTTCTGGACTTCACCAATTTAGAAATAAGGCTTTCTTTTCATTTTTCACATTTTACATATTTGTTCTTCTTTCTCACGTTCTAATATAACAACCATCCAGCTCCCAGATATTAACAAGAGGGCAAGAGGATGCTAAGACAACAAGCAGTAATATGTAGATTTGACTTGGGAGTGGGGCTGTATTGGCTGCTTCTGTAAGAAGAGAAAGCTGATTCTGCAGACTCACCAAAATGGAACAAGGCAGTGGGCTTCTCAGTACATATTTCATGGATGATGATGAACAGATGAAGAAACCTGTTGAATGAGAAAGGAGCATTCTGGGTTTCAGAGTGAAAATCAGTCAATTTGTGGCACCATTGTTATTTTTCTTTCCCATTGGCCAAGCCCTCAAAACCAAAGATTTTTTTATTGGAAAAAAATATATACCAAAGGCTCAGAATGATATTTGGGCATTTGGGATGCGGGGTAACAGGTCAGAGAACAATTCTAGATATGAAGGCACGCAAAAGCAGAGCAGACAACTGGGAAGTGATGCTGGCAAATGGCGTGAGCCAGCTTCTTTCTCACTTTGCTCATTTCTGGCTATGTTAGTGGATCACTTTGGGAGAGATTTGGTGGTTGTTATCATTTTTAATTGCTTATGATATAGTGGCAGGTCATTTGTTTTAATTCCAAGTCCTGGTGGGGATTTCCTTGGTGTTTCATGTAAAGAAAGCAAAGGTTTTTTTTTTTTCACATTTTAAAATTGAATCCTTTAAATTTTATGAGAAGAAAACATGAACAGTTATAATTTTTGTGGTGTCACTCGTGCTGCTGTTCTGAAAGCTGTGTCAGTGTTTCCACTACAAATCAGTAGCTTTCATAGGCTTACAGCTGCTATCAAATGCCCTTGGGATAGAAATCTGCCACCTACGTACTTTTTGGTTCACCTGCTGCATGACATAATTAATAGAGCTATTTTTTGCTTTCACATAGTTTTTTATTATCTAAAAAAAAACATCAAACACAAAATTCTTTATTCGGATATGAAGAAAAAGGTACCTGACACATGGCATTTATTCATTTTATGGAAAGGAGAGTTCAAGTTCAAGTGTGGTATGTACATCTATCTCTTATCCATAGAAAAGCCAGTGAAGGCCCCTAAAGTGACAAACTTGCAAGGTGCTCTTGAAAACCATCAGGTCTTTCTCTTTAGGACTTCATGCACTCTATCAAAAGCCAGGCTGCTTATCTAGAACAGCAAACATTCCATGCACATGTACATTCATGTGGTTTCATTTTCTCTTCATCTTGTTCACATGAGAATGGTCTCATGAATCCCAAGCTTTCCATGTACTATGAAGACCTCAGAATTCCATGGATAAGAGTTTTTGTTATTTCTGTCTGTTATAGAAAAATATATACATTTTGTGATGGCATAGACCTTTCCTACGAGTGATTCATGATTGAGATGCCAGAAAGTAAAGCACAGAAAGAGCTCAGGAAGAAGGTAAGTCTCACTTGATTTCACACACAAGAATGAAACAGTTTAGAACTTCAGTTCCCTCCTTACTGAAATGTGAATAACAATCAGGTGTTAATCTGCTCTATTTAATTGCAAGGTAACATAAAGTAAGGATCTGCATAACGTAACAATCTGCATAAAGTAAGGACAAAACCCAAAACAATACAAATAGTAAACAAGGATATACAAAGAGGAAAAGTTGCCTCTCCTACCAGATTCTGCCATTGCTCAGGCTCCCAACAGCAGCTGACACTGACGATCGTTTTTGCTGGTACTGGGGATGGAATCCAGCATCATTCCACCTCCCAGCTACACCTCCGGCCCTATTTTTTATTCTTTATTTTGAAACAGGGTCTCCTGAGTTGCAAAGAGCCTCACTAAGTAGCTCTGGCTGTCCTGGAACCTGGATCCTCCTGTCTCAGCTTCCCAAATGCTGGGATTACAAGTGTGTGCCACCATGCCTGGCTCCACTGACAATCTTTAGAGAGACCTTCTAGAGTGACTCCTTGCTATATTTATGTGTATATGCACATGTGTGAACACAGGTACACACATATTACATTGACTATCCCTCTGAAAACTTCCCATCAGTAGGCCAGCAGAGGTCTTTCAAGAGACCCAAAGAAAGACAGGCTCCTTTAAAAACTAAAGCACAACTTAAAATGTAAGAAAAAGCTCAAGTAATTCTGAAAAACAATAAGATCACAGGAAAGTACTTGTTAATCAGATTTTTATGTACAGCGATAAAAGTGAAAATCTCAAATTGCCTCCAGATCTCATAACTAGCCAAATAAACTTAGACATGATAATGAATCATTATTTTCTGCATCAAATGAAAATTAAAATTTTCTCAAGGTTGAAAGCCCAGAGTTAGAAAGCAAAGACTTGTGACATTTCTGGAAGACACAGACAAATGACCTAAATAACTCTTCATTGATGTAAATTCCAAATCCTCCATAACACCAATAATAAAAAAAAATGGATTGCATATGTTTAAGGCCTATCTTCTGCTTTACTAGATATAAGTAGCTCAGGTCAAGCATCTGTAATCTGATAATCTAAAATTCCTAGTGCTCCAAAATCCAAACACCATCATGATACCACAAATGGAAAAGTCAACACATAATTAATGTGATGGTTATAGTCAAAATGCACATGTGCTATGTTTATAGCTGCATGATTCATAATTGTTAAACTATGGAACCAGCTGAGATGCCCATCAATAGATGGCTGGATTACAAATTATGGGATATACACACAATGGAATGCTACTCAGTCAAAAAGAATAAAATTATGTCATTTTCAGGAAAATGAATGGAACTAGAAAATATTATGCTAAGTGAGATTAGTCAGTCACAAAAAAATGAAAGACCAGATGTTCTCCCTCATATGTGGAAGCTAGGAAGAAACTGGGACACAGCAGGGACTCCAGACATAGGAGGAGAAACTTTAGTGGAATGAAGGAGACCTAACTGAAGGGGACCGAAGAGGGGAGGAAGACTTGAATAGGAAAACACTTCAATGGACATGATGTACATACACAAGCTTACCAATGCTAACCACTGTGTCAAGCATGGGAAGGTGGGGAGAACAAAGGAATGGGGTGGGAACTGGGAGAGGGCTCAATAACTACTGGGCCCATGTGTGCCTCTATCAGTCTGAACTTCATCAAGATGTATGATTATGGCCGGGCATGGTGGCGCACGCTTGTAATCCCAGCACTTGGGAGGGTGAGACGAGTATTGCGCCAGTTCAAAGCCAGTCTCAGGTGCTTAGTGAGGCCCTTTGTAACTCAGTGAGATCCTGTTTCAAAATAATGAATAAAAAATAGGGCTGGGGATATAGCTTGGAGGTAGATGTCCCTGGGTTCCATCCCCAATACTGCAAAAAAAAAAAAAAGATGTATGATTATAATGCACCAATAAAAATGTTATATATATATATATATATATATATATATATATATATATATGAATATTGTGTAAAATTCCCTTCTGGCTATGTGTATAAAGTGCTTAGTGTATAAAACATAAATGAATTTTGTGTTTAGATGCAGGTCCCATATCTAAGACATCTCATGTATATGCAAAGAAAAGTCCAAAATTCAAAACATTTCTAGTCCCAAGAATTTTGAGTAAAGGAAATTCAACCAGCAATATGCAAGCCTAGTTTCCCGTAGACATATCTGCTTGGGGGAAGGCCATCAAAGATTGCTAATAAAAGCAGTACCTAGAAAAGATAAAGAAAATATTCTAAGACTACAAGCACCAATACCCATCTACTATTACACCATCACATGTGCAAAGGAATGTCTCTGGTACTCTGAGCCTCCAAAGTCCCATTCTCTTTCCTTAGTAGAATTCCAGAGCAGATATACAATCATTTGGGAAGCACATTACTTTTCTTGCTCAAGTCCAGAATGTTGCTTTTCCACCTATCATTAATTTGGCCCTAAAGATTTGACAGAACTAAAGCACACCCAGCTTCTGATCTGGAGGTTTATGGAATAGCATTTTAAGAAATGCTACACTAAAAGCAGAACATTTCATGTACAGTGGTTGCTGAGGCTGGCCTTGAACCTGTTTCCTCCTGTCTTATCCTCCCAAGTACTGGATTGAGTTACAGGTATGTGCTACCAAGCTCAGCATACATTATACTGTCTATCTATGTAGATGCCTACAGAATATGCCTATGAATATTTCTGGGAGTCCTATTCTGATGATCTCTCAGTTTTTAGCACCACATAGCATTTATTCTGATGCAACAGTGGCTGTATGGTGTATTAGTTAGAGGATGTGAAGCTGCAGTAACAAATATGCCCACACACAAATGATGAAGAATAGCAGAAGCTTCTCATCTATGTGCTAAGTCAGAGTGCTGCAGGTGGTTCAGGTCAGTAAGGGCTGCCTTCTCTACTCAGAAGCTCTGACATCTCTGACACATGCCTCCCAAAATCAACAAAAACGAGATGACAGAGTAGAAGAGTATGTGTGGGAGATGTTGATGTCTGGATTCAATTTGACAACATCACTTCTGCTCATGTTCATGAGCCACAATTCAATCATCTGCCAATCCCACATGGTAGGCCAACAAGGAAATAAGTAAGAGCCACATTCCATGAAGGAGAGAAACCCACTTCCAATAATTTGCTATCAGTCTCAGTTGTACATGGGAAGAAGAATCATCTATACCAACTACTTCTGCATACCCATAGAAAAATAAACCCCTTTTTATACATTTTTCCATTTCTCATTTTAAAATTTTTATGTAATATACATTCTATGGATTACAAATGAAGATAGCTGTATTTGTATATGAGCCACATGGTTGGTAAGCTAGAGTATGTGGGCACTTAGAAAACCTATTTTTCTCTTGACTCCCACCTGTGAGATGCATACTCCATTCAAAGCACAGAGAACAGAGAAGAAACTTCACATGTGACCTTTATGGGGGTGTAAAATTTAGTTTTGAGTTAAAAAAGGAAAAATCATTATAATCTTAGAATGCTAAAAGTAACATAACAGTACACTATAAAAGGAAAATGATGCAGTATCACTAGGAGGCTTGGGTGACCCAAAATTTCATAAAAATAAAAAAGATAAATAATTGATAAGTAACTATATTTAAATCATAAATAAAATTTATTAATTCTATAATCAGTGATTTTAGATTTTAAGAAATATATTATGCCTAGAAAGCTTGGCAGTGTGCCATTTTATTTCTCTCATCCTCTCGGTTTCTCTTTCTACACAACAGATGTGTAAAGATCTCGTTAAATTCTATTTCATTTCCTCTTCCATCTTCCCTGGTGAAATAATGAAATCAAAGGTGAGAACGACCGTGGTTAGAGGAAGGCCTGGATGAGAGCTGGAAATACCACTTGCTAACAACTATTTAATCAAAGCGTTACCAAGATCCATCTATATCCTTAAAAGAGATTTTCTTCCAAGTTTTGCTGTATTGAAATGCAGTACAAAACTCTACATTAAACCAGAAATTCCCTAAATTCAATAAGAGGAAATGTAAAAAGATACTTTCTTCAAATGCCTCCAAGCTGGCCATCTGCCCTAATCACATACAGACCTCAAAATTGTTTTCTACTGACAATAATAGGATCTATAAAGAGTATTACTGTGGAGTGATTTGAGAGACTGTGGAGTATTGTGACCCTTCCCCTCGGTGGAGCTGAGTGTGCCTGGATGTGAATACAAAGTCAGATGCAGAAAGAGAGCCCCAGCACTGCCTTCCTCGGCGTGCAGCCTCCCCTTCAACCGCAATGGAATCTTTCTCAAATCTCTCCCAGAGGCAAAGGACAGCTGATTAGCTGCTGATCTTCTGCCCTCTGAGGGCACCCACACGGAAGATAGATAGTGGTGCAATTATTGCAATAATTCAGCAAAGTGGGATTTTAAAAAATAGGTCGCCTTTAGCTGTCCCTCTGCCATTGGCATTTATTGTGCTGTCACCTGGGGCTGTGCACAGAGCAAGTAGGCTGTGAGCACTGAGGATCTGCCCAGAGCTAGAGGGAAACAGAGGCATCAGGGGATGCAGAGGGTGAAGGGAAGCTCCCAAATCAGCCACTAAGTTCCTCACTTGGTGGGGAAACTGCTCTGCAGCAGGCCAGCCCCTTGCACATTCCAAACTGACTAGCTCTGTGGGATGTGTCAGGAAGTGCTTTCAAGAGGCAGCCTGGCAAGGTGAGGAGAACACAGATCCTGGAATGGAAAGATCTAGGTTCATAACACAACTGTGCCCCCTCTAACCCCTCCCCGATCCCCCAGGGATGCAAAATAAATCACCTCCCAGAGTCCCAGTTCCCTCGTCTGTGAAGAAAGAATTACATGTACCATTTGGGATTGTCATGTGCGGTGATTGAGCTGTCTTTGAAAGGGCTTTGAGAACAGCAAAATGTTATAAATAGCATTGAGTGATATTAAAGAATACAAAAGAAATTCTCCACAAAGATCCTGACATCAGGCCCTGTTTCTTTAGATAGAAGAGCACATTCATTAAGCAATTTGAAGAAAATGAGTCAGCAGACAAGAAATGCAAAACTGTATGGTAATGACAGGAATGCTCCTCATTTACCCTGGCACCTATGCACACTTACAGATGCAATCTAAAGTCCTCAGAGTGTGTTCTTTAAGTTGATCCTTGAACAACAGTGGATGCTATGGTTTGATTCTTGAACACTCCCCAAAGGCCTGTGTGTTACAGACTTGGTCCCCAGCCTCTGTTGGGAGATGGTGGAACCTTCAGTAGGTGGGGCCCGGTAGAAAGAAGTTAAGTCACTGGGGTCATGCTCTTGAAGGAGACGTGAAGACTTCATCCCCTTTCTGTCTCTCTCTTTGCTCCCTGGTGGCAGTGAGATGAGCAGGCCTCCTCCCCCCCAACCCCCATGATGCACTTATGGTACCACTACAGGCCCAAAGCACCAAGGCCAAGAAACCATGGATTGAAACCTCTAAAACCATGAGTCAAAAGAATCCTTTTCCTCCTCTTAAATTCATTGATTGTTAAATTTTGTCAGATACTAATAAAGGGAGATAGAGCAAAAGCCCATACCTCTCCATAGATAATGTAGCTAGGACAACTTTATAATACTCTCTCCTGCCCAACATGCTTTCCATGCTGTGAGGATCATGATCTTTGTACTCATATACAACAAAATGGGTACTAGAAGCATTTTTACTTTCATACATGGGGAAACTGAGACACAAAGAGAAACATGTCAAAGGTTATATGGGCATTTAGTGTTCAGAGGCAAACCAACACACAGGGAAATATCCTCCACTGCCTCAGATGCAAGCGAGGTTTCAGATGCCAAAGGACATTTCAAGAGAACTCCACAGAACACTATCTATCTATCTATCTATCTATCTATCTATCTATCTATCATCTATATGCATTGTATTCTCATATCATAATGAGATTCAGAGTGATAGAACATATATTCACACGCCATTTGATCAGCTTCCTCCACAGCTCCCTCTCTACTCCCTCCCCTTCTCCACACATAATATTGATACTGATCATTTCACATATATACACAATGTCAATGGAAGTGTTTCCTTCACTAATGCCCCCTATCCTCCGTCAGGCCCCCTCCACTCCACTGGAGTTTCACTTCTATTATTGAAAGTCCCTCTTGTATCCCTATTCCTCTCTAGCTTCCACATATGAACAAAAAGAAGATGACTCAATTAAAAGCAAGGGACAATTCAGTACTAAAACATGGCATTTTGGACTTTGGTCCAAAGATCAGAGATCAAGTGTTGGAGAGAAGCATAATAGATGAGCTTTATTTTTCTCAATTATACATTTTTAAAAAGAAAGAAATTCATTAGAAGAGTTTACCATTTATAGTGATAAATATAGGTGTATATGTGTATGTGTATATATCCATCCACATATAGAGATAATATGTATATCATTTCCATATATAGTATATATACTATATACATTCATATATATATATATAATATTTATATAATTAGGGGACTAAAGATGGAGAGTCAGAGGAAGCTCTAAAGTTGTGTTACAAAATTTCATTAACTAATACTTATATTTGTAGCCACTACCTGATCTTCCATATTCCTTCTTGCTCTTGATCATTTTCTTGTTCTGAGGTTTGCTTGTTTTAGGAATTTGGTTCTCCTATCAAATTTCATTGTGAACCAAAATCCCTGCAGCCTTTCCTCGCTGGCTGTCTTTCCCCCCGGCTGGTCTATTCTCATCTTCTTATCGTAGTTTCAGACAAATGCACAGCTCAGCTCCAGTTTCACTTGGATTTAAGAACAGTGCCTTTAAAGGGAAGACTTTTTAGCTAATCCCAGTAAAGGCCATAACCCACTGCAGACTGGCTCTCTAAGCACACAGGGCTGTCACCTCTCTGTATCCAACAAAAGCAAAGAAAAGAGAACATGAGGGCCATGTGTCCCTTGGACCACCTATCCCTTGGTCATAGAGGATTAATGCCATATGTCAGCTCCCTCCTGCCAGAAATAAAATGGAAACTATTTCTTTGCATGTCAGTGAGTTGACATTTCTGCCTGATGTGGAAAAGGTTACTGCTTTAGCACCAGGCAGAACCATTTTGGTAAATTAGGAGGCAGTGTATCCCAGGAGAGTACTCACAGACTTGGAAATACATCAGTAATGGTATATACTCACAGACATGCTGAGCAAAACAAGAGAAGATAAATTATTCGTGCAAAGGGCTCCTCAGAGCTCTGATCTCAATGGATGGGGCCAACATCAGCTTGAATTCTGACCCACTTTAAGGACTTTGAGAACTAAATATACCACTTAATTTTTCTGCTGGTTAGTGTCCTCAAGTAGTTCAGTTCAACAGCTAACAAATATGTTCTGGGGGCTAGAGTTGATTCAACAAATATTTATGAAGTTTCTATTATAAGCAAGATCTGTGTTTGCTTGTGTGAATATAATAGTGAGTAAACAGAACACCATCATGGCCCCATTAGAGGGAATGGAATAAATCCATAAATCTATAAAAAGTGGAGACAATGTCTAACCATGGAATTACTTTGAGAACTCAGCAAAATAAGGTAGGTAAAGCATGTAGGCACACAATATATATTCTACTTATTTGTAGTGTTACAAAATTTGCATATATAAAATTCATATCAATTCCAGTGCCTCAATAGGATCTTACATGAACACTTAGCATGCTCTCCTTACAGAAAACATACATTTATTTATTTATTTATTTTTATTGTGTTACTGGGGATTGAACCCAGAGATATTCTACCTCTGATCTATATCCACAACCCCTTTTTTATTTTTCTATTTTGAGACAAGTTCTCACTAAATTTCTGAGGCTGGTCTTGAATATGCAATCCTCCTGTCTCAGTCTCCAAAGCACTGGGATTATAAGTGTGTAGCACCACACCGTGCAGAACCCTATTATTTAAGGGTATCCAGGACCATCTTCTAGAAATGATAAAATTAATATACTTCTGATCATTTACAGCATATGCAAGGCTGTAAATATGAGGACATCTAATTATTTCATCATAGTCCTTATTTTTTCATTTTGCATACATATAATCCTTTTTAAATTTGACAAATAGCTTTGACTTTTCAGAAGGAAGAAGCTATCAAAGTTCAAAGCAATAATATTCTGGCAGCTGAGATAGGCTGCTGTGATAGCATTTTTAAAATGGCCCTACAGGAGTCGCTTGGTAATGGGCTGGTTGGGCTAGACCCTCTCAGCTAACGGATATAACTAGTCTTGCAAAAATGGAAAAAGGAAATAGAAGCAATTTTCTAAGTAATTTGAGAGAAAAGTACTTTCATCTCAATTCTTGAGGAACAATAATTGGGGCATAGCTCTGCCCCTGTAGTGGAGGCCTTGCTATTGTGGAACCAAGGCCTGCCAACCACTGAGGGAATGTGGAGTGAGGGCTGGAAACGCAAGGGATATCATCCAGAGGAAAGCACATTCTTGTTGCCCATAAAACCCAGATGTGTGCTCCACCCCTGGCATCGATGTATTCCTTTTCCAGTTGTACATGACCAACTCAACACTCCAGTTTTGCTAATAGAACATGTTTAGTCGTATTTACTCATATGGCATTATTCTGATAGTTATTTTCTTCACTTTAAATTCAGCAGAGCAGTTATTTCTGAACCTGGAGCAGTGAATATGCAAAGTCAAAGAGGAAGGCAGACAACTGCACAGCAATAATAATAAAAACTCCACAGGAAAACAGCATCCTCCCTGGGCTGCCAAGCAGAATTACATCAAACAAATTTTAAAGAACTGGAAACTTTTTCTCATTAGCCCTCCCTCACTGTGTGCTCCTAGTGGGGTGTTTAGTAACTGCTCATCTTGAGCAATTGTACCAATTCATTAAAAATAAATAAATAAGACCCCCACTTAGTGAATTTCTTTATCATCCTGAAGCCCAGCCTTCCCGAATAATGTTGCCAAGTTGAGCTTTGACAGCAAAATGAGCTGTTGGGTGTAGTGCCCACATATTAGCTCTGCCTTTTCCTGGCTGTACAGAGTCATTGCAGATAAATCACAAGGGATTATACATTAGCCAGTGAGTAGCAGATGGTGTGGAGAAAAGCATGTACTTTAGAACAGACAGAAGGATGCTAAGAAATAGCTCCATCATTGACTATGTGATTTTTTTGATAAATTACCCACATTTTTTGGTTTGTTTTCTCATTTACATAATGAATATTGATGAGTATCAGTTTGTCAACATAAATGACACAAAGCTTGGGGGCAGGAATAAGTACTTAGTAAAAATACCTTTCCTCATACCTAGTACATATGTCTCTCTCTCTCCTCCTTCTTACATTCTATGATTCTTAAGCAAGACTTGGAATAAGGCAGTTCTAATTCAGACCTAACCCTAATTTTATGAAACAAAAAGTTAATTCCTCTTAGCAGGTGAAAGATAGAGAGTTAGAGAAAGAGAGCAAGAAGGAGGGCGTGGGGGGGTAAGAGCACACACTGAAGCCATGTTGAATATAGTGACCCTTTACCCCTCTCACCTCTGCTCCACTTCCAAATAGTTCAACAGTATCAAAGCAGAAGTTTGAAAGAGCTCTTACATCTTTAGTCTCTCAACTTAATTTGAGAAATTCTAGTTGGGTATTACTAAGCAGTAGAATCATTACCAAGTGTTATTCTGTAGCCCAAAATGACATCTTTGATTTGTTTTTATATTTATTATAAAATCAGTTCATGCATATAAAAATGAAAACAATCCAGACATATGTGAGAGAGAAAGTGAGAGATTTCTAAAGTCGCATCCCTTCCCCCTTTACACCCAATTCAGAACACACACACACACACACACACACACACACACACACACACGTTGGATTTAAACTGGTTTAAAATAAGACTGAACCTGACTTCAAATATGACTTCAAGTTGGAAACATATTAAATTTCATGCATTCTATTCCTTTAGAAGCCAATTGTGCCATTAAAAACACTCAGAGGTGTGACATTTGGTGGAGAATGGTTTTAATGGGAAGTAAATTCCAATCTTTATTCTGGCTGTCTGCTTTGAGGGACTCTGACAGCCATTTCTGTTTCCACAAAAACCTTTGTAATTATGCCCTTTAGTTCTGTTGAAGTCATGTTTGATATTGTGTAGAAAATACCAAAGTATTCTTCTTATTATATACTAATGTATAAGATTTTTTTAATGCTTAAATTTCTCACTCATTTCTTGAGAGCTACAACCAAGATGATAGCTATCTTTCTTTAATCCACAGGATATTCCTCAGTTCTCCACTTCAACAATAAGCTAAACAGTCTCCTACTCTCTTATAGAAGGCCATAAAATTGAATATTTAATAAAACTGCTTCAAATCTATATTTATTGTATACTACTTAATACAAAGAAATTCCAACAGTCTTTTTACATCATCTTTGTCTGTTTTCCCACTCTACCACCCCAATCAACTCCATCCTACTCATGAAATTTCTCCCTACAACAAAGTAGCAAAGATAAATGTATTTCTACTTAAAACTATCACTGGTTCTCCATTACTCACAAAATAAAGTCCCAGTCTTCTCCTTAGCTTGATCCAAGGTGCATCTCTAGTTGTTCTTTGCCAAATAACGAACATGACATGAGTTTGCCACAATTGGACTCTTTTGACAGTACTCTCCCAGTCTCCTTGCCTCCAAATAAAGACCAAAACTTGCCCTGTCCACTGAGGTATTGTATTTTTTAATGTCAGAAATAAATATGTCTTTCTAAAAGAAATGCAAAAGCAAAGTATCCATCGTCACTCCTGTTTTGAATGATGATGTTGGGCTAATGAGGGACAGAAATGAACATTGGCAATACTATATTCCTGTCAAAGAAGACAGCTCTGTCAAAGTATGGTACCCTACCCAGATTACAAAAAAAAAAAATCATTTTGAGGCTTTATGCTACTAAACTATGCAGTTCTAGAAGAGAAATCTCTTAGTTTAGTAAAGTACTTTATAATCTTTATGTAAGTCAGGTTGGAATTCAGTGTGGGAAAGGGTATGATAGAGAATTATTCTATAAGCCCTGAGAGCCTGTTGTTTTCTGAGAAGCAGCCAAGGTACAGCAGAGAGGAGCCTTATGGGATCACCTAGGCTGGAGTAATGAGACTCTCTATCAGAAAGGCCCAGACAGAGAAAATGACTGAAGGTTTTTTAATTACAGAGCCATCTAATAGTTACTCTCACTTTATTTGCTGTGTTGCAGGTAAAATCACTCTTGCATCTTCCCAATATTTTAGTTGACTCAACTTGTCAGCTTTGTGTCAGTGGAACATCAGAAGAAAGAAAGAAAAAAAAGGGTGGAGCCAGTAGAACAATATGGTATGGGAAGGAGAACACATCCTAGATATAGCCGGCTCAGTGGAGGTCAGGAATCAGCCACAACAAGACTCGGTACCATGAAGAGCCCCAGGAAATGATGCTGAGTTCCCCTCACATACAATGGACATAAACTAAGTCAATCTGAGTTAGATCTGAAAGGAAATGGGGGACCCAGAAAACTAAAGAATGCAGTTAATATATAAGAAGGTCAGATGTGGGCAAAATATCCACTCATGAAAGTACGTGTGAAATTCCACATTACCTACAAAGTAAGCAAAAATTCATGGTTAGTGGAAGAAAAGAAGAGAAGGGGAAAGATGAAACTGCATGGCTAAAATGAGAGGGGAAATGTGATAGACACATCATTTTCAGCCATCGTTACTGCAGCCTGACAAAGCAACAGCACACTGCCAACCGCCTCCCATACCTGGCTTTCTGCACTTGTCTTCCTTTTCCTTGGTCCCTGTCAACACCCCACGATATAAAATTTCCCACAAGTGGCAATCCTTGTTCTCAAGGACGAGGTCTATAAGAAGAGGTGACAGAGCTATAAAAAGCTTCATGTTGAGGTTGCCCCAGTGTATTTTCTTAGTGTTCTGCTGTTTCAAGTAGTGCTCAAAAGTTCTACCCACGTTTGCTAAGAGTACTTTTGAACTATTGGCTCTGTAATAGTGATATTCCATCCATGTTTCCATTTATATAAAGGGGATATTAAATATGTATCAGAGACAGGTGTCTCAAAAGTCTTAGCCGTGATTAGCCTGTGAAGAGTACAATTCATTTTTTTTCTCATCAAAAATGAGATTTTAGCAACTCTTTGGAGTTCTTAAGAATTATAATGTACAATTTTCCTAAGCATTCCTTCAGTAATTAATTAGAGACTTTACATTAAAACAGAAATTTTATTTGGCTGTATCTCTATACACTTATTCTAGAAGCCTAGTATCACAGTTAAAAAAAAAAGACAATGTAGATTAACTAGTCTTTACCTTTGGTTTTATATATAAGGAAATCATGGCCCAGGAGTAGAAATTAGACTTTACTATTCTCATTCTATTATCTACACTGAGTTTATTTAACTGAAAATAGCAATCTCTCATTTAAGATCTTTAAATTCAGAACCTCCTCACTACTTAGGTCTCAATGATTTGTGATGCTGAGGATTTTATTATAAGCTAAGTCTTCAGCCCACCTTAAATTTATGCCCTTCAACATGTGACTTACAAAAGGGGGACATATGGCTTGGACCCTCCCTACTGAGTGAAGCTTTTAATTTGTCCAAGTGACTATGAACAAGAAGTCAAGGTGAGAGTGACAGTGGAGAAGCAGACTTAAATCCAAACTTTAAGAGTTCTGTGTGTTTCTGCTTGCTGTCTCAGGCCATGCCTTTCAATGAGAGCATTTCTTGCCTAAACCATTGGTGCAAGGTACATGGGCAACATCTGGAGCACAGTCATCCCACCCAGCTGTGAAATAAGATGGCAAACTTGGCAGACTTGACTTGGAGAAAAACCATTTACATGTGAAATAAGAGGCAAACTTGGCAAACCTGGTTTGGAGAAAAAACATTTAGCCATGCCCAATACACCTGCAGATGTGCCAGGGGTCGTGAGAGACTGTGAAGTTAAAGAAGTGGACAGTGAACTTAGGGACGCTTTGTTATGAGCAGAGCAAACCATACAGTGATGAACTATTCAACCCCCATTTGTGTGTGTGGGTGGGGATTGAACCCAGAGGCATTCTACCTCTGAGCTACACTTCTAGTCCTTCCTATTCTTTTGTTTTGAAACAGGGTCTTAATAGGTTGCAAAGAGTTTTGCTAAATTGCTGAGACTGGGCCTTGGACCTTTGATTCTCCTGTCTTAGCCACTCAAAGTCAGGGATTATAAACATGCACCACCAACACCTGGCTCTATTTTTCAATTATTAACATCTTTTAACTGCTAAATGGCTTATTTTGCATAATTACATAACTCTAGGCCAAATTTTACACAAAATAGTTGAAATGTGCTGTATAGTAATTCTTTTCCTCAAAGGAAATGCTCTGGAAGTTCCCAAGTGTCTAACGAACATGTTTAACCTCCTTGCTGGGACCTTTTGCAGATGAGCCTCTCACTGTTTTCTGTGTATTTCCTGGTCTCAGTTGAACTGCTCTGATCTGTGCATGTATATAAAACCTATGTTTTATATACTTTAGCCTTCTGGATGTGAGTTTAAATGTACAATCTTCCCAGTTACTTGTTTACATCACTTTGGATATGTTCCTTTACCTGAATCCTAGGAAGAGTCGATTATATAAGTGGAAAAACATGCCATAGTGGTTTACTTTTATTGGCAATGACAGAAGGGAGCCTCTGTTGCCCATTTCCGTTATTTTCATCTCTCTCCATTGAGGGTAATACTCGAAAGTTTGCTTTTCTTCTAAGAGAGTGTTTGAGGTAAAGAATTCTTATAGTTTCCATCTTTGTTATAGGAGAAAGGGCACTGGTGAATTGTGTTAGAAGTTGCTGTTCCTTGTACCATTTTATTGGTGGTCATGATGATTGTACCAAAATACAGAACAGATTCATATTTCCTTTTCACTCTGCATTCTGCCAAATGTTAAGCTCTTCTGCTGATGAGGGATGACTACATTTTATTTTCTGCCTCCTAGTGGATGTGAGAGGCAATCTTGTTCTCATTCATTCGATGGTTTGGTTCAGGAGCTTTGGGTCTATTTTGCAGACCCAGTAGGCTTCCTGGGGTATCGGTGTTTACATCCAAAGTAGAAGGTAAGAAGCTGATTTCAGCCTAATTCAACAATTTTCTTTATGTGTATGTTCCACTGGAGGTCACCTAGAGAAAAGGGGTTCCTTTTGTCTTTTTTATTTCCCTATAAATTTGCCTCATTCTGCAAAAACTAAATCTAATCTTGATCTCTGATTGCCTGAAGTGAAAGGAATTTCTACTGCCTTGGAGGTGCAATAAACCTCTTTGTCGCTCACATGGCTTTTGTATAATCAACTTCCTTTTATGTGTTTACATATTATCACCTCTTTCCATTTACTCGGACTTTATATTACTCTACTTCTGTTTATCTATTTTAGGGTGAACATAATAACTTTCCCACATATATATTCAACAACATTTAACTTACATATAGAAAACCTAGTCCTGTGAATTCATGCCTTTAATCCTATACAAGAGCAAACTATATGATGAATATATAAATGATCCTTGACTTTGATCAGTAATTGTTTTAACTAATATTTGAACTACAATTGCTCACCTACTGCACAACATACTGTGTTCACTGCTGCTTCCTCTCATGGTTCTCTTCTCTCTCCTTCCTGTTGTCTCACCATCTCTACCTCCCATCACCAGCCTCCAAACACATCTTCAAAACCTGGGTTCATGTATTGCTCTGGTCACACCTTTTTTCCTCCATCTTCCTTCATCCTCCATATCTTGATGGCCATTTTTCCATAATTGCTGGTTTATTTATTTTTTCAAGCCTATGGATTGACACTCCAAGCTCTGTTTATTTATTCTCCTATACCTTACTTAAGTAGAGAAAAATTAGACCTCAGATATTTTTTGTTTGTTTGTTTGTTTTTTACAAAACAGCTGAAAAGTTGCTCACTTTTAACAAGATTTCTAGGAAAACATTCTCTTGCAGACTGGCTAGTTGAAGAATGTAGTGTTGGATGAATACTGACCAGTTGGGATTGTTTAGGGTTAAATTAAAAAGTGGTTCTTTTGCAAAGGATGACATGGAAATCAAAACACTAAACTTTAGGTTTGCCAAACCAAGGGGTTCAGGAATTTGAAATGCCCTCACTCTGACTCTGTCAAAAGGCTCATATTGATACATGTATCAACAAAATAAAAATATCTGTCAAGTGTTATGCTATATTTGTTAGACTAACTTGTACTTGACCCAAAGTGGTCAGTGAAGCATGACACTGTATATGGACAACAGTGAGAATGTTTACCCAAAACCTGTAGCAAAGGCTATGTTTGGAAAATACAGGCTGGAAAAAAATCTGTCACCATGGTAACAAATTACTTTTATATTCATATAGAGCAAAAATAGATCTCTCTCTCCCTCTCTGAGAAGCACATATTTTAAAGTGCAAGGAAGATTAAAGGTGATATGCAGAAACAGCTGCATGAATATATTTTCATTTTTCTTCATTTAGTTTATACTAATGTCAGTATAAATCTGAAAGGCAGAAATAATTTGGATCTGGGAGTATCTCAGTTGCAGAGAGCAGGATCAGCTTAAGAGAGAGATGTATAAATCAGTCAAATGCTCTATTTTGACTGTAATATAACGGTGGCAGAATTGAACTTATCAAAACAAAATGTTCCTGGCATCAGTCACCAAGACAAATATCATTTCTTCATGTATTTTTTTTTATTTGAAAAGCCCTCAAGTGTTTTGCTCCTCCTTTTGACTAACCAAGAAGAATTCATCAGTTCAAATTACATAAAAGTAAATGATATTTTCTGAAGTGATTACTTCAAGCTTTTCTCTTGAACTCCAAGGAACTCCTGCTCAATGTGGGCACTGCTGTAGAACATAATAGGAGGCTGGGTTAGAAATAAAGGTGATACAGTTCAGTAGCCTTCTTGGTGGTAGAGTTACAATGACTCCCCCCACCATCTCCACTTGCCTGCCAGCTCAGAGCCATACAAATATCATTTCTTCATGTATTTTTTTTTATTTGAAAAGCCCTCAAGTGTTTTGCTCCTCCTTTTGACTAACCAAGAAGAATTCATCAGTTCAAATTACATAAAAGTAAATGATATTTTCTGAAGTGATTACTTCAAGCTTTTCTCTTGAACTCCAAGGAACTCCTGCTCAATGTGGGCACTGCTGTAGAACATAATAGGAGGCTGGGGTAGAAATAAAGGTGATACAGTTCAGTAGCCTTCTTGGTGGTAGAGTCACAATGACTCCCCCCACCATCTCCACTTGCCTGCCAGCTCAGAGCCATTTACTGGCTCAGTCAGACACCACTGACCTGTCCCAAGCAAGTGAGTAGTGAGACTAAAAAGTCAACTTAATATAAAGTAGATATTTTGGTATGAAATAGTTTATCATTATTTTATTTTCCTCAAAGCATTATTGTCAACACTTAGCAATAATTCTTACTTCTTTAGTGAAGCTTAAATAAGATTATTTGTAAGTTTCTTCCCTAAGCCAGACTACTATATGAGGAATCATATGAAACTGTTGTTTTCTGAAGACCAAAAATGGTCAAGTAGAAATTTCATAGGGATTAAGTTAAGCAATGTTTTATCTTCTATACTGGTCATAGGACTTCCCTCTAAAGCAGTTGATACTTTACTTGAGATTCATTACCATCTTACTTTCACTTTCATAGATCAAAGCTTCATGTTAATGGCAGGTTGTGTTTTGCCACATCCAACTCAATATCGCCAAACATAAACTCATTCCCACTCACAACCTAGCTAGCCTACTTCTCCTGTAATAACCATGTAAGCAATTGGCTCTCCCATATACCTAACATAGAAATCAAGAGGAAGTCTCAGTCCCCGCCTCGCTCCTGCCCTCTCACCAGCTCAAGCACTCAGGGCTTCGGTGCTCCATCAGCTGCAGAATTTCTTTCCTCTATGCTACTGAGCATCACCATAGTTCAGAACTGCATTACAAATGCATTATTGCCACGGTCACAGAAATACTCTTCACATTTGCATCTCTTTGTTCCTAAACAAAAGTTTCACTGCTGCCAGGAAGGTTTTTCCAGTGCTACAAATCCAACATATACTGCTCCTGATGAGAGATCTCATGGTCCTCACTGCCTAGAGATACATTACAAATTCCTAAATTGTAGCCACCTTGGATTACTTTTATTCTTGGTTTCATTTGTGTTTATCCTGGCTATTGATCTAGAATAGGCTACTCCCCCCAAGCCCCATCTTGACCAGCTTGGAAATCCCTAATCATCTTTGAGGGTCAAACTTAGAGTGCAGAGACAACTCCTTAATCCACCTCCCTGATGCCCCAGCAAATAGGATAACAAATCTCTGTCTTGTGGCTAAGCTTCTATACATACAATTATGGCAAGTTAACACATCATAGATTGTATTTACCTCCATCCTGGCTTTTATATTGTGAGTTTCTCAAGTAAACATAATTTTATTCAACTTGATTTGAAATAAGTTTAATTTGAAATAATTTGATTGTGAGTTTCTCAAGTAAATATAATTTTATTCAACTTCCTTTTCCCCAAATCCAACCCATTCCCTCATCATTACCCATGTTTATTGAAAAAGAGGATATGCAAACAAATGACTGCATAGACTTGCCAACCACTCAAATTACTTAGAAATAAAGATTCAGTTTATGAGTTCAGGCAGAACCAAGAAATATAGTATCTTTCATTTCTTTATTTTCAGAGACATTAGTTCTTCCTTTTAATATTAAATTTTACGCGAGGACAAGGCCTTACCCTCAAACACTTTTTCCTGGTATTATTTTCTTAGTTGTAACTGTAAACAAAGATTCCTTGAAGCCATGTATACCCAAACTATCTAAAAATTTCATATGTAAATATTTGTTTCACGTAAAACCATAATTTCACTATTAATCCAGCTCTCCTGTGTAGTATAAAAGGTGATATTGATTTGGTATTTCACTCCACATCCCATTGGCCAGCCTGTGGCTCACTTGCCTGGCTGGACAATATTTCACATACTGACAGCTCTAGTGACTACATCTTTCTGTTTCTCTGCCAATGGGTCTCCTCATCTCTATAGGATGGTGCTCAGCCCAGCACCAGAGTGGTTGCAGAGTCCTATTCCTTTAATTCCCCCAGGAACAACTTGTAAAGAATGATAGACAGGAGTGGGTAGATAAGTATCCCAGCTCCCTCATTTCTCCATGGCACAATTTTGATGTGTATTTTACCCAATTTCTCACAGTTCCCAGAGATATTGAACCTTAGGAGACCAGATAGTAATCTATAAATTAACATAATTTTAGTAGCTTTTCTCCCTTTTCAGTCTTTTCATTCCCTATTTTGTGCTTTTTTAATCACTTTTCAGATAAATTATTCACACTCAAGTCCCTGTCTTATTTTTTCAGGGAATTAAAAGTAATTTAATAAATATTTTGGGAATGTAGTACCTATCTGGTCCAGAAAAGAATAGGAAGTACAATAATAAAGTCACAAAATGTTAGCGCAAATGGGGCCATAATGATAATACCTCACACTCTTTCTCTTTTCCCTCTGATCTTGTCCTGCCTATTTTGTGTCTGGAAAATTCCTTATTTTCTAATCACTTGAATTAGTAGAGATGATGTTGAATTTTTTCAAAGTAATTGTATATGCAGGCAAGAATAAGACTTGACAAAGTTACCATATTCAAATTTTAAGGCTATCTTAACAAAGTACCACAAATGGGGTGACTTAAACATCAGAAACTTATTATCTCACAGTTCTTATATACCAGAATCAAGGTGTCATCAGAGTGAGCACCTTCTTTGGGATCTGAGGAAAGGCTCTGCCCTGGACCTCTCTCTATGGCATGTAGATGCCCATCTTCTACTTGTGTACCTCTCACTGCCTTGCCTTATTGTCTGTGTTTATATCCAAAGTTCACCTTTTTATTTTTTTATTTATTTTATTTTATTTTATTTTTTTATTGGTGCATTGTAATCATAAATCACATTGGAATACAAGACATGAGAGGATATACAAGCACACATCATCCAATTAGCCCTCATCCAATCCCCATCCCATTCCCTCCCCCTCCCTGGATCCCATGCTTGATTGGTGATTTTCTTTGATACATTTGTTTACATACCTCCTGAGTTTTAAAGAGGTTCCATCCTCCCCCATCCCATACCCTCTGATTGGTCACCTTAGTTGCTTCGCTATAGGGCCCTTTCTATAATTCGACCTCCTCTCATTACCCCTTTTCTCCTAGTTATTGTTAATTAGAGGAAGCATCTGGTTTTTATTTTTTGTGATATTTCTCTGTGCATGCTGCATTGCAAGTTCCAATCCTACTCTTGATGGCCCCAGTAGTGGCCTGGGCACCCAGAGGACTCTGATCCCAATCTCGCTTGCTCCAGCACCGGCCTTGCTTCATGGGAGGCCCCATTTCTGGCCTTGCTGGCTCCCACACCGACCTAACCCCTCGGCTGGCTCCGATCCTGGTCTCGGAGGCCCCAGCACTGGCCTTGCCTGAAGGCAGGCTCCGATCCAAGCCTCGCTGACCCTGGCACCGTCCTAACCCCTCTGCTGGCTCCGATCCCAGTCTCAGAGGCCCCAGCACCAGCCTTGCCTGAAGGCAGGCTCTGATCCTGGCCTCGCTGGCCCCGGCACCAGCCTTACCCCTCGGTGGGCTCCAATCCAGGCCTCGGAGGCCCCAGCTGCGGCCTTGCCTCAAGGCAGGCTCCGATCCTGGCCTCGCTGGCCTCGGCACCGGCCTTACCCCTCGGTGGGCTCCAATCCAGGCCTCAGAGGCCCCAGCACCAGCCTAACCCCTTGGCAGGCTCCGATCCCAGCCTTGGAGGACTCAGTAGTGGCCTTGCCTCACAGCAGACTCCGATGCCAGCCGCTGAAGTTCCCCTTTTTAAAAGGATACTGGTCATATTTTACTAGGGCCCACTCTACTGACGTTACTTTAACTTGATTCTTCTGTAAATACCTATCTCCAAACAAGTTAAATTCTGAGGTACTTTAAGTTAGAAATCCAGTATGTCTTCGTTTATAAAGAAGCAATGAACCCTCAACAGTTGACTCTATTAACTGTTAACATAACAATAGATTTCTCATAAAAATAAAATGGAATACTGCTCCACTTTCATGGTGCAGATTATAGGACACGGTCTTTCCTCCTCTTTTTAGTACAATCAGGTTAATTTTTCACCTTAAGTAAACTTTAGCAGTTTGGTTCTGTTCTTAGATGTAGAAGGGCCATACATTTTAGTTATTTAGTAGTACATTAAACACTTAAGAAGTGTTTAAATGCATAGGCCTTGAGCATTATTTTTCCCTATCAATAAAATATCATTCTGGTGAATTCATTTTATCTATTGCATTGTTAAATAAACTATCCTCCTATGATAATATGATAAACATCTGGTTTTTTGTTTGTTTGTTTGTTTTTGTTTTTGGTGGTACTGGGGTTCCTGGAAGCCCTTCTACCTCCAGGCTACACTCCCAGACACCTATTTTTTTAAATTTGGAAACAGGGTCTCTTAAGCCAGCGCGGCTGGCTTCAAACCTGCTTGATCCTCCTGTCTCTGCCTCCCAAGCGTGGGGATTACAAGCGTGCACCACCACGCCCAGCAGTAAACATCTTTATATACCATTATAGTAAACTATTTGATGACTGAATGATTACCTTTAGACATGTAGTTTGTTTTTACACATATGCAAATGCTTTCTACTGAGACCCTCAGAGTTAAACTACTGGTTTCAACTATATGCCTTTTAGATAGTGATTGCCAGAGTTCTTTCCATATGGACTATTCCAATTTGTTCTTCCAAAAAGAACGCATGAGTGTACTGTTTTCCCAGATACTCATTAACACTAGATGGTACGGTCTGAATATATGAGTTACTCTCAGAGCTCATGTTGAAACTTATTCATCTATGTAATGGTGTTGGGAGACTGGCCTTTAGGGCCGGAAAGTGAAGTCATAGTGAATAGGATTAATGCCCCTTTATATGAGGCCAGAAGGAAGCTCCTGGCCCATCTACTTTTGTACCACATCAGAATACAGTAACAAGTTACCTTCTTATAAGCAGATACTAAGCTTTCATATATTAGGTTTGCTGGTGGCCTGATCTTGGATTTCCCAACCTTGAGAACCATGAGTAATAATTTTTTGCTGCTTACCCAGTATATGCTATTCTATTATAACATCCCAAATGATAAAGATACTAGATAATTATCAGTTTCTTTTTGTAACTTTTGCAATAATAAAAAATCAATATTTTACTACTACTTTGATTTGTAGTCTCTCAATTGGAGGAAGAAGCAGAAGGAGCCTATTTCATTCATTGATTGTTTATTTCTATTTCTTCTATAGGTTGCTTATTTATATAATCTTTGTTTATTTTAAAATAAGTTTTGAACACTTTCTTACTTTTGTGTATGACAGTTATTTGGTATATGTTTGTAAAAATAGATTTCTTTTTCATTTTCATTTTCTTTTTCTTTCTTTCTTCTTTTTTTTTTTTTTTTTTTTTTTTTTTTTGGTGGTACTGGGGTTCCTGGAAACCCTTCTACCTCCAGGCTACACTCCCAGACTTATTTTATATTTTTATTTGGAAACAGGGTCTCTTAAGCCAGCAAAGCTGGCTTCGAACCTGTGCAATCGTCCTATCTCTGCCTCCCAAGCGTGGGGATTACAAACGTGTGCCACCACTCCTGGCCTTTGATTGAATATTTTTTTATGTTCAGTATATGTAAAGACACATGTTTTATTCCAAATACAAACCTAATAATAATCATCTGGGTACAGTGGCGCACGCTTGTAATCCCAGCATTTTGATCATGGTTCATGGACAGCTTCTGCTACTTAGCCAGGCCCTTCGCAACTCAGTGAGACTCTGTTTCAAAAAAAAATAAAAAGACTAAAAAATAGGACTGGGGGTGTAGCTTGGAGATAGAATGCTCCTGGGTTCGACTCCTAGTACCACACACACACAAAAAAAGACCTAATAATTTCCAAATCATGTTTTCTAATCTTTTTTTATTAATTTTCTCTGACTACACAAATTAAACTATCAATTATTAATTTTTTTTTCTTTTTTTCTTTTTTTTTGTGGTACTGGGGTTCCTGGAAACCCTTCTACCTCCGGGCTACACTCCCAGACCTATTTTTACATTTTTATTTGGAAACAGGGTCTCGTAAGCCAGCTTGCGCGGCTGGCTTCGAACCTGCGCGATCCTCCTGTCTCTGCCTCCCAAGCGCAGGAATTACAAGCGTGTGCCACCACGCCCGGCTCAATTATTAATTTTTAAAATGTTTTTGTTACATAGTAAGACAAATCCTTATTACTTATCTTTATCTGTATCATTTCTTCTAAATGAACTTTAAGATCAGCTTATCAAATGTCTTTTTATTTTGACTAGAATTGATTTCTGGGTATAAATGTTTAAGAAAATAATCCTTCCCTCTTCTCAAAAAGCAACTCTCAGCTGGGCGTGGTGCCTCGCACTTTTATTCCCAGTACTTGGGCATCTGAGACAAGAGGATCACAAGTTCATGGTCAGCCTCAGCAACTTGTGAGGTGCTCTGCAACTTAGTGAGACCCTGCTTCGAATTAAAGAATAAAATAGGGCTAAGGGTCTAGCTTGGAGGTAGAATGTCCCTGAATTCAATCCCCAGGACTACAAAAAAAAAAAAAGCAACAAAAGCAACTCTCCATAAGTAAGTTAGTCTAGTCTGTTTCTGTGGTCTGTTACCACACTCTCCTGACAAATGTATCCTTATAGTAGTCTTGAAATCTGACAGCAGAAGCCACAGCTGTTCTGCTTCTTTTCTAAGAATGCTTTGACCTTTTTAGGTCACTTGCATTTTCATGTAAATTTTAGAATCACTTTTTAGATTGTTTTAAAATGCTTTAAATTTTTTTATTGGGATTGCTTAGAATCCATTCAGCCAATTTGAAAAAAAAATTGGTATATAAACATAATTAAGTCTTCCAATTCACAAATATGTTTCCATTTTACCCTTCTTCAATTGTTCTTAGTAATATTTTATAGTTTTCAGGGTAGAAATCTTGGAGTTGTTAAATTTATTTATTTAGTTCCTCACAGTCCTAAATTTTCTACATGGTTTTAAATGATGCTTTTAAATTTCACTTCCAATATTTGATGTAAATAGTGTATAGAAATCCAATTGATATTTTTATATGGTGGCACTTGTATTCTCTGATCTTGCTAGATTCATATATTAACCCTAATAGTCCTTTTGAAGAATTTCTGGCACCATGAATGTGCAATTTCTGAACAAAATAATATATGTATGTAAGTATATACTTAATATTTAATAGTATATATTTGATAGACATGTTTTATATATAGTATAATAAATTTATACAGTAATATAATATAAAAATATAATTTTCAGAAAAATATAGAAGTAATGATAATGGACTCCTTGTCCTCACTTTGGACAAAAGTTTTAAATAGCTTATAACTTTATTTATGATAGTATTGTACCATTGTTTTAGGCATACTTTATGAGACAGAAGGTCTTTCTTTTCCTAATTTCTGAAAATTTATTTTCTTATATCATGAATAGTTAATGAATGTTCTTTCTATATTTTTGAGATAGTAATATAATTGTCTCCTTTATCACTTATTCAGTTAATTACATTAGTTGGATCTTGAATACTAAACCAATTTTGCATTTCTGGGAAAACTTCACTGAATTTGTGTCTAAATTATTTTGTGTATTATAGTTATTAATAAATGTTTTAGACATCATAGCATAAATTTGATATCGAGTATTTTAAATACTTTAAATATAAGTTAATTTAACTACTGTTAATTTAAAATCAAATGTTTAAGTATATTATACATTTTTTAAAATATCAAATGTATTTATTATTAAATATTTTAATTATTCTTATATTTTTAAATATTTTTATATTTTTCTGCATATAATTCTCTATTTTGCTATGGACTTTGGTACTATGGTTATGATATATATTAGTTTATAATTTTCTTTTTGTGTGTGTGGTACTGGAAATTGAACACAGGGGTCTTCTACCTCTGACCTACATCCTCATCTCTGTTTTTTATTTTGAAGCAGGGTTATGATAGATTGCTGAGGGTATCATTAAGTTACTGAGGCTGGCCTCAACCCTGTGATCTTCCTATCTCTGTTCCTGAAATTCTGAAGTACTGAGATTAGAGATGTGGGCCACCATGCCTAGCTTAATTTTTTTAAATATCCCTGATGGTCTCATACAAATGTAGGACAATGTTTCTACCTTCTCCATTACTAAATACAGTCTGCATAACTGTTGTGTGCATTTATGAATGTATCACTTTGAATTTCACTATGATGCATACTGCACCAAAACAATTGTAAAAATACTAAATCATGAAAAGTGTTCCTTATTAAATATAGGAATATACATATTAAATTATTTTCCATTTTTGTATATTTTATGTAAATAAATAATTGTGTTTTGCAAGAAAATGCTAGTTTTATTTGTTTTTAAATGTGTTTGCCATGGTGTTTTATAGTAATCCCTATGATCATTTTAAATTTTGTAAGATATCTGGTAAAGTCCTCTATTCCATTGCTGATATTAGTGATTTGTGTTTTCTACCTCTTTTTTCTTGATTAATCTTATTGAGGGGTTATCATTATTACTAATATTTACTAAAATACCTGTTTTTTTTTTACTTTGAGGATTTGGAATTATTTGTTTTACCTATTTTTAAAATGTATTAAACTTAACTTATCTCAACTATATTTTGATTTCCAAATCATCTCCCTACTTGTATGCATTGAATCCCCCTTCTATTAAGGACACAGAAGTCACAATGCTTTGGTAATACAAAAGTCAGATCTTGCTCTGGCTTAGTCAACATTCTCATAGCTATAATCTAAAAGACTGACAGGTAACCAAGATGATGGAAGATTTATTTGCTGTTTCCTTGAGGATTTGGGGTTCAGTCCATATGAGGCCAGAGACCATGGATCAGGCATGACAGTAGAAAGCTAAGAGGAGAGCCCACAGACTCTGCTCCTCACATCAAAGAGGTCGAAAGCAAGAGAGAGCATGGAAGAGGAGAAAAAACATATATAATCCCCAAGGCTGTACCTCCCAGGCCTCACCTTGCCATGTCCTATGGGCCCAGGCCACCACCCACATAAATGCAGTACAATTGATTTATCCACTAATGAGATTACAACCAAACCTAGCTTCCAACATTACTACTTTGTTTCTATGAGGATTAGGGTGGTGTTACAAATCCAAAGCTTTTATATTCTCCCAACCCTCATACCATCTCTATCCCCATCTTCTTCCCTTTCTTCTTTCTGACTTCTCTCCAGCTTTTCTTCATATTTCTGGGTTACCTCCTACTTTCTTATCTCCTTCAATATTTTAAATCAAGATAACTCCTATAACAACTTAGGAGGGAGAGGGTACTTCTTGAAGTTGAAAAGGGCATAGTTACTCAAGACCTCTAACAAATATCACAGATAAATAGTAAGTAATAAACACTGTCCATCTGAGACTGGTATGAGACAAAGATGCCCACCGACAGTTTCTTACTTCAGTACACTATCAGACATTCTAATAGGGAAAATAAGGCAATGAAAGATATTTGATTTACAAGAATTAAAAAGGAAGAAAAATGTATCATTAATGATTAATTACATGATTGTACATGTAGAAAAATTACAGATTAATTATTAGTATTTAAAAGTATATTTAACAAGGTCACTACATAAATGTTAATAACAGGACTTCCAGGAAGATGGCAACCGAGAAAAGCAGCATTTACGAGTCCCACTAACACTCGATCTCTATTGCCATAAAATCAGTGCTTTTCATAGCCAGAAGACACTATCAGCAGAGAAATAAAAACTGTAAATTAAAGGGACAGAGAAAAAGAATACTAGAAGAGCAACCAGAGATCAGAAAAGAAACCAGCCTGCATTGCAGCAGTGGAGCCACAAAGGCACCATCTACCCTCACAGCACCAGCCTCCAGAGAAGAAAGGTAATCAAGGAGCTAAAGTGAGCAGCTGCAGATCATTCAGGTGTAATTCAGCAGTTTTTTTTAGCACAAACAACATCAAAAACTACCAGTGACCAAGCTCATCATGCCCTCCAGGAACTCAGAACATAGGTCAAAACAAGAAAAAAAATACTCCAGCCTCACGACCTAGGGCATGATAGCAGTGCCATATTGCCAGAGGCAGCAGCGAGTTCACCACACCTGCAACATCTCCAAATCAGCGCAATCAACAACTGTAAATGAAACTGCAGGCCCTAAAGGAGAAATCTTAGCACTGCACCCCCAGGGACTTGGGCAGCTTTGATAATATCCCTGAGTCTGAGATTTTGCAGTCTAATTCAGTGAAGTAGTAGCGTTGGCAGAGATACTACACCCTAGTCACAGCTCCCCATGGGAAAACACCCAGCCTGGCACCCCCACAGTTTCATGCAGCCTTGATTAACTCCCTGGGTCTGAGACTTTGCGATACAACCCAGTAAAAGAGTAGTGGCAGCTGAAACCAAAGGTGAAACCTAAGGTATCAATAATCTCTTCAAAGAAATAATAGCAGAAAATTTTCCAAACATAGAACAAGAGGTCGATAGATAGGTCCAGGAAATTTATAGAACTCCCTTTAGACAGGAGCAGAGAAGAGGTTCCCCATGCCACATAATTGTCAAAATGACCAATGTGGAAGCCAAGCAGAGAATCTTAAAGGCAACAAAAACAAAAGGCCAAGTGACATTCAGAGGCAAACCAATTAGAATCATGACAGACTTCCCAAACCAAGTCATTAAAGCCAGAAGGGAATGGAGTAACATATTACAAATTCTCAAAGAAAACAATTTCCAGTGAAAATTTTTCTACTCAGAAAAACTACCTTTCAAATTAGATGGGGAAATAAGAATTTTCCATGACAAATAGAAACTGAAGGAATTTATGTCTTCAAAATCAGCACTAGACAAATATTCAAAGAGATTAACTACATAGGAGAAATAGGTAATACACACCAGAACCAGAGAAACAAGAGTTTCCATCCAGCAGACAACTAAGCGAAGAAGAATAAACAGTACCTCAAAGAGAAATAAAATCTTAACATGTTACAATTTAAAAATTGTCTCTCAATAATCACACTGAATGTAAATGGCCTCAACTCCCCAATAAAAATACATAAAGGGTCGAAATGGATTAAAAACCAGAATCCATCCATCTGGTGCTTACAAGAAACACACTTTATAAGTAAAGATAGGAACAAACTCAAGGTAAAGGGCTGGAACAAGGTAAACCATGCTAATGGAACTTGAAGGCAAGCAGGAATAGCAACTATGATATCAGACAAGTTAGACTTCAAACCCAAACTTATTAGAAGAGACAAAGAAAGGCATATTTTACCGGTAAAAGGAATAATCCAGCAAGAGGAAATAACAATAATCAACATCTATGCCCCAAAAATAGGTGCAGCTACTTTCATAAATCAAACTCTTTGTGACATGAAGTCACACATAAATCCCAATACAATAATACTGGGAGACTTCAACACACCTCTCAGAACACTAGACTGATCTTCCAGACAAAAAGTCAGTAAAGACACCTCATAACTAAAGAATACCATTAACCAAATGGACCTGTTGGACACATATACAATATTTCACACAACTACAGCAGAGTTTACATTTTTCTCAGCTGCTCACAGAACCTTCTCCAAAATAGATCACATCCTGGGACACAAAATGAGCACTAATGAATTAAAAAAATGTTACCTACTTCCATGTGTCATTTCAGACCATAATGAAATGAAACTAGAAATCAAATATAAGAAGACTCAGACAAACAACATAAACATGTGAAGACTGAACACCACACGTCTGAATGAAGAATGGGTCATAGAAGATGTAAGAGGTGAAATTAAGAAATTTCTAGAAACAAATGAAAATAAAGATACAACATATAAAAACCTCTGGGACACTGTGAAGGCAGTATTAAGAGGAAAATTTATAGCACTGAGTGCTCACATAAGAAAAACAGAAAATCTTCAAATAAATAACCTAACAACACACCTCAAAGCCCTTGAAAAGCAGGAACAATCAAATCCCAAAGCCAGTAGGAGACAGGAAATTATTAAAATTAGAACAGAAATTAATGAATTAGAGAATAAAAAAATACAGAAAATCAACAAAACCAAAATCTGGTTTCCTGAAAAAATTAACAACATAGATAAAGAGAGATAAACCCAAATTATGAAGATAAGAGGTGAAAAAGGAGACATTACTACTGACAGTGTAGAAATTCAGAGGATTATCAGAAACTATTTTGAAAAATTATATTCCAACAAAATGAAAAATCTAGAGGAAATTGACAACTTTCGAGATAAATACAACCTTCATAAACTGAGTTAAGAAAATACAGAACACTTAAACCAACCAATAACAAAGAGATTGAAACAGCAATAAAGAGCTTACCATCAAAGAAAAAAGCCAAGACCAGATGGTTTTCCAAGTGAATTTTTTTTTTTTTTTTTTTTTTTTTTTGGTGGTACTGGGGGTGGAAACCAAAGGTTTTCTACCTCCGGGCTATACTCCCAGACCTTTTTCCTTTTTAATATTTTATTTGGAAACAGCGTCGAAGCCAGCCTCAGCCTCAGCTACTTAGTTGCTGAAAGCCTCACTAAGTAGCTGAGGCTGGCTTCGAACCTGTGCCATCCTCTTGTCTCAGCCTCCCATGTGCGGGGATTACAAGCGAGCTCCAAGTGAATTCTATAACTCCTTTATAGAAAAGATAATCCCAATACTCTTCAAATAATTTTGTGAAATAGAAAAAAGTGGAACTCTCTCAAATACATTCTATGAAGGCAACATCACACTAATACCCAAACCGAATAAAGACAGTTCAAGGAAGGAAAACTACAGGCCTATATCTCTGATGAACTTGGATGCAAAACTATTAAACAAAATACTAGTGACACGCATTCAAAACCACATAAAGAAAATCATACACCATGACCAGGTAGGGTTCATCCCAGAGATGCAAAGCTGGTTTAACATATGAAAATCAATCCATGTAATTCATCATATAAACAGAATCAAAGACAAAAATAACATGATAATTTCAACAGATGCTGAAAAACCATTGGATAAAATCCAACATCCATTTATGATAAAAAAAAAAACACTGCAGAGAACTGGAATAGAAGGAACATATCTCAACATCATAAAGGCAATCTACAATAAGCCCACCACCAACATCATATTAAATGGGGAAAATCTTCAAGAATTCTCCCTAAAAAGAGGAAAAACACAAGGATGTCCATTAACACCACTTCTCTTCAATATAGTACTAGAGACTCTAGTCACAGCAATAAGGCAAGAAAAGGAAATCAAAGGAGTACAAATAGGAAAAGAAGAACTCAAACTTTCACTATTTGCAGATGACATGATACTATATTTAAAATACACCAAAACTCACCCAAAAGGCTTATATAACTGATCAGCAAATTCAGCAAACTGTCCAGATATAAAATCAATCTTAAAATATCAGAAGCTTTTCTGTACACCAACCATAAATCCACTGAAAAAGAAATTCAGAAAACACTTCCACTCAGGATCTCCCACAAAAAAATAAAATACTTAGGAATAAACTTAACCAAGTTAAGTAAAAGATCTCTACAAAGAAAATTGTAAAACATTAGAAAAATAAAAGAAAATCATAGAAGATGGAAAGATCTTCCATGTTCATGGATTGGCAGAATAAATATCATTAAAATGGCATCCTTCCAAAGTAATCTACATATTAAACTACCAAGATCATTCCTCAAAGACATAGAAAAAACAGTCCTTAAATTTATTTGGAATAACAAAAAGCCCAGAATAGCCAAGGTAGTTCTCAGCAACAAAAACCATGTAGAAGGAATCACAATACCTGACTTTAAACTATACTACAAAGCCATTGTAATAAAAACAGCATGGCACTAGAAAAAAAAAAAAACAGATACATAGACCAATGGAACAGAATAGAAGACCCAGAAACAAGTCCACACACTTTCAACCAATTGATTTTTGACAAAGGGGCAAAAAAAATAAAATGGAAAAAAGATAGCCTGTTCAACAAATGGTGTTGGCGAAACTGGTTAACCATATGCAAAAACTGGAAATTAATCCCACTTTCTCACCCTGCACAAGAGTCAATTCAAGATGGATCAAAGACTTGGAAATCAAACCAGAGACCTTGAAGCTCCTTGAAGAGGGCATAGGTCCAAAACTGCAACACATAGGCACAAATAAACACTTTCTCAATCAGACTCCAAAGGCACAACAAAAGGCGAATCAATGTGTGGGATTGCATGAAACTGAAGAACTTCTGTTCAGCAAAAGAAACTGTCAAGAACCTGAATCGAGAGGCAACAGAATGGGAGAAGTTTTTTGCCACCTATCCTTCCAATAGATGACTAATATCTAGAATATACAGAGAGCTCAAGAAACTCAACACTAAAAAACAAATCATCCAATCAAAAACTGGGCAAGTGAACTAAATAGACACTTCATGAAAAAAGATATTCAAATGGCCTATAAATGCATGAAAAAATGCTCAACATCATTGGCAATCAGAGAGATTCCAATCAAAACTACCCTGAGATTTCACCTAACTCCGACTAGAATGGCAATCATTCAAAACACAAACAATAACAAATGACGGCAAGGATGTGGATAAGTAAAAACTCTAAAACATTGTTGGTGGGATTGCAAATTAGTGCAACCACTTTGGAAAACAGTATGGAGAATCCTTAGAAGAATGGCAACAAATCTACCATTTGATCCAGCAATACCACTTCTGGGTATCTACCCAAAAGGAAGGAAACCAAACTACCAAACTAATGCATGTGTATCTATGTTCATAGCTGCGCAATTCACCATAGCCAAACTATGGAACCAGCCAAGATGTGCATCAACAGATGAATAGATTACAAAAGTGTGGGATATGTACACAATGGAATTTTATTCAGCCTTTAAAAAACTCATTTACATAATTTTCAGGAAAACAGATGAAACTGGAGGACTTTATGCTAAGTGAGATTAGTCAGTCACAAAAAATAAGAAATCAGATGTTTTCCCTAATATGTGAAAGCTAAGGAGAAATGGGTCATAGGAGGAACTCTAGATGAAAAAGTAAATACTATAGCGGAGATGAGGGGATGGGAGGGGGGAAGAAGGAAACTCTCCAAAACACACAATGTACTTAAACATATCGAAGTCAACCACTAAGCCAAGCAAGGGAAGGAGAAATGGGGAGGGATTGGGGTGGGAATTGGGTAGGGGTTAAATTGGTGATGTGTACATGTATGACCACACAATTTTTTAACCCAATATTATGTATGAATATAATGCATCAATAAAAAAATTTTTAAAAATGTTAATAACAAAACATATTTATTTCCATATCCTATCAAGAATAAATTTGAACTTTAAAAAGAATATCACATATATTAGCAAAAATAAATTCAGGAATAAATTAAAGAACTAAAAAATTCTACACAGAATCACTATAAAATATTACTACCTAATTTATAGTATATACCATTGTCATCGATTGAGAAAGTCAATATTGTAGATATGTTCTTCAAATCCCTATTGATTAATTTCAATATTAATAAAAAACCAGAAAGCTTTTAGTTTAGAAATTATAAGTAATTCTAAAACTTATATGAAATTTGGAGGCTACCCAACATAATCATAAAATATATACCTGTGTTAAAGGACTTGAATTACTGGATATCAAGGCTTTTTACAAGGCTGTAGTCATTAAGACATTTTAGCAACGATGCAAGAATAAATGAATAGAACAATAAGCCAGAAGAAAATGCCCAGAAACAGGCCTACTTATGGAGACATTTGATTTATTACAATGCTGTCTCTGCAGCACTGTAGAGAAAAAATGGTCTCTCCAATAAATGTTGCTGAGTCACTGAGATATGTTTGAAATCTTATTGAGATAAAATGATAAAGCTTTTGCAAGACTATAATATCTTTATAACTTTGGGATATGCCAAGACCTCTTAAACAGAACAAAAACCTTAACTATAAAAATAAATACTGTCTTTAAGTCACAAAGTTAAGTCATCAAAAGCTGCAAAGTATAGCCATTTTTTCACTATCCATTGGAGATTGGCTCCAGATCCCCTGTCCTCCAGATATCAAAATCGTCAAGTCCTTCATATAGTATTTGAGTAGTGGTACCTATGCACATCTTCCTATTTATTTATTTATTTATTTATTTATTTATTTATTTATTTATTTGTGTGTATGTAGTACTGGGGATTGAACCCTTATTCTGGTTGACTGAACCTCAAAACTACACCCTAATCCTATTTTATTTTTATTTTGAAACCAGGTCTCACTAAGTTGATGAGAGTCTCACTACTTGCTAGGGTTGTCCTCAAACCTGTGGTCCTCCTGTCTCAGCCTCTCAAGTGCTGGGATAACAGGAATACACCATCAAACCAAACTCTATTTACTTTAAATTATCTCTAGATTAGTCCTGATACAACGCAAATACTATATAAATAATTGTTCTGCCATATTGTTTAGGAATAATATTAAGAGAAAAAAGCCTGTAAATCTTCAGTGCAGACATTTATTTTCTGAATATATTTCCATTTATAGATTTGGAACCACAGACACAGGGAGCTGTGTGTGAATGTAAGTACATATATGTATGTGTTTGTATGTGTATATAAGTGTGTACATATATGTGTATATGTATGTTTATGACTATGTGTGCATATGTGTGAATGTGTGTGTGTGTGTGTGTGTGTGTGTGTGTGTGTGTGTGTGTGAGTGAGTGTGTGTGTTGTTTGAGGGATGGCTTCAGAAATATCTGGCCTCCTTTATGCAAAGACAGAGTAGGTAGGGACAAATCCTCAGAGATTAAGGGGCTGGCAGTGAGCCTTCTGGACATTTGGGATATGGACTGAACAGGTTAGAAATTTCATTTATTTCATACTTTTTCTGGATCTCTTCCACACTAACCAGAGTATCTCCTCCAAAAGGGCAGAGATTTGGAATTTGAGAGTTTGTTCTTATTTGACATATGAATATACTCAATATATATTCATCAAATAAACAAATGGATAACAATTCAAAGTATTCTTTCAGTCTAGTCCATTGTCATCTTCAGTATACATAACTTAAATAGAAAAGGCTAACACTCGTTTTCAAATTCATTGGCAGCAGTATTCTATGTGGTAAAGAGGAAAGCTTTCCTCCTCACTATATGTTTCACCATTTTATCTCCTTTCTTGATATGACTGGGCTCTTGACTAGAGGTAGAAAATGAAATGTTTGCCACACATATTCTCTAAGGAAACAGAGTATATGTGAATGCAAATTTGTATGGTTATTTCCCAGTATCTACAGGAGACTACAGGACCCTTGTGGGTTCCAAAAATCCATATATGCTCAAGTGTCTCTTATTAAATGGTATAGTTTTGCCTATAACCTATGAAAGTTCTTATGTAATTTAAATAATATCTAAATGATTTATAACACTTAATATATTCTTATATAAATAGTTGCTATACTGTCTTGCTCATGGAATGACAAGAAAAATGTCTGTATATATTCAGAACAGTTTTTTAATATTTTTAATCTGTGATTGATAGGATCTCCAAATGCAGAACCCACAGCTACAGATATAGAAGGCCACTTGTGTGTGTGTATGTGTGTGTGTGTGTGTGTGTGTGTGCGCGCGCGTGTGTGTGTAAAAGTTACAACCTGGTAGCATTTACTCTTATAAGTGTTTATAATTTATTTGATTTGCATTTTTGCATCCATTATTTTTCTGCTTGATAGACAAGAGTGTTCAGGGTAGCCTTTTGTTTTTAATAATAACAATCATAATAATCAAAATAAATATGATGCTTTTAAAACAATGTAAAGTGTTTAAGTGAGTTCAAATATGTGTATGCAAAATTATCCTAAATGCATTCTTTTTACAGGATTTAAATAGTCTGGCATGGACTTATTAAAACTTATGAATAGCTGGGTGTGGTGGAGCACGATTGTAATCCCTGTGCTTGGGAGGCTGAGACAGGAGGATCGCATGGGTTCGAAGCCAGTCTCAGCTACTCAGTGAGGCTTCCAGCAACTTAGTGAGACCCTGTTTCCAAATAAAATATAAAAAAAAAAAGGTCTGGGAGTATAGCTCGGAGGTAGAAAGCCTCTGGGTTCTACCCCCAGTACCACCAAAAAAAAAAAAAACAACTTATGAATATTAGCCTTCATTTTACCTTAAGTGTCTTAGATAACAATAACCAGTTTGAAGAGGTAGCTTCAACTCTTGACATTTCTTTAGCCAGGGACCTCTGTTATGGTCTCCATTTTTTCTTGTAAATCACAGATTGCACATAGATCTTTTTGTGGGAGAAGGACCACAAGTGTTCTTTTCAATAATTAAAGGCTATTAAAATTAAAGGCTTCTGCAGGGCGTGGTGGCACACACTTGTAATCCCCGCACTTGGGAAGTGAAGACAGGAGGATCGCACAGGTTCGAAGCCAGCCTTGCTGGCTTAAGAGACCCTGTTTCCAAATAAAAATATAAAATGGGTCTGGGAGTGTAGCCCGGAGGTAGAAGGATTTCCAGGAACCCCAGTACCACCAAAAAAAATTAAATTAAATTAAAGACTTCGAATATCATTTATACTTAGCTCAACTTTGACCACATCTCACTTTTTTTTTTCTTGTGATACTAGGGATCGAACCCAGGGGCATTCTACCTCCAAACTCTACCACCAGCCTTATATTTTGTTATTTATTTTGAAACAAAGTCTCACTAAATTACGGTGGCCCTAAGTAGCTGAGGCTTGCTGCAAACCTGCAACCTCCTGTCTCAGCCTCCCAAGTACTGGCATTACAAGTGTGAGCCACCATATCCAGTTCACTTCCCACCTTTCTTATTTTCAGAACCACTGATGATTGTAGGTTCTTAATAATTCACCTTCTTCTCCATCTCCCTGGGCTCTTTTAACAGCATTCTCTAAGAAGAACTGATATGAACACTTCTGAGAATAGTGTCCCTCAATAATTGGAAGATATCTCACTGGCTCTACAATATCCTCCCAGCTCCCAACATCACTATACAAGTGAATCCTTGTGGGATACACAATATATACCTCTTTGGAGAATACGAAAATTATATCCAAATCATAGCACATGACATGCAATTTACCGCCTCTCTTATTGACTGCATCAAGTTCTAATTTTCTTTTTTCTATATGGAATGATTTGCAACCAAAAATCTTTTATTCAGCCATCAAGTTAGTAATAGTAAAATGAAAAGTAAATAAATTCACCCTGCTACCAACAGAGAGGTTGATATTGTATAGTACAGATGATCACTAATAAAATTTTCTAACTCAACTTCAAAATTTTAATCAAATTGTACAAGTAAAGGCATGTGAAAAGGTGATTTTGCTGTATTTGTCAAAGTTTGTAAGAATAAGAATTTCAAGCTCAGGAGAGGCCTGTAAGTGAGCAAATTAAATCTCTTTTCATTATCAACTCAGCCTGTCTCAAGCATTTCAATATAGTCATCTGTTACTTAGGAAAATATGAAAAGTAGGAGAATAGAGAATCTCAGATTATGAAATGACATGACCTTCCTCTAGGGACCCCAGTAGCTACAACCTGCATGTCAAGACTACTGTTAATCTACAGACCAACCAGCCAATTGCCCAGTGAACTCCTTTAACCTCAACTAAACTAGTTTCTTCCTGCAGAAATCCAAGCAGCACTTGTCAAGACCTGAGTTTACAAACTGCCCCAGCAGGAGCCTGAATGCCTATAGAGATTTTCATGGCAAATTCTAATATCATTACTCTTGCACTTATAAGCCATTAAGTAAAAAGAGGGTTACTTGAACATAAGCATTGCAATACTGCCAGGTCTATCTGAGAACCAATATGGTGTGTAGTATCTACAGTGTGAAGATTCAAAACATGATGATTTGGTATTTGTATCATAGCAATGAAAAACTATCACAAGTATTATGACCCCCTTTTTCCCCAGAACAGCCCACTCTATGACTGAATGGAGTTGGTGTGTCTACACTCAGAAGGACCCACTCTCTGGTGAGAAGACTTGGGGGGGCGGGTGTCCACACTGCTTCCAGAGTTCCAAGCCAGATTATCTGAGTGATAAAATAGCTGTCATCCCTATTACTGCATCTTTCCCTTTACTCCAGTGGTGCTTCCTGGAATTATCTTCCAAATACACTATTGTACTCAAATCCTTATCTCAGGACTGATTTTAGGAAATTTAAACTGGGCCATATTTACTCTAAAAGTGTGCACATATGCATTTTTTATGATCATTGTATCTTTGAGAAATAGAATAGACAATGCATATTGTTACTTTTTATTTTACAGAGGAATAAACTGAGATTCACAGAAGTTAAGCTCCCACTACACACAACAGCAATTATCAGGAATTCTTAGGTAGTAACAAAGAGAAAACATAAGTCTTCTGACTTCAAAATAAAATTTTCAGCAGGCATGGTGGCACACCCTTGTAATTCCAGTTCTTGTGAGGCTAAGATAGGAGGATTACAGGTTTGTGGCCAGCCTCAGCTACTTAGTGAGGCCCTCTGCAACTTAGTGAGAGCCTGTCTCAAAATAAAGAATGAAAAATAGGACTGGGGTGTAGCTCAGAAGTAGAATGTCCCTGGGTTCAATACCAGTACCGCAAAAAAAAAAAAAAAAAAAAAATCTACTGTGCCATATCATTTGAGAATATCACTCTTGGGCCTCCATTTCCAACAAGTAGATGAAAACCGTATCATGAAAACTTGAGTCTGTAATAAACGTGACACTTTGACTTTATTATTACTGTCTTAGGAACAGTCACCAATATATGTTTTAAGGGTACTTTGTCCCATGTACTCCAAAGATTTACTACACATACATTGGTGAGAATTCTTCTTTAGACTGTTCTTTGGGAACTACTAGCAAGGTGTAGAGGCTCCCAGTCTCTGTAGGGAAATGGCAGGCAAAACAGACTGTCTACAACAGATTGTCTTTCAGTTTACAAGCTTCACCTTCAGAAAGGTGGTATGTCAAGCTGCATGAGCTAATTGCTTTAGCTTTGAGGTGCTGTGGCTTATTAAAAATTCTCACTCCTTCATTGATTCCCCATGGCTTTTCAAAAAGAAAGGACACTTCTAATGCATCACATGAAGAGCCTGTGATACGATATCATCAGGAGCTGAGGGCAATCAAAGTCCAGATTTCAAAACTCATTGCTGCAAAATGTTTACTTGTCAGATCTCATTTGTTGACAGTGTTCAAATGTGTGTAATTTCTTGCAAGGCCGCCTTTTAGAATGTGCAGACATGGCAGTAATGAAGAAAATTTGTACGGTGGATGAACTGTGAGCCCGAGTGCTGGAGCTTGACTTGGTAAAGTCAACACAATGCCCGCATTAGTATTCAGATAAAACTTCAGATCTTAGGAGCAAGCTGCCATACAGTCAATTTGTCAAGATAAAACTTCAGAGCCTTGTTCTGTGTCTTCTCTCAAATAATCAAACTTCCAAGACAACCTGAGAGGCAATTTCAAGGATAGTGATGACAATCTCTTTTTTGAGCGTTTCACTGAATATAGTGACAAAATGTTTAGTCAAGATCTTTACATAAGACTCCCATGTATTTGAAAACACTTTTAATAGTGTTGTATATTAATTATTCAACTGATTGTTAAATACCTTATACATGGGAGACAAACATTTTTTTTTTATTGTGACTAAAGACAAGGTAATCTAAGCTTTGGAAAAGGTATGCCTACGCTTCATTTTGTGAACTTACTTTATAGCCATTTAGTTCAATTACAATCTAGTCCCTTTATCCTTGCCCGTATTTGAAAAGATTAAATGCTTAATACACTAAATCCAACTTTATAAAAGTAAGATATTAGATCTAAACAATAACTAAGAAGTATAACCAACTCAGAATTAACTTTCAAAGTGGTAGTGGCTATATGTTTATTCCTCTGTCACTTTAAATTTCTACATCGCGCTGAGCATGGTGGCGCACACTTGTAATCTCAGCATTTGGGAGGGTAAGAAGGGAGGATCATGGTTTGCGGATAGCCTCAGCTGCTTGGCGAGGCCCTTTGCAACTCAGTGAAACCCTGTTTCAAAAAATTAAGAATAAAAAAATAAGGCTGGCCATGTAGCTTGGAGGTAGAAGGCCGGTGAGTTTCATCCCCAGTACCGCAAAAAAATAAAAATACATAAATAATAAATTTTTACATTGGTCATCATTACTCAAAGTACAGAGCTTCTCAAAGTATACTCTAAAAGTTTTATATCCTAAAGATACCAATAGGCATGATTTGCTTAAACAAGGTAAAAATTTTAGTGGCCAAATAAGGATAAGAACTGCTTCTTTAAACAAATCTAGAATCTGTTGGTTTAAACTAAGTTGAAGATTTCATAGTAGGATACTGCAGAACATTTAACATGCTAGCACTATTGTACTCTACAAAAGGGGTTACAGATAATAGTGTTTCTTAAATAAAATTTCTCATTAAGTTTATTTTCATGGGGCTATCTCCACAGAATAAAGTATTGGAAATATTATCAATATGCTGAAAGGAATGAAAGTTTCTTTCATTTGAATTGGCCTTCATTATCATGTCAATAAAATTGGTAGCTTAGTTTACCAATAATATCTTAGTAATTTACTTGTACATTGATTTGCCCAGAAAATTAAGGCCTTTTGTCCTTGCTGTTACAAAAATTTATTTTAAATCTGCAGGACTAAAAATTATCAAAAAGGACAGTTGATTCTCAAAGCAGTCATTTATGTAAGTAGAATTTCAAGGAGTCTATTCAGTTTCTAAGCTGTTTTACCTTTAATAAGAGTATCATATACATGTCAGATGTTTTACTCCCCTACAAGCCAATGTTCACAGAAAAAAAAATTATCAGAAAGTGGCAGACTAAAGATAAAAAAGAAAAAATGACAATACTGGTTTTGGTGGCATCAGTAGTCCTAAGAAGTAGGATATGAGCTAGAAATAAGCCAAGCAGTTGGGAAGAAACCTTTGTGGTTTCCATTCATGGAGCTTATTTGTCATGTGAAAAAACACAAGCTCATTACAGTTAAGATGGGTGTCTTGAAGGAGAAATGTGTGGCTGTGTTTAGCATATAGACTCAACCAGAACCAGAAGGGGGATCAGATCAGGAGGGGATTTCTCAGTAAATACCCCTCTGGCTAGAATATAAAGTCTGAGCTGAGGATCAGGTGTCAACACATTCTAAGCAAAGTAGATGGCATGTGCAAAAATTCTAGTGCTGAAAGATAAGACAGAAGCCTGGTCAAAGGTGGGTTATTCCTAGGAGGTCCTCAGCATGTGTCACAGTTTCTTTCATGCCTGAGGGAGTCCTTATTATCTATTCACTTGCTTATCATAGATGCATTATGCACAAGATTCCCCTAGAGGATACAAAAGACATGTAATATACTTCAAAATAATATATAGCCCAGTAGTAATTATGAATGAATGAAGAAAATGAAACAAAGACAAAGCAATATTGGATCCCATTAAATAGCATCTGAAATATAAAAGACCATGCTAGAACTAGGTCATTCCACTCAGTGTGTCAAACTGAGGTCATCAAGCCAAGGGTACCTTACCTAAGCATGTAGAGGAGCCTGGCATGGTGGCGCACACTTGTAATCCCCGCGCTTGGAGGCAGAGACAGGAGGATCGCTCAGGTTAGAAGCCAGTCGCGCTGGCTTAAGAGACCCTGTTTCCAAAATTTTTAAAAAAAGTACAAAAAATAGATCTGGGAGTACAGCCCAAATGTAGAAGGGTTTCCAGGAACCCCGGTACCACACACACACAAAAAAAAAACAAGTATGTAGAGGGTGCTTACATAAAATACTCTACGGTGTTTGAAAATGTGTTGTATACAAGCTAAAACAGAATTCACCTTTAAATGCCAAAAGTTATTTCCATTTGATAGGAAGTAAAGCCCTTTTCATCTTCAGAGAACTCTCTTCCTTCTCTCAGGAAAATACCCTTCATTAGCCTGTTAATTATGTAGATGTAATAATAATAATGTATGATATTTTATTTAAATCTCAAAAGGGTCCTATGAGTAATATACTAATAGTATTAGCATCCCTATTTTACAGATGAGAACTGTAGAGGGGTTTATTTACTTTCTTAAGGTCTTATTGGATCCAGGACTAGAACCCTGGCCTGCTAGTTCTAGAACCTGAGTTTCCTGAGACTTCTGTGACAAATTACTATGAATTAGATGGCTTAAACAACAGAAATTGATTCTCTCACAATAATTCCAGAGACAAGGAGTTCAAGTTGTTAGTAGAGCCATGCTTCCTCCAGACTTTCTAGGAGGGATTTTGTTTCTTGTTTCTTTTTGCTTCTGGTGGTATCCCATGGCTTGTGGCCATATCACTCCAATCTCTGCCTCTGTATTCATACTGTACCCTCCTGTCTGTCTCTCTGCCTTTCCTCTAAGTATCTTCTCATTGGTTAGGAAGCCCAACTGTATAATCTAGGATGAGTTAAAAAATAGTAACTAAGGCACCTTTTATAAATAAGATCGCATTCATAGTTCCTAGAAAATAGGATGTGATCTTATCTTTTGTGATCTTATCTTTTTACAATGCCCCAAACAAAAACAGTATACTCTCCAAATTATATGTGGTTAGGCTACTAAAATTAATTATAGCAAATAGCCCAGCTAACATGTTGAGAAATTATGTTTTGTTTCAGGAGGACCTAAGGATGATGATGACAATGTTATAACATTTATCCTCACAGTGATTCCAAACACTAGAAACTGGTGGAAACTTTTTCAAAATCAACCTTGTGAGACTCTGGATAAAAGGAAAGAAAAGAAAAAGAAAAAAGAACAATTTCAGGGCCCAAGGCTCAAAGTAAGGAGCAGGTTAGGGGACCATGCCATAGCCCAGCTCTAAACAGAATCCACACCTGCCTGGCTAAGAGAAGAACTCCTGTTTCCAATCATATCATTTTGATTATAACTTGTGATTTATTATTGTTTTAAAATGTCTAGACTTTGGAATACTTATTTTTTATCAACCTCCTCTGAAGACAAGGAGGATATTGCCTCCTTTCCAAATACACATTCTGCTTGCTAATGTTTTCTGATTTATCACACTCTGTAAATTGTAAGCTGTAACTATGGTAATAGACATAACATATTTGAGCCTAAGGGGAAAAACTGATTTAAGCACAAAGAGGCCAGCAGCAGAGCAACCAATCCTAAAGGTACTGCAGTGATCTCACGACTGGATGGACCATGGAGAGAGATTGTTAGGACCCTTTTAATGGCTAAGGGCAGACAATAGAAAGGAGCTCTTTATCACACCATACTCCAAAGCATACTTGGTATGAATAAAATAATAATAACCTTTGTTATACTTGGAATACAAAATTGCCCTTATTTTTTGTGACGCTTCTCCTTCGATAAGGTTTAAGTTGCTGTGGCTTCTGTATATTCCCTCTTGAAATCTCACTGTTGTTTGTGATAGCACATTTATTTTCTCATTATAAACTGTCATTCTTCAGAGAGAGAAGAATACAGAAGAACAGATAGAAGTCATCTAAGCTCAGAAGTCTTTCAAAGCAAAAAAGGGTGGAGGAAATACAACATACAGACTAAAAATCCCCTGAAATAAATGTAAGCTGCTCTATTAAGCTTTCCAGTGTTCTTAATCAGACATGTAACTAGTGAAAGATTTGTCCTATCTTTACTAAGTATTTCTCACACAACACAGTTCTTCATCAAAGGTAATTAATTTGGTGTCCATGGTAAAGAGCATGATTTTCAGACACCACAATATTATACTATTTAGGTAACTTTAAGTTTTACAAGTAGATGATAATCACAATGCCTACAGCCTGAGTTAAGTTCTGAGTTAAGATTTTGCTTTATTTCTACCAGAAAATGTTGGGTCACAGATAGTACCCTATTTGAACTTTGGCATGTTTTTCAAATAGTTCCAGATCTTTTAATTGTGTCTCTTATGAGAAAAGAAAATAATGACTAATATAAAAAAGACTTTGATTTCTCTATAAATATCTTGGCTGGTTTAAGGTTAATGCCAATTTATTTAATATTATCCATTAACTAATTTAAAAAGTAACACATAGTCACAATAATAATGTAAAAAAAGAAATATGGAGAATAAATTGAAAAATAGCAATAGCAGTACCCACTAATAACCCATGTGTTATGGTTGAATGTAGATGCCCACCAAAGGCTCCTGTGCTAAAGGGTTGGTAGCCAGCCTGTGTAGCTATTTTGAGAGACAGTGAGTCCTTTAAAAGGTGGAGCCTAGTGGAAGTAAGTCAAGTCATTGGGGGATGCCCTTGAAGGGACTATTTGGGACCCTGACACTCTCTCTCTTTCTCATTTTGCTCCTCAGACACAATAGGTGAAAAACTCTGCTCCACCATGAATGTTCTGCCTCACAGGCTCAAAAGCAAACAGTCAACTGAACATGGACTGAAACCTCTGAAACTATGAGCAAAACAATACTTTTCTTCCTTCAAGTTAACTTATCTTGAGTTTTTTGTCATAGTGATAGAAACATGACTAACACACTATGTTAATATTTTGTTTTTGTTTGGGTTTGTGAGGGAGAATATTGGGGATAAAATTCAGGGACACAGGCTGAGACAAGACAATCATGGTTAGCAGACAGTCTCATCTACTTAGGACCTTTGTAACTCTGTGAGACCATTTCAAAATAAAGAATAAGCCAGGCATTGTGGCAAATGCTTTAATCTCTGCACTTGGGAGGCTGAGACAGGAGGATCGCACAGGTTCAAAGCCAGCCTCAGCTTCTTAGTGAGACCCTGTTTCCAAATAAATTTATAAAATAGGTCTGAGAGTATAGCCAGGAGATAGAAAGCCCCTGGGTTCCACCCCCAGTACCACAAGAAAGAAAGAAGAAAGAAAGAAGGAAGGAAGGAAGGAAGGAAGGAAGGAAGGAAGGATGGTAGGAAGGAAATAGGGCTTGGTGTAGCTTGAAGGTAGAAGGCCCCTGGGTTCCATTCCCAGTACTGCGAAAAAATTTTTTCAGGGACATTGTATCTTAGAGCTACATTATGAGTTCTTTATTTTTTGTTTTAAAACAGGGTCTCACTAGGTTGATGAGGCTGGCCTTAAATCAGTGATCCTCATGTCTCGGCCTCTCAAGTACAGGAATTACAAATATGTACCACCATATCTGGCTCATGTTAATATTTTTCTGTATTTTTGGTAGTACACACACATAAATACATGTATTGAATTCCTACTATGTGATGGGACTAGCGTAGGTATTTTATCTATGCATATCTTTCTTTCTTTCTTTCCTTTCTTTCTTTCTTTCTTTCTTTACTTATTTATTTATTTATTTATTGTGGTACTGGGGTTCCTGGAAGCCCTTCTACCTCTGGGCTACACTCCCAGATGTATTTAATACTTTTTATTTGTACACAGGGTCTCTTAAGACAACATGGCTAGCTTCGAACCTGCGTAATCCTCCTGTCTCTGCCTCCCAAGCACAGGGATTACAAGCGTGCGCCACCACGCCCGGCTAGCATAGGCATTTTAAAAATGATCTCTTATATAAGTTTATAAAGCAATTTCATAGAATGAGTGCTACTCTTCTTATATTATAATGGCATTCTGAAGCCCAGTAAATTTTCCCAAAATCTTGAAAAATGAACAAAATAATAAATCTAAATAAATGTTTGCCCTAAATCTAATGCTCTTAGCCTCAATGTTATATTGTTTATTATATGTTTTTATGAAACTATTTGAAATGTAGATTCCTGATTTTTGTTTTTTTTATTTAATTTTTTATTGGTGCATTGTATTTATACATCATAATGGGGTAAAAAACTTGTGTAAGCATAAATGCACACATCACCCAGCCAGCACTAACCCAGTCCCCACCTCATTCCCTCCCCATCCCTCCCTCTCATTCTTGGTTTAGTGGTTGACTTTGATATGAATAAGGACATCATGCGCTTTAAAGCGTTTCCCTCTCCCCACCTCCCATCCCCACAGTTAGGTTGTCTTACTTGCTCCTCTATAGGATCTCTTTTTTCACCTGAAGTTCCTCCTATGATCCCATTCACCCTAGCTTTCACATATTAGGGAAAGAATCTCATTTCTTACTTTTTGTGACTGACTAATCTCACTTGTCATTATGTCCTCAAGATCTATCCATTTCCCTGAAAATACCGCAATTGTATTTTTTTTTATGGCTGAGTAAAATTCCATTGTGTACATATCACACAATTTTGTAATCCAATCATCTGTGATGGACATCTTGGCTGGTTCTACAGTTTGGCAATGGTGAATTGTGCAGCTATGAACACAGACAGATACACATGCATTAGTTTGGTAGTTTGGTTTCCTATCTTTTGGGTAGATTCCCAGAAGTGGTATTGCTGGATAAAATGGTAGATTTGTTCCCATTCTTCTGAGGATTCTCCATAATGTTTACCAAAATGGTTGCACTAATTTGCAATCCCACCAATGTTTTAAAGTTCCTATTTCTCCACATCCTTGCCATCATTTGTTGTTGTTTGTGTTTTGAATGATTGCCATTCTAGTTGGAGTTAGGTGAAATATCAGGGTAGTTTTGATTGGCATTTCTCTGATTGCCAGTGATGTTGAGCATTTTTTCATGCATTTATTGGCCATTTTAATTTCTTCTTTTGTGAAGTATCTATTTTCACTTGCCCATTTGTTTATTGGATGATTTGGTTTATTAATGTTGATTTTCTTGAGTTCTCTGTATATTCTAGATATTACTCCTCTGTCAGAGGGGTAAGTGGCAAAAAATCTTCTCCTATTCTGTTGGCTCTTGATTGAGGTTCTTGAGAGTTTCCTTTGCTGAACAGAAGCTCTTCAGTTTCATGCAATTCCAGGTATTGATTTGCCTTTCAATTTGTTGTACCTTTGGGGTCTTGTTGAGAAAGTGTTTACCTGTGCCTATGTGTTGCAGTGTTGAACCTATGCCTTCTTCAAGGAGCCTCAAGGTCTCTGGTCTAATTTCCAAGCCTTTGATCCATCTTGAATTAACTCTTGTGCAGGGTGAGAAAGTGGGATTAATTTCCAATTTCCTGCATATGGTTAACCAGTTTTGCCAACATCATTTGTTGAAGAGAGTATCTTTTTTCCAGTGTATGATTTTGGCCCCTTTGTCAAGAAAAATTTGGCTGAAAATGTGTGGCCTTGTTTCTGGGTCTTCTATTCTGCTCCATTGGTCTATGTATCTGTTTTTATGCCAGTAACATGCAGTACCATTATTACACTGGTTTTGCAATATAGTTTAAAGTCAGGTATTGTGATTCTTCCGGCATGGTTTTTGTTGCTGAGAACTACTTTGGCTATTTTGGGCCTTTTGTTATTCCTTATTTTGAATTTATTTATTTAAGGACTGATGTTTCTATGTCTGTGATGACATAGAAAATCTTGGTATTTTAATGGGCATTACATTGAATCTGTAGATCACTTTTGGAAGTATGGCCACTTTGATAATATTTATTCTGCCTATCCATGAACATGGAAGATCTTTCCATCTTCTAAGAACTTCTTTAATTTCTTTTTTCAATGTTTTATCATTTTTTTGTAGAGATCTTTTACCTCCTTGGTTAAGTTTATTCCTAAGTATTTATTTTTTTGTGGGTGATCTTGAGTGGAAGTGTTTTCTGAATTTCTTTTTCAGTGGGTTTATGGCTGTTGTACAGAAAAGATTCTGATCTTGTAAGATTGATTTTGTATCCAGACACTTTGCTGAATTTGTTGATCAGTTCTATAAGCCTTTTGGTTGAATTTATTGGGTTTTCTAAATATAGTATCATGTCATCTGCAAATAGTGAAAGTTTGAGTTCTTCTTTTCCTATTTGTATTCCTTTGCGTTCCTTTTCTTGCCTTATTGCTCTGGCTAGAGTGTCTAGTACTATATTTTTTCATTTTGCACTTTACATCTTTTTATTGGGTAATTGAGGCCATTTGCACTCAGTATGATTATTGAGAGATGATTTTTTTATTCCTAACATGTTAAGATTTTATTTCTGTTTGAAAGACTGTTTGTTCTTTTTTGCTTAGTTGTCTGCTGGATGAAAGGTTTTTTTCCTCTGGTTCTGGCATGTATTACTTGTTTCTTCTTTGGAGTTAATCTCTTTGAGTATTTTCTCTAGTGCTGATTTTGAAGACATAAATCCTTCAGCTTCTGTTTGTCATGGAAGCTTCTTATTTCCCTGTCTAATTTGAAAGGTAATTTTGCTGGGTAGGAAATTTTTGCCTGGAAGTTGTTTCCTTTCAAAGTTTGGAATATGTTACTCCAGGCCCTTCTGGCTTTCATGACTTGGTTTGGGAAGTCTGGAGTGATTCAAATTCATTTGCCTCTGACTGTCCCTTGGCCTTTTATTTTTGTTGCCTTTAAGATTTTCTCTTTGGCTTCTACATTGATCATTTTGACTATTATGTGGCATGAGGAGCCTTTTCTCAGATCTTGTCTAAAGGGAGTTCTATAGGTTTACTGAACCTGTGTATCAACCTCATGCTCAATGTTTGGAAAATATTCTGCTAATATTTCTTTGAAGAGATTGTTGATCCCTTTGGTTTCACCCTCTTTTCCCTTCTCTATGCCAATAATTCTGAGGTTAGCTCTCTTAAGATAGGCCCATATTTCTTCAATGTCCAATTCCTGTTGTCAAATTGTTTTTTCTATGTTATGAACTATGTGTTCATTTGGAGTAATCATCTTCTAGTAGCGAGATCTATTCTCCATGTGGTCTAATTGATTGTTTATAGTTTGAATTGATGCATTTACTTCAATGATTGCATCCTTCATTTCTTTCAGACTCTTTTCTAAAATCCTGAATTATTTCTACAGTTAAATTCCTGATTTGATCTTCTGGAAATCTCTACATTTCTCTTTTACCAGTTTCTGTTATTGTGGACTTGTGGGAGCTCAATGCTCCGTTGTTGTTCCTCTTTCCCATGATTTCAAAAGTTTGTACCTGTTGCTTTTGGTAGATTTCTTTCAGTCTCTAGGTGTCAGCTGGTATATTCAAGGGCAAGTTGTGATCAGTAGTGAAGGATGAGTAAGGAGGGAAGAAAGGGAGTAAATGGAAGAATAGGATAAGGTCAGATAGGGTCTAATAGTATGAGTATATGAGTTTGTTAAAGTAGTATATACTAGGGATTAGGGATAGTACCAATGTAGTAAAATTCTAGTAACCAATGTATAGTTTCTGGTATTGTAATACCAGGACTAGGGAGCAATAAAAAGAAGAAAATAGATAGATGAGAGAGAAGAGAGAGTAGGATTGGATAAGGGAAGAAGCTTGGGAAAAGATTTGGTATGAGGGTTAAAAACAATAAAACAAACACAGCAAAACAAAAATCATAAACAAAAGATCCACAAACCCCTTCAAAAACACAAAAAAAAACCAAAAAAAGCAATCAAGTATACACACACACAAAAAAAAAGAATGTAAAAACCCAAACAATCCCACCAATGAATTGATGCAACACTATGAACAAATTCAGCAGTCTCTCTCTATGTAGATACTGATTGCTATGGTGACCTTTCCCTCTGTGAGTCTGTTTCTCTGAGTCTTTTCAGTCTATGCAGATGGACGATATCAATGGGGTTGGAATTAATATTAAGTGAAGGTCACCCTCCACACTTTCCATAGACTTGGAGCCTAGGTCTTTCCCTGCTTCTGTTGGCAGCGTATGCCTCTGAAACCAAACTCGATGTAGGGGTCTCAGTTCTACACAGCTCAGTCTGGTCTATTCTGACCTCTCCCTGTTCCCTACAATTGGAATGTCTGTGGTTTCCCCGGCAATCCTGCTCATTGGGTTTAGAATTGAGCGTAATATTCCCCCTACACTTTCCACTGGTCAGAGCCTGAGTTAGTTTGGACTTCTGATATGATGAACAGCAGATCCCACACCCACCTTCTCTGAGTTCTTTTCCAACTTATCAGGACTTTACTTATTGTGCTCTGGATCTCTGGGGGGTGGGGGTGTGTGTGGTTATCTCTGCTGCCACCACTCCTTCCCTGAGTTGTAATACAAGGTCTCAGACCAAAGGAGTTTGTCGCAGCTGTGCCAGACTCTGAGGTCAATGGGCTGGGAGTTTTCCTTCAGGGAACTGTGACTACGGTGTAGCAATTTCTGCCACCCCTATTCCTGCCCTGCCTTGAACCACAAGAACTCAGACCCAGAGAGTTTATCAAAGCTAGTTGAGTCCCTGTGGATGCAATGCTGGAACCTTCATGGGTGTGGTTAACTCACTGGCTTGCTGGCAATATGGCGTCTCTGCCATGCCCTCGGCAGTAAGGCTGGTGTATCTCCCTTCTGGTTTGAGCTCTGCTCTGAATCCTTGGAGATGGTAATGGGCTTGGCCGCTGAAACTTTTAGCTCAACTTTGCACTGAAAGAACTGCTGAATTATATCTGCCTGGACTGATTCTGGTCCTTACCCTCCATGGAGTCTGATTCTGTGAGTCACGGTGGCCTTGACAGGGCCGATCCCGGTCGTGGTGGGCCCCCACCATGGCGGGCCACTTTATTTTCTGTTTCTCAGATTATTCTAGTCTTCCTTTTTCTATCTCTTGTATTTATAACTTTTATTTCTCTATTGATAGTAGTTTCTGACTCTGTAAGGCATTATTTTTGCCACTATGGAGATCAAGTGTCAACAGGATTGACAAAAGCTGCTTTACTCGTCACCATCTTCCCTTCTCCTCGATTCCTGATTTTTATGATAGCAATAACATGTCTCTCTGTTGTTAACTATTCCTAGAAAATATTATTCTAATGATTATGTAATGTTTTATTACATGAACACTTAGATTTACTTATTGTAACACTTTTGTGAAGAACACCATTGAACATAATCTTTAGCCTCTGATTTTTTCCTTGGGCTAATTCCTAGAAGAAAGTATTAAGAAATCTGTGAATACTTCTCAACTTTTTAATATTTATTCTGAAAGTGTAGTACAGTAACTTATACATTATTAAATATATGCTAAGTCTAAATCCATTCACTTGAGAAGCAGGGGTGAAGATATATTGATAAGACATGAAAGAAAAGAACAGAAAAATGAGGTAAAATAGCTGACTAGAAGGGAATAAAACCAAAGTGAACAGGAATCTCAAGACAGTGACACACATTGAGAGCCTGTGTTTTCCTTTTTATTTCTTTAGTAGATCAATCAAATATTCCTTTACAGAACTCTCTTTGCAGGTGTAGCTAATTCTGAAGTTAAAGTTTGGAGTGGATAGTATAGGAGAAGGCAGGGGCCTTGATACCTATGACAAGGTGACAGGGTTGTCAGATTTAGCAAATAAAATTCAGGATGCTCTTTACATTTGAACTTTTAATAAACAACACATGATGTATTTTAACAATTATGTATACTCATATCTGGAACAAACTTATTCTAAAATGTTACTTGGGATTTTTCTGAAATTCAAACTTAATTGGACATCCTGGATTTAATCTGGTAGCCATGTTTTGATAGAAAATGGCCATTGATTTATGAGCTGTAATAAGAAGTGAATAAAGGAGTGGCCAAGATACAAGGGCAGGGGTCAAAACATGAAGAACCATTTAAACGTGGTCCTGAAAAGCATTAGTGTTAACTGGTAGATTTATGGTGGAAATAATGGTCATATTTTTATGTTCAAGGCCATTGGGGCTTTGATATGGGGCAAGAATCCAGGTGGTTAGACTGTGGAGGTACTCTTAGTGTGGAGGAAAGATGTTAGAATCAAAGTGAATCTGGCTCATCTCACAACTGTCCAGCTGTCACTCCCTCTCTTTCTACTGATTTTGCCAGTGTGATTCTAACAGTTCATCTGTAGAATGGACTTCTTAAACCACATTTAACATTGGCCCCAAATGGCTAAGGACTGAAACCTTGGAAACTGTGGGCCAAAATAACCCTTTTCCTTTTTTAATGTTTTAACTTCTGTCTCACTTCCTTAAACAGGTCTTGTCTAATCACCTATCCAAGGGGGGGCCACTTTATATTCTTTCAGTCTATTAATTTCCTTATTGAAATTTATAACAACTTGAAGTATAATTGTGTTGGCCTGATTTTTCCCTCTCATCTATACTACAATGTATATTCTGATATATTCTGAACATATGTTCATGATATTCTGCCTTGCCAAAGCCAAGGAGCCACACAACCATGGATGAAAACCTCGGAGACTGAATAAAAACAAATATCTCCTCCTTTTAAGTTTATTTTCCAGTTATTTTATCACAGCAACAGAAATATTGCTAACACAAAAATGTTCAGGAGCTACCTCCAGCAGGAAGAAAAGCAGGCAGGCCAGCCACCATCCAGCCAGCCTGTGAGATTGGTAAGCACAGAGGACTCCCAGATCTTGAGGGGCTGCCCCCCTCTTTTGAAGGAAGGACTTACTATCCATCACACACTGTAGGCAGGAGACCTTTGCATTCTACTTCATCCAGCTCTGAGCCAATCAATATGAGGGGTTTGTGCCAATTGTGCCAAAGTCATGGGACCACAGTCTGACACGTTTGTCCAAGGAAGCTTCCAGGCATCACATTTATATATTTGACATTTGAAGGAATTGTTGATCTTTTAAAACAAATCAAGCATTGCTCTTACAGATTACTTCAAAACAAATCTCACTCATTGTTGTGCACATCAGCAGTTGTAATACTGGGCAAGGAAAAATACACACCAACCAACCACACTGCTCTCAAGGACTTTAACTGATGTTTTATTTCCCATTGCCATAAAGTACCCGTTTTATTATAAAATGAGGTGTCATTATAAAATATACGCCCCAAATAATCCAATTACATTGCACTTCTTTCTGGCATGACTTATACTTTATATAATAAAGAAAAAAGGAAGTGTGGATTTGATCATCCAACCAGGCTCTGGGAAAATGGATGCAATAAATTATTCTCTTAAGCTTTTCACCATAATTTTTTAAAACATAGTCTTGAGGAAGTTTCAAAATATTAAGAGGAAGAATGAAAAAACATACCCATTTATAGTCATCTTCCATACCTGGAAAGTTACCAATACAGCTGAAACTATATAGAAGCACAACGAAAAAATGAAGATATATTTAGGTAGATATATTTAGATAGCCAGATGATAAAGAGATGATAGGTAGGTAGGTAGGTAGAAGAGAGGATAGAGATAGACATATAAATATTTGTGAGACTTATATAAACAGACATTCAGTAGAGGAAGAGGTAAGGGAGATACACATGCACATATCCTATTGACAGTTAACATGCATATAGAATTGTGCAATTTGTTATGTTCTAAATTTTCTCATTTGTTTGTCATGACATACTTGTGGGTGACAGCAGGAGTTATTTTCTCATTTATAAACAAAGAAGCAGATTTAACAGACATCAGTGCCTCACCCCGGTCACACAGGAAGCAGGTGGAAGAACACAGGGACTGCAGCTCATTTTGGCAAGCTGCCATAGTCTTCTTTTGTACATGCTCTTCATGTGGAAGACCTTTTAATAAATTAAATCTGCCAACTATATACAGTTATTGGTTTAAGGTATGGACATCTAACATATGTTTTGGTATGATATAATGTATCATTTGCAGATGAATCGATGAATCTACTACCTATGATAGGTCTATTGTTTGTAGATAAGAACATTATCTGTAGAGTGCTTTCAGTTTAGCAGAGTTTGAGGAACTTCAGTGGTTTGAGCTTCAGTATTTCTGAGACAGTGAACAGGTTGCTGTGTTCATCTGTATTCACAAGCAGCCATCAGGCAACATCTTACACCAATATTTTTTTTTCTTTTTGGTGGCACTGGGGTTCCTGGAAGCCCTTCTATATCCGGGCTACACTCCCAGACCTATCTTTTGTTTTTGGAAACAGGGTCTCTTAAGCCAGCGCGGCTGGCTTCGAACCTACGTGATCCTCCTGTCTCTGCCTCCCAAGCATGGGGATTACAAGCATGCACCATCACGCCTGGCTTACACTAATATTTCTGAAATTTTACTAATACCAAAGCTTTTAACCTTCTCTTTTTGGAAATACAACCACTAGCATCCAATCCAATGCACTGATTTTTATGTTACAATAATTCTAATGTATTTTTATTAATCCCATTGAAATAAGAGATAACATCCTTTAATCTTTCTTATCTGCAATGTGTATCTTCAGAACAGAGAAGGCATAGAGGAGCTTTTCAACCCACTGGTGGAAACTGGAAGAGATGTATGCATCTATCTACAAAGTTGAAGGGAAAACAAATAGACAAAGGAAAAGAAAAGAAATAGTAGATACATGGTGAATTAGACAATTCTTAAACTTGTTGCTTTTCTTTTCTGCTTGAGGAATGGTATAATTTATTTTTCGAGAGGCTCATTATTAACCATTACTGAGGAGCAGATTATGATGCTCAGGAAACTCTTAAAAAGTGACCATGGTAACAGGAAAGTGTTTGGGATTTGCTGGGTACTCTATCACCCTTAGAGCACAAAAGTACACACGAGCTCACTGATGCCTATGAAACACTTTCAGTGATGGGAAAAACAAGTTTAACTTGGTTTATAACAGAATCATGAATTTATCTGGGTGAAAAATATGTATTTTTAGAAAAACTTACATTAGTCAAAGAGTATATCCAAAGGCACTTCTTAAAATACACTCATGTTCAAGTTTAATCATGATCTTCTCTTTAGTTAGCCAATTAGTTAATATTTTAAAAATTCACATGGTTATTATTATATTAAGCAAAATCAGTGTTTCTATGAAACAGGGTATGACCTAGATTCGGATAAGATTTGTAGTTGAGACAATAAAAGATTTCCTTCTTATTCTCTTCCCTTAGGTAACCAGCTGTTTGTGATTTGGGTATATTTTTTCTATACTGCAACATAGTTTTGTTTTAGTCACTTATTCTACTCATTTTCTTGTAGTCATATTAGTAATACAAAAATTTTACCCAAGAATATCCTAAAGATGAATTAACCCTTTTATAAAAAATTCCCCATATTTTATAACTTACTATGTCTTTTAAAATTATTATTGGTACTAAAGATTGAATCCATGGGTATTCTACCTCCAGACTAAAACTCCAGCCTTATTTTTTTATTTTGAAACAGGGTCTCACTAAGTTGCTGGGGATCTCATTAAATTGCTGAGACCAGCCTCAAACCCATGATTCGCCCATATTAGCATCCCAAATACTGGAATTATAGGTGTGAGCCACTATGCCTGGCTTATTACTGCTTCTTAATTGTGGCACTTTCATAGAGTTTCACACAGCAGCCTTTCTTTAACTCTCTTCTGAGAAGCCTTCATTTGAACTTCTTCATCTCAGTATCCTTGCATTTTTGTCTTAGTGGCTCACTGATGTGGTCATGGCTTCAGAGACCCTTTCTGACACGAGAGGGAAAATTAGATTCTATCATATGGAGAAAAGCTGCATGAATGAAGACCCAAACCAGAGAGTGGAGTCCATTTAATTGGTTTGGTCTTCAATAGAGTATTTTTATAGAAAAATCAATATTAAACTTAATGCTGATTTTCCAAAACAGATGACTATAAGTCATGGCCTTTGCTAAATGCTTGTGTTCCCCTAAAATTTATACATTGAAGCCTATATCCTCAGTGTGATAATATCTGGAGGTGGATCTGTAGAAGATAATTAAGTCAGGAGGGTGGAGCCCACATGAATCAGATTAGTGCCTTTAAAAAAGTATTCAGATATCAGATATTTCTCTCTCTCTCACTCACTTTCTCTCTCTCCCCTCCCTCCCCCTCTCTATCTCTGTCTCTATCTCTCCCCCTCCCTCTCTTTCCTTCCTTCTCTGACAATGTGAACCCTCACCAGACACCTTATTGGCCAGTCTTTGATGGTGAACTTCCAACATACAGAGATGTAGAAAATAAATGTTTGTTGTTTAAACTACCCAGGGTGTAGTATCCTGTAGTGCCTGAGTTAATTAAGACAGGCTTCCTGAAACTGAAAGTACATTGATATAATTAAATTTTGATATAATGACCTTATAAATTTCAAATTTACTTAAAATCATCATAGACCAAGCATGCTGATGCTCTCTGGTACCTAAAACACAAAGCCCATGAACATCTTGTGACCAACACTCAAAGCTCTTCCCTATTATTGAAATGTTAAATGTGTATTTTTGCATTGTGATCCTTTTTTTGTTACACTGATGAAATTCTAATAATTGTGATCTCCATTGATTTCATGTAAATATAAATATTTCTTCTTTTCTTAAATTTTTAAAAAGTATCTTTTGTTTGAAAAGTAATCAGAGGTTATTCTTCTGCTCTCAAGTTTTTACAGGGTTTCTGTCATTTATTATTTATTTTTGTCAATTATTTTTTGGATAGAAAGCCAGTAAAGAGAAGTTAAGAATTATAAGCCATTAGTGCTACCTTTTAAATGCCTTTAGAAGAATTGTTTTCAGAATGAACCTGAGATCTTCCTGTCATCTCTGATTTTTAGAGTTCTATGCAACAGAAATTTGTTAAATTTAAACAGAAATCAGTACAATTCTTCAATTAATAAAACTCTGCTTAACACTGTATATATTATTTAACACTCAAAATTCTCAAAATAATATAATTTTAATTTTACCCTTTTTCATATTTATCCCAAAATATTGTCAAAATGTTATGAAATGTTTAAGCAAAATAATAAGACAACAAAAAATGAGGAGAAATTATAGAATCAAGCAAGCCAGAAATACCTGTGAATATAACTAGCCTATTGTGTTTGCTCTCTGTGATTAGATTTCAGTGACTTCTTGGATTCTTAGGATTCCAGTTATGTTGAGAACTATATCATCATAAAGGTTTCAACTTCATAGAGACATGGCTTTAAAATGGCAATCATTCTTGTTCCTCAGGATATAAACAAAGAAAACACGCTTCTATTTTCCCAACAGTTCCCTTAAGACTGTATTTATGACTTTTCTAAAATTAAAAAGATTTATCTTAGAACTACTTGGACTCTGGCTTTAGGTTTTCTCATTGTCTAGAAACAACACTTTCAATCACACCATTGTCACTGAGTCACTACTAAAGAGTTTAAAAAAATGATTATAGTTTTCTTTTATTCACAAGGTTCTCTTTCAAGAGCAAGACCATACTTGTAGAAAGTTTTTTTTTTTTTTCCTCTCTTTCTAAAAATCTAACCTCAATATCTGGACAGTTAGGGGTTCTTATAATTTAGACTTAGAAAATTATCAGACTTTCCCTCCAGCTCCAAAATGAACATCTATCCATTACAAAATGGGTAACTTCCATTTACTTAGGAACTGTGAGCCTTAAACTCAAAGATAAACTCACTCCCCAAAATCTTATTCCTAATTTATTTTATTTTTTTCTTATTTTTAGTGTGAACTAATGACTTGAAAGATAACTGTTTACATGTTTGTTTTATATAGTGGAAACAGAGTTTAACTAACCAATTCTTTTATAGAAGCAGATTCATTATTACTGAGTACAATTCCATTGTGTGTATTTCCCATAATTTTGCAATCCATTCATCTGTTGATGGAGACCTAGGTTGGTTCCATATTTTGGCTATTATGAATTTTGCTGCTATGAACATGGGTATGTCTATGTTATTGTAGTTCTCTGATTTTAACCCTTTTGCAAAGATACCCAGGAGTGGTATAGCCAGATCATATGGTGGATCCATTCACAATTTTCTAAGGAATCTCCACACAGATCTCCATAGTGGCTGAACTAGTTTGCACTCCCACCAACAGTGCAAAAGAGTTCCTCTTTCCCCATATCCTTGCCAGCATTTGTTGTTATTTGACTTCTTTATGCTTGCCACTCTGATTGGGATTAGATGGAATCTCAGCATAATTTTGATTTACATCTCCTTGATGGCTAATGATGTTTATGGGAAATACACACAATGGAATTCTACTCAGCAGTAAAGAAGAACAAAATCATATCATTTGCAAGAATATGGAAAGACCTGAAGAATATTAAGTGAGATCAGCCAAGCACAGAGAGAAAAGGGGCATATGTTTTCTCTAATATGCCCAAACTAGGGAGTACTGGGGATACCAGAGAGACTCCAGATAATGGAGGGGAAAGCTTAGCAAAGCTAGAGAGGAAGAAGGCTAAGGTTGATTAATAAAGAAGCTACATTCAAATATGTATGTATGAATATAGCATGGTCAACCTGGATACTCATTGATGGGAGGGGGGGAAAGGAGAAGTGGGGTGGCACCAAGCACTGTCTGAATATATGCCATTTTCAATATGATACACATAAAAGTAATGAAAGATACAAAAATAAAAAAAAAGAAGCAGATTCATGGCCACAAATATTTGAATATTTTCCACATAAAGGTAAATGGGAGGTGTTTTAGATAGCTTCTGAGATTAGACTTAGGACCAAAACTAGAAATCACAATATTGTGATAGAGGTTATTTTCTGATAGAAAAAAAAGTCTAACAATTTAAAAAGTAAGATATCTCAAGAAAGAGTGAAATTTCATCCGTAGGGATTTTCAAGGAATGCCTCAATCCAGAATGGTACACAAGTTTTTTTTTGCACTTTTGTTGGAGGCTACTAAAAAAGTCTTGAACTGCCTTTCAACTATGACCACGGCACTAATTTCTCACATCCATTGCCATTGAGAGAGTGATTTTAAGAGATCACTAGGGAAGAAATGGCATATCTACTTAGTACCAACTCTGTGTGTGCACAATATGCTTTATTTCCATTTATTTTATCAGCTTTACATACCTGATATATATATATATATATGTGTGTGTGTGTGTGTGTGTGTGTGTGTGTGTGTGCGAATATATATATATATATATATATATATATATATATATACTCATTGTTGGGAGGGGGGTCTATATTAGCATCTATAAATGAAAACTCAGGATTCAAATATCTGGTTAAAATATAGAAAAGAAATTTTTGAAAATTTTTTGAACTCTATTACAGATTCCAACTATCCCTATTTCAGATTCCAAAATGTGAGTTCTTTCCACATGCAGTACTGCTTCTTTCATCGTTTCTTTCATTAGTAGTCTTCACGACCAATTTCAGAGACTTAAAACTGCTTCCAGATGATGGTGATGATGATGATGATGATGATGATGATGTGTGTGTGTGTGTGTGTGTGTGTGTGTGTGTGTGTGTGTGTTGCTCAGTACTCGACTTAGGGGCATTCTGCCTCTGAACCACATTCCAAGCCCTTTCTTATTTTTTTTACTGTGAAACAAAGTCTCATTCAGTTCCTGAAGATGGCTCAAATTTGCCAACCTCCTACCTCAGTCTCCCAGGTACTGGGATTACAGACATGTGTCACAACACCCAGTTTCCAAATGATTTTTAGTGAAAGATGAATCCTCAAGGCACATCGCATCCCCTTCAGCTTAGGAGTTGATTTCTATAATTTAATGGAAATTGTACATTATCTGTAGTCAAGTTTGTTGATTACTTGCTGAGAAAATTGTACTTCAAACATAAACAGTGAATAATACTAGGCTAAACTGTTAGCTATTTCTTTATTTCTGAATCTACACTGGTGCCAATTATAGTGCTTTGTACTAGTAGGTATTCAAGAAATGAATGTTCAATTGAATCTAATATTATTCTTGGGAGTGTCTACAGTATATGTGAATGGAACAATTACATTATTTAAGCTTATGACCTTGTGAATCTTGGCTACCCAATGATAAGCTATACCACCTTGGAATAATTATTTAAACTCTCTGAATCAAATTCCTTATCTGTAAAGTATTAATCATGTCTACCATTGTGGATATTAAAGATAATTTATTTGAAGCATATAAGCTATTACCACATATAAGTCACTAAGTAAGCAGTAACTATTATTATCCTCAATTTGTCAGCTTCTTGTTATAATAATCATCTGTATGGGTTTGAAACCATAGAGATTTTGCCAACAGTTCTACTATTAGACGATTTATTATAAACCTTTTCCTGATTCCAGAAGGCTCCCTGTGGATAGCTTTCTCAAGGTAATTGCTCTATTTTGTTGACTACAAAAGGCATTTTTAAGAAATGTGATAAAACAAAATTCTCTAGGCTAAAAAGTTATGTATTTATAGCATATTCAGTGATGCACAAAGCATTTAAAGGAAGTTCAAAGCATGATCTCTGCCATCAGGAAACAAATATTCTAGTTGGAATAATAAGATTTCAAAACACATAAAGAATGACAGAGTAATTTATTACTAAGATGGTGGCTATTGATAAAAGCTTGACAGATTTTAGAAGGGAAAGCCATCAGTGCTGGCTGAGAAATCTGGGGAGTTTACAAGAACTTTGGCAGGTACAGGTAGAGTTTGGAAAGCCTGGGTAAGTGATATCCTCAGGAAAAACCACATGAGGAAGGAGTAGATGTGGGAATGAACATGTGCTAAAGACCTTTGAAAGAAGTCATAAATTAGTGAAAGAAACTGGATAGAAAATATAAGGACATCTAACTTCTAATTTCTAACTCTGGTTAAGAGAGAATGCATTGGTTCTGTTAAACAGGAAGTCCAGAAAATGTTTCAAGAAAGGCTATATCCAGTACTGAAAAAGATGCTTTCAGAGTTCTCAACTCAGCTTGCCTGTGTGTTGGCCTCATTCTTTCATAGCTGCAGATGGCTTCTTTCACGTTTTGAGGGAATGTGGCCAAAGGCAATCCCAAATTATCAGGTTCCAAGATTACAAATTTTGCTGCAATAAGTATTGCTATATATATCACTGATTTCCTAAATGTAGTTTTAAGAGGCCTGGAGGATTTTCCATACTCTTTCAAGGATCTAAAAGGTCAAATATATTTTTAAAATATTTTTATTAGCCGGGTGTGGTGGTGCACACTTGTAATCCCAGTACTTGGGAGGCAGAGACAGGAGAATCACACAGGTTCAAAGCCAGCCTCAGTTACATAGTGAGGCTCTCAGCAACTTAATGAGACCCTGTTTCCAAATAAAAATATAAAAATAGGTCTGGGAGTGTAGCCCGGAGGTAGAAAGCCCCTGGGTTCCATCTATAGTACCACAAAAAAAATTTTAACTAGAACCAAGATTTTATATAAATCATGAGAAAAAGATAAGGGTCATTGAGGCAAATGGATAAAAGAAAAGGGAACATCTATAAATTAAAGTGGGCATCCTACAAATCCAAGGCTGTAGAAAATGACCCAGAGCCTGATTTGCCGGCCAGTAGTCAAGCCAGAGTGGGTGGCTTAGGGTTCATGTAGATGTCATATATTTTCCACACTGGCATGTTTCGAATGCAGTGTGGTTTCGAGGGGACTCTGGACTTAGGCCTAGGTCCAGGATGGGAATTCCAAAATAAAAAACTTACCAGTGTCTATATGTTGGATCACTGGTCCTAGGCCTTCTTTAAGTAACTGCAAAAGTCTCTGGACTACTTTTCATGTCTTTGAATTGATTCTTGTGCAGAGTGAGAAAGTAAATTTACTTATATTATTTTTTAATATAAATAACCAGTTTTCCCTACCTCATTTGTTGAAAAGTCTGTTTTTTTCAGTGTATTTTGGTCCCTTGGTCAAAAATCAATTGGCTGTAAGTGTAGATTTATCTCTGAAACTTCTATCTTGCTTCATTGGTCTATTTGTCTGGTTTTGTGCCAATACCATGTTGTTTTTATTACTATGGCTCTGTAGTATACTTAAAAGTAACAATTAATGCTTCCCACATGGTTCTTATTGCTGAGTACTATTTGGCTATTTTGGTTATTTTGTTGTTCTATATGAATTTTAGGATAGATTTTTCTGTATCTGTGAAAAATGACCATGGTATTTTAATGAGGATTACATTGAATCTGTAAATAACTTTAGGCAAGATGGCCATTTTGATATTTATTCTGCCTATTCAAGAGCATGCGAGATTTTTCCATCTTCTAAGATCTTCTTCAATTTCTTTCTTTACTGTTCAATAGTTTTCATTGTAGAAATATTTTACTTCCTTGGTTAGATTTATTCCTAGGTATTTAATTGTGTTTGAGGTAATTTTGAATGAAATTGTTTTCTGGATTTATTTTTCAGTGGATTCATGGTTGTCATATAAAAAAAAAACCTTTTGATTTTTTAGATTTATTTTGTATTTAAATGCTTTGCTAAATTTGTTAATCTGTTCTAGATGTCTTTTAGTTAAGTTTTTGGGTCTTCTAAGTATAGGATCATGTCACCTGCAAATAGACGTAGAAGAAATTGAAATATTTCTAGACACATACAACCTTCCTAAATTGAATCAAGACAATATATAAATTTTATACTGATCAATAGTAAGCAAAGAAATTTAAATGACAATAACATCTTGCCATCAAAGAAAACCCCATGTCAAGATGGATTCCCTGGTAAATATTAGAAAATATTTACAGATAATATAAGCCCAATACTTCTCAAACAATTCCATGAAATAAAAAAGACAGGATTCTCCTTAACACATTCTATGAAGTCAGTATTGCCTTAAATACTAAAACCAAATAAAGAAAACTAAAGAAAAGAAAATTACAGACCAATACCATTGATGAACTTAGATGTAAACTCTCTAAACAAAATACTAGCAACATGCATTCAAAACTACATAAACAAAAATTATACACCACAACCAAGTTGGGTTCTTTCAAGAGATGCAAGGCTGGTTCATCATACAAAAAAATCCACGTAGTTTAGCACATAAACAGAACTAAGGATAAAAATCACATGATCATCTTAAAAGATACTTTAAAAGCATTCAACAAAATTCAAACTCATTCATGTTGCCGGGCGTGGTGGCGCACGCTTGTAATCCCCGCGCTTGGGAGGCGGAGACAGGAGGATCGCGCAGGTTCGAAGCCAGCCGCGCGCGCTGGCTTAGGAGACCCTGTTTCCAAAAATGAAAATGTAAAAATAGGTCTGGGAGTGTAGCCCGGAGGTAGAAGGGCTTCCAGGAACCCCAGTACCACCAAAAAAAAAAAAAAAAAAAAAAAAAAAAAACAAAAAACTCATTCATGTTAAAACTGCAGAAAATTGAAATGAAAGGAACTTTACCTCAACATCTTAAAGGCACTATGCAATAAACCCACAATCATCATCATATTGAATGGGGAAAAATCGTGAGAATTCTCTTTAAAATCAGGAACAAGCTAAGGATGCCTGCTATCATCACTCCTTTTCAACATAGTAATAGAGACTCTAGCCAGAGAAATAAGGCAAGAGAAAAAAAATCAAAGGAATACAAATAGGAAAAGAAGAACTGAAATTGCAAACATATTTTTAAAATAATACTAAGACATTATTTTACCTTTTAATCATGTTGGTTTTTATGCTAATAGTAAAAAACTGGTGTTTTAGCATTAAATTGCATTAGTAGTCAATTTATTGCTCACTAGTGTACAGTCCCAACATAAAATTGAAAAAGCCACTTTTACTTAAGAATGTTTCTTGTGAAATAGTAAAAATTACTAATTTTATCAAATTTCATCTCCTAAGTACATGAAATTCTAATATTCTGTGTGATGATATGGAAAGTGCACTGTATTATGGCTCTCCAAAGAAACAGAACAGGTAGGATATATGTGAAAAGAGAGGAGAGCTTTATTGTAAATAATCGACTCACAAAATGATATCAGTAGGAAGATGGGAAAGTCCCAAGGTCTTCACTCTGCAGGCTTGAGACTCAGAAAAAGCCCATATTCAAAGCCCTTGAGTTCAAAGGCAGAAAAAGGAGGAAAGAAGTACAGAAGAAAGGAAGGCAAGGTGGGCAGTCTCTGTTTGAAGGCTGTCAGACTGGAGAAATTGTCTCTTACTCTGTGGAGGGTTAGCCTTTGTTTTATTCAGGCCTTTGACTGGATGAGGCCTTCCCACATTAGAGTGGGCAATTTGTTTCACTAAGGAGACCCTGTCACTAAGGGAAAATATTTTTGCTCTTTCTGAGGTTCTGACTTTGTAACCAATCAAGGACTACTGATGCTGCTCCATTTGCCCACCATGTTTCAAGAATCCAAGGCATTATCTTTTCATCTGCTGGCAACAAAATGGGATGTGTGGGATTTGAGAGAGAGAGAGAGAGAGAGAGAGAGAGAGAGAGAGAGAGTGTGTGTGTGTGTGTGTGTGTGTGTGTGTGTGTGTGTGTAAACTAGGCAATAGTAGGCAAGCCAGTTTCATATCCAAGTGTTATTATTAGGTGCATAACTGAAGATCCCTGCACCTTGAGCTTAAACGAAGCATATTATAATGTATTTCAAATAGCTGATTGTAGAGAGTTTTCAGAGATATGCTGGTTACTTCACAGGAACCAGCTGGAAGGTTTATTTTATCTCATTTTGAAAATAAGCTATGTATAGGCTTATAATGGTAAATGAACCATACAACCTACAGTTTCTAGGGCTTACACATATGAATGACTAAGAGACATTACATCCTCTCATTCCTTCCTTTTCCTAAATTTAGATATGCTGAAGCATTATCAACAACATGCCCACCACTCATCACTCACTGATCAAAGATTTGAATTTTATACATGGAAACATCAGCCTTATAAAGGAAGTGTCACTTAGATTATATGTAACTTCTCCCTGTCTTCCAGCATTACAAATTTAGGGTTTTACAAAGGATGTGTTACTGGTTGAAATTTAGTAAATTTATTTATCTATTTTTCAAATTGACACAAGTAAAATTATTGCCACGTTTTTGGTAGGGCAATCTATCATATGAAAAGGGACCATAACCAACCAAGTGAATAGCGAACACAACATACATCTATGTTGTATGTCTACAAATTAATCCATGTATTTTTCCCCCTAGGTTTCAGTGCATGGTTCTGGGCCTTGGGAAAGTAAGCAGAAAAGTGCTTAAAGTTCTAGAGCAAAATAGCTTGGACTCAATTTATCTCTATCCCACTAACTAACTATGGCAGATTAATGGATTGCTTTGGGCATTGTGGGAGACGTATCTGGAGTGATCCCCAATGAGTTCTCTCTCCTTGAGTGCTTGCTTCTACCTAATAGAAGGTTATATTCTAACCTTGCTGATAACCAATACAATATGACATAGGTCAGGGACTTTTCAGATGTAATTAAAGTTTCTAATTAGAGATGGGGAGATATTGACCAAAGGACACAATAAGTCAGTGAGTACTCAGTGAGTCAGGAGAAATAGGTTTAAGGTCTATTGTACAACATGAAGACTATGATTAATAATGATGCGTCATATTATTGAAAAGTGCTAGGAGAGTAAATTTAAGTATTTACTCCACAAAGAAATAAGTTTGTGGGATTCAAAATGACGACTGAGGGACACAGCACTTCTCAGTAGCTGAAACAAATAATGTTCAACTACTTAGAAAGCAGTGTCTTAACCAACAAAACACCCTGTCTGCACCCCGGACCCCCGCTAGTAGTCAGTGCCTGCGCCACCCCCACCTTGTGTGCCTAGCCTCCGCCCCCCACTGGAGCCCAGACACCCACCTAGCCAGAGACCTGCTTTCCAGGTGGCGAAAGCTCTGTGCGCCCGTGAGATTTCCTGTAACCAAAACAGATCCAGGTCCCTCAGCGGAAACCCTGAAATCAAAGAAGGAGAAGGAGAAGGAGAAGGAGAAGGAGAAGGAGAAGGAGAAGGAGAAGGAGAAGAAGAAGAAGAAGAAGAAGAAGAAGAAGAAGAAGAAGAAGAAGAAGAAGAAGAAGAAGAAGAAGAAGAAGAATCAGTCACCAGACCTGCTGCAGATACAATCGGGACGCCCGCCAGCGAGCTGCCAGCGCGGGCTACCTGCCCGCCCAATCTGCACTCCCGAGCCCTGACTGAAATCACCGTGGCAAGATAATCTGAGACTGAAAACGGACATAGAGCCTCATCTTAAGCAGCGAGCAGCACCCACATCAGAATTCTGTGTGCTCACCAGCGACTGGATCACAACAGCACAGGGACTCCCACGGATGCCTGGACCAAGGAAGCCAGGTACCTGAGTGCATCCAGGGAAAGTGCAGGTCCTAGCGTGCGCCCCAGGCCCAGCACTGGCCTGGGGCATCTGTCCCACGCCTCAGAACCCAGCACTGTCCTTGCGCACCCTGTCTGCACCCCGGACCCCCGCTAGTAGTCAGTGCCTGCGCCACCCCCACCTTGTGTGCCTAGCCTCCGCCCCCCACTGGAGCCCAGACACCCACCTAGCCAGAGACCTGCTTTCCAGGTGGCGAAAGCTCTGTGCGCCCATGAGATTTCCTTGGACCCCAGCTTCTACGGCCCGCAGGAGGCAGAGACCATTGCTGGACACCTCTCAGCGCCTGTGCCCCCGCACCCTTGTGCACCTATCCCACGCCCCTGGTCCACTACTGGGAGTTCCCGCCCACCAGGCAGCCTGATACTCAGTTCTAGTCTAGAGCACAGCCCAACGCACCTTGGAGGAACATAGCAGCAGGCACTAGGCCGCTGAACCCACTCACACCTGGGTCCAGTAATAGCAGTGCATGCAGCCTGCACTCTCGGAATGGGCAGAGCTCTGGCAGTAAGTGTGGGCATCCAGGAACCAACAACCCTTTGCCCAGGGCACATCTTGGGACCAAACCGGCTAGCCCAGTTAGAATTTCCAGAGACACAGGAAAATCCATCGAGACACAGTATCTGCACAGGACATCAGGGGGAGGTCCCAAGTCTACTTTGGACATCCTCCACTCCTCCTGTAGGGAAGCACAGGCCAGAGTCTAGTGTGGTGAGTGCAGATGTGCTGACTACAGGTTGGAATTTCGCAGAACCTGGCAATTGTACAGAATCCAATAACAGTGACACCAGATATCCTGACACATAAACCCAAAGCAGTTAAAGGAAAGAAAGGTGTCTAAACACCCAGAGTGACCTAAGAAGAAAAAAATAGAGTACAAAGAAAACTAAGAGATATTGGATTATATTCTGAAAGCTACCAAAGCAATCAGATACGCAAATATTATATGGATCTGACCCCATATTCGTAAAAAAGTAGGACTGGTGTTTTTTTTACTTTTATTGTGGATGTTTTGTTTTGTTTTGCTTTTACAGTGCTTTTGTTTTGTTATGGTTATTGCTATTTTATTTTTTCCCACATCCTTCTTTTACTTTAACTTGTTGTTTTTTTATATATATATTTGATAGTTTTCCTTGTTTTCTGATTTCACACAGCTGCTAGTTCCTTTTATTTTATTCTTGTCCTTTTTTCCTCTTTCTTCCTCTTTCCTTCTTTTTTTTTCCCCTCCTTTGATTGGGTTTTCCTTTCTTTTTCTTGGATTACATAATAGTCTTGGTATCGTGTGTGGATTTTTTTTATGTTTGTCTGCTCCTTCCATTACCCCTCTTACAAATTTCCCAACACTAACCTATACACTCTTCTCCCCCAAAACTTTTCCCCATAATATAACTCCTTGTTTAATACTCAAAGTATTTCATATCTCCTTACTTACTCTACTAACGACAAGAGTCCTACTAGTTAACTCTCTCTCATTCTCAGCAAGATATTACCTTATCATACTTAAAGTCTTTCTCAACCTAAACATATCTTCTACCTAATCCGACTCCTTTACCCATCACCCCAGCTCCTCCCACATCGCCCACCCTCAACACTGGAAAAGCTCTGCTGAGTTGCCAATACCCCTAAACTCCTTATATTAATATTGGACTAAGCATAATACTCAAAAACAATGAGTAGAAATCAGAAAAACAGGACAGAGAACACTATAAATATGAGAACCAGGAATAATGAAGAGACAGCAGAAATCACGAATACTGACCTACTAGAAATGTAAGAAGGGGAGTTCAGAATCTTGATGTACAATATGACGAAAGGATTTAAAACAAGTCTAGAGGAGGTGAAAGGTGAGTTAGAAACACTAAGAAAGAATCAGAAAGAGGTCTGGAATGAAATGAAAGAAGAAATAAGTGAAATGAAGACTGCAATAGAAAGAAATTCTGGAAGATTAGATGAAATGGAAAACAAAATATAAATATTAGAAGACAGTACATCCCAAACCGAAAACACAGCGATATACAGAAATCTTTACAGCAACAAAACCTAAACATCCAGCAAATATGGGATAATATGAAGCGTTCTAATTTACGGATAATAGGCATTGAAGAAGGGATAGAGGTACAGACCAAGGGCATCTGTAATATCTTCAAGGAAATAATCTCAGAGAATTATCCAAATATGGAAAGAGACTTGGACCTTCATGTCCAGGAGGCATACAGAACTCCACTGAGACAGGACCAAAGAAAGACCACTCCACACCACATAATAACCAAAATGACCAACATAGAGGGCAAGGAAGGAATCTTAAAAGCAGTGAGAACAAAAGGACGGGTGACATATAGAGGCAAAACAATAAGAATCACCCCAGACTATACAACCCAGGTCAGGAATGCTAGGAGAGACTGGTATGACGTGATTCAGTCCCTGGAAGACAATAACTTCCAACCAAAGCTTATTTATCCAGCAAAACTACTATTCAAGATCAAGGGTGAAACCAAAGTCTTTCAGGATAAACAGAATCTCAAAAAATTCATGAATTCAAAGCCAACACTAGAGAAAATTCTTAAAGAAATAAACCATAAGGGAGAAAAAAGAAGCAGACTTCAGAATCAGAGAAGAGAGGAAGTTAATAAGTGGGCCATTTAAGTAAAGAAGAAGGACCAAACCACCCAAGAGTAGACAGAACACAAAATGGCAGAAAACAAAAATCATATTTCAATAATATCTCTTAATGTCAAAGGACTTAACTCACCAATCAAAAGACATAGACTGGCAATGTGGATTAGGAAACATAATCCAAATATATGCTGTCTGCAACAAACTCACCTCACAGCCAAAGACATTCACAGGCTGAAAGTGAAAGGATGGAAAAAGATATACCATGCCAATGGTGACCAAAAAAGAGCAGGGGTAGCAACCCTGATATCCAACAAAACAGACTTTAAACTAAAACACTTCAAAAGAGACAAATCAGGGCACTTCCTTTCATTGAAAGGAACAATACACCAAGAAGATATAATGTTAGTAAATATTTATGCCCCAAATGTGGGTGAAACCACATTTGTAAACCAAACCCTTCTGGACATAAGATCCCAAGTAGACCCAAATACAATAATTCTGGGAGACTTTAATACACTTCTCACACCACTGGATTGATCTTCAAGGCAAAAGATGAGTAAAGACGCTTTAGAATTAAAGGAAACCATAAACCAAATGGACCTAATAAACATTTTCAAATTATTTCAACCAGGAACTATAGAATACACATTCTTCTCAGCAGCCCATGGAACCTTCTCCAAAATAGACCACATCCTGAGACACCAAGAAAATACCAGCAAATTCAAAAGATGTAATATAATTCCTTGCATTTTTTCAGACAAAAACGGAATAAAAGTAGAAATCAACAACAGGAAACTCGAAAGAAAGTATTCAAATTCATGGAGAATGAATGATACACTATTGAATGATGAATGGGTAAGAGCAGAAATTAGGGAACAAATAAAGAAATTTATGGAAACAAATGAAAACTGAGATACAACCTACCAAAACCTATGGGACACCATGAAGGCAGTATTAAAAGGAAAGTTTATTGCATTGAGTGCCCACATAAGAAGGACAGAGAACCACCAAGTAAAGAACCTAATGACACAACTCAAGGACCTAGAAATTCTGCAACAGTATTCCCAAAGCCAGCAGAAGGCAAGAAATCATTCAAATCAGAGCAGAAATAAATAAAATAGAGAACAAAAAAACAATTCAAAGAATCAATAAAACAAAAAGTTGGTTCTTTGAAAAGATTAATAGAATTGATAAACCCCTGACCAACCTAACTAAAAGAAAAAGAGAATCAACTCAAATTATCAAAATTAGAAAGGAAAAAGGAGATATCACCACAGATAGTGAAGAAATTCAAAAGATTATCAGAAACTACTTTAAAAATTTATACTCCAATAGACTTGAAAACCTGGAAAAAATTGATAGATTTCTAAACACAGTCAACATTCCTACACTCAGCCAAGAGAATATAGCAAGCCTAAACCAACCAATAACAACGAAAGAAATAGAAATGGCAATAAAAATTCTTCCACCAAAGAAAAGCCCAGGCCCAAATGGGTTTTCAGCTGAATTCTACAAAACCTTCAGTGAACAATGAATACCAATACTTCATAACTTGGTCTGGGAAATTGAAAGATATGGAACTCTCCCAAATTCCTTCTATGAGGCCAGTATCACATTAATCCCCAAACCAAATAAAAATACTTCAAGAAAGGAAAAATACAGACCAATATCCTTAATGACCATAGATGCAAAAATTCTAAACAAAATACTAGCTATATGCATTCAAAACTATATCAAGAGAATAATACATCATGACCAAGTTGGTTTCATCCCAGAAAAACAAGGCTAGTTCAACATACGCAAATCAATACATGTTATTCACCACATAAATAGAACCAAGAACAAAAACCACATCATCATAGCAATAGATGCTGAAAAAAGCATTCTACAAAATCCAACACCCATTTATGTTAAAAATACTGCAAAAATTGGGATAGAAGGAAAGTACTTCAACATCATTAAGGCAATATACTGTAAACCCAAAGCCAACATTATATTGAATGGGGAAAAACTGCAAGAATTTCCGCTACAGTCAGGAACAAGACAACGATGCCGACTATCACCACTCCTTTTCAATATAGTCCTTGAGACTCTTGCTGTAGCAATAAGACAAGAGAAGGAAATCAAAGGAATTCACATAGGAAGAGAGGAATTAAAATTATCCTTATTCACAGATGACATGATCCTTTATCTGGAAGATCCAAAGAACTCAACCAAAAGACTTCTGGAGCTGATTGACAAATTCAGCAAAGTCGCAGGATACAAAATCAACCTAAAGAAATCAGTGGCTTTTCTTTATGCCAACAATGAATCCACAATGAAAGAAATAAAACAATCAATTACATTCACTATAACCTCAAAACCAATAAAATACCTAGGAATAAACCTAACCAAATATGTAAAAGACCTCTACAACAAAAACTATAAAACATTAAAGAAAGAAATTGAAGAAGACCTTGGAAGATGGAAAGACCTCCCATGCTCGTGGATAGGCAGAATAAATATCATCAAAATGGTCATTCTGCCAAAAATGATTTATAGATTCAATGCAATTCCCATCCAAATACCAACTACATCCTTCATAGACCTAGAAAAATCAATCATGAACTTTATATGGAGAAAGAAAAGACCTAGAATTGCCAAAGCAATTCTCAACAATAAGAAACATTGCAGGAGGCATCACAATCCCAGACTTCAAACTTCAAACTATCCTATAGAGCAATAGTAGTAAAAACAGCATGATACTGGCACAATAACAGATATATACTGACCAGTGGATTAGAATAGAAGATACAGAAACAAATCCACACATCTTTAGTCAATTAATCTTTGACAAAGGGGCCAAACTCATACGCTGGAGAAAAGACAGCCTTTTCAACAAGTGGTGCTGGGAGAACTGGCTAACCATTTGTAAAAAGATGACTCTAAACCCCTATATCTCACCAAACACATGAATCAACTCAAGATGGATCAAAGTCTTAGAAATTAGACCTGAGACTGTGAAGTTAGTAGAGGAGAGCATAGGTTCAACACTACAACATATTGGCACAGGCAGTAACTTTCTCAACAAAACCTCCAAAGCTCAGGAAATTAAAGCAAGAATAAACAAGTGGGATAGCATCAAACTAAAAAGTTTCTTCTCATCAAAGGAAACTATCAATAACCTAAAGAGGAAGCCTACAGAATGGGAAAGGATCTTTACCAGCCACCATTCTGAATAGGGGCTAATATCCAGAATATACAAAGAGCTCAAAAGACTCTACACTAGCAAAACAAACAACCCAATCAAGAAATGGGCAAATGAACTAAATAGACACTTCACAAAAGAAGAGATACAAAGGGCCAATAGATACATGAAAAGATGTTCTACATCACTGAACATCAGGAAGATGCAAATCAGAACTACACTGAGATTCCATCTAACCCCAGTCAGAGTGGCAAACATAAAGAAATCAAATAACAACAAATTCTGGCGAGGATGTGGGGAAAGAGGAACTCTTTTACACTGTTGGTGGGAGTGCAAACTAGTTCAGCCACTATGGAGATCTTTGTGGAGATTCCTAAGAAAGGTGGGAATAGATCCACCATATGATCCAGCTCTACCACTCCTGGGTATCTTTCCAAAGGGGTTGAATTCAGAGAACTACAGCAACATATGCATACCTATGTTCGTAGCAGCACAATTTGTAATAGCCAAAATATGGAACCAACCCAGATCTCCATCAACAGATGAATGGATAGCAAAACTTTGGGAAATATATACAATGAAATTCTATTCAGCCATAAAGAAGAACAAAATTATATCATTTGCAAGAAGATGGAAAGCCCTGGAGAACATTATGTTAAGTGAGATCAGCCATGCACAGAAGGAGAAGGTACATATGTTTCTTCTAATATGCCCAAACTAGAAAACACAGAGGATACCAGTGGGACCCCAGATAATGGAGGGGAAATATCAGCAAAGTTTGAATGGAAAGATAGGAGAGGAGGAAGGCTGATCTTGATTAATGAGGGTCTACATCTGAATATGTGTAAAATTATGAATATGACATGGTTAATCTGGACAACCATTTGTGGGAGGGGGGAAGGGGAAATGGGGGAAGGGGGGAGAGGGCACCAAACATAAATGTATACTATTTATGTTCAATAAAAAATTGTTAAAAGAAAAAAAATATATATATATATATATACATTTAAAAATGTTAAAAAAAATGTTTGTGAAGCAATGCATATGTTAACTAGCTCTATTTAGCTATTGCACAATTTACACATATTTCAAAACATGTTATACCCAAAAAATATTTTCTTTATATTGTCTTTGTCAATTAAGAGAAGCAAAGAAATAAATTTTAAAAAATAAGGTCTCTATCACTATACACCTCATTATTATTATATATTGTTGAAATGCACCAATAAAATCTTTTTTAAAAGTTGTAATTGATCATTCTTAATGTAATTAAAAGAAGATATTTTGCTGTTGTCTTCACAGAAGAAGAAAGCCACCATAAATTCTATAGCTACTAGGCTATGAATTCTACCACAACTCTGTGAGCTTGGAAGAGGATCACAGGCCTCACACATAACCACAGCCCAATCAAGGCCTTAATAGCAGACTGTGAAACTTGAGAAAATAACCTAGGTTAGTCATGCTCAGACTTCTGACCATGTAAATGTGAGGTAGTAAATGTGTATGATGTTTTAAACCATGTTTGTGGTAATTTTTTATGCAGCAAGAGAAAACTAGCATGGATTCCATTTCTTCATCTGCAAAATAGGAATAAAAATGGCATATATCTGATATAAATGTTATTATGTGAAAGAAGTTAACATATATATGTTTAAAATATAGACCTCAGTGCAAGATGCCTCATAGGTTTGTAGAATTTGAGAGAGGGTATACCCCTGATCATCAACCATTTACCAAAAAACACTGAATTAAACTCTGAGATGTCAGTAATCAATATTAATAGCTTGTACAATATTTCCAATATTTTTTTGTAAAAGTACTTTGCTAAAATAATGGAAAACACTATAGTATTATGCCTGACAATCAAAACATATGAAATCCTCCACTAGTAATTGATATAAGCATCCCAAAGCATGTTTATATAACTATATTTTTCACACCAAGGGCATGAAGTAAGCCCTGCCTCACTACAGCACAACGGTCAAGGTTTTACACAATTGGAACAAGCAAACTGATAGGGGTGAGTACCAGATTTCTCTAGATTGCCTCCTGGAAATTTGAGGCATTGTTCCCTATTCAATCTAGTCACTGTATCAACTGAGTATATGAACACAGCTAATGTGAAGAAAAATTAAAAATTTAATTAACCTATCATTCAAATATGTAGGAGGGCTTGAATCAGTAGCCTATATTCAGAAAATAATAGTGCTGATACTAAATTCTGTTCCTCAATTCTTTATAGCCTCATCATGACATAGAACTATGATAATTTAATCAGATATCACAATAAGTCAGCGAAAAAGTTGAAATAATTACATGAAGTACTTGAAATATGAATTCATGCCAACTGTCATTAATTTTGAAATGCTTCCTGAGTGCATAATGTATCTCAAGTTATATTACATGAAGAATTATTATCAAATTTTTTATTTTTTATTTTTTGAAGTTTTAAAGAAGTTTATTAAAAAGATAGAAATGCAGAAGACAGTTACAGCCCCATGCCATTCAGAAATGGCACGGGGGAGGGGGCGGGGTGTTCCGAACGAATTCACTGAGATAGGACATGTGGACCAGACTTTTTATATACATGACCTCCATCTTGTTCATGTAATTCTGAAGTAGTAAACATCCCTGTAAGGTACCTCCCCTTACTTCCCAGCCAAGGTGTCTTTCACAAAGGTCAATCCCCTCCTCCCATCCTAGCTAGATTATTATGTAGATCTGTGTTTAGAAGGAGGAAGTCCTAGCTCCCCCCTTCTATGGACTTGCTAATTACTTTTAGCTAAATCAATCTAAGTTTCAATAGCTGTTTTCTTCCTGACCAAAACCAAGACCAAGTCTTTTACAGATTTTCCCCTCACCCAATTTTTGAAATATCTTAATAGTTAGAGCTTTCTCAAATCTTCCCAGGCCATTCCCAGTATTAGTACATTCCCCCCTCTGTCTAGTAACTTCCTGACATTTGTCAGGCCAAAGGTAAATACAGAAAATACAGTTTGACTTTTACAATTCTTATTAACAGTTAACAGGAGCTCAATTTCATTTTTTCCTAATCAATTTCACTTTTTCCTAATTTTTATCACATGAATGTACCCCTTAGCAAAGTAATAAGGATGCTAAGTTGGTCATAAACTACTTCGAGCTGAACAGGGATGAAGTTGTGCCCCAGCTTTAGTGTAACAGTCAGGAATGTAGTTCGCATGGGGGAATCAGATGGATCCCTGCTATGTGCATCTATGACCATCTAAAGGGCTTCAATAAATGTTTCTCTTGGGTGCTCATACCACCATCTGACATCTGAAAGCTTCAACCCTATGAGACGACACTCACAATACAGCTTAACCATGAAAACCTAAACATAGCACTTAAATGAGAAGTTAAAACCTGTTTTGCTGACTTAGGCTGAAACACACAAAAGTGGGATGTATTTAGTTTATTTTGTGCCATGTGAATCCAGGAATTAGTACTGTGAAGACCTGAAATAGGCTTTGGGGTAATATGAATAATGATTTTAGATGATTTCTTATATGTTATATCATTAGGGTACTGTTTTTGAATTTTAATACACCTGTAGATGCCAGTATCTAATAGTGTGGCTTGAGGCTGAAAATAGAAAAATTGGTTTTAAAAGGCTTTGACTGATTCGTTAAATTTTTAAATCTTGAGAAAATATTGTTTTTGTATTTTTTTACCCATATTATTGGTCTTATCGGAGAAGTATGATTTGCCCAGCACTGTATTATTAAGGAATATTCTATTGCCACTCTGTCATTGCTGTAGCTAGAGGCTGTAAGATAACATCCTTTAGCAATTGAACATGTAACAATTGGGAAAAGACCAAAAATGAACTACCTCATTGCTTAATTAATCCAGAAAAATGAGTAAAATTAGGAAAAGTGAAAAGACATAAATTTGAGTGCCTGTATAATCCTGAAACTTAATGGTTTTAACTCTGTTGAAGACAACCACATAATTTAGAAACTATGGACCAAACATAAGTTTAAATTAAATGGCCTCCAGAGGTCTAAAGAGAGGTAGGCTTACTAGAAACCTATTCCTCTTAACTATTAAAACCATCTTCACATATGTAAACAAACATACCACAAACAATTTACAACTTGCTTTAACCCACTGATTTTCCTATCCTGGTCCTTTCTTTCCCATTTGGGACAATCTTAGGATAAACCCTACAACATGCTTTCTTAGTCTCACAAAAGTTGCTTTCTCTGTATTTACAAAAATATAAAGAAATACATCTATAGACTCTCTACATCTGTCTTTTGTTGTTACATACAAGCAAACCAGAACAACTATACCATTTTATAATGTTATTTAGATACCAACAATTTAAGAAAACCCATTTACATATCACTAGCATCTTAAAGCCTTAATTTTGTTAGATTACCACAGAAATCCACAACACCATAAAATCATCACGAGTGTCTTAAAACATTAATTTTATCACAAAAGAAAATTATTTCATCACATCTCAGAGGTCTAACTGAACAGCTTTTTAAAAGTTTCTATTTTAGGTAAGACTGGTTGAAAAAAAAAAAAAAAACTTTGAGCAGTAACTTTAGTGATACCAGCAAAAAGACAAAGTTGGTTTCCTGAGAGGAGCTGAAATCTCTAGTTTAACTGAGAATGGGAGAATTGGAGGTCATCCTGGAAGCCACAGGCTGAGTACTGGGTTAAAAAAAAAGTTTGGGTGCTGGTCTGAACTGCCTGTCACCCTAGCTAAGCTTTTGGACCTTGGGCAAGGAAAGGAGGGTAACACCTTACATCTGGCCTTCTGTGAGATCTCACTGTGATTGCTTAAGGCTCTTTAGTCTTAACTCAGGTGGTGGGAGTTGGGAGGAATCACTGGGAACCTAGGTCTGGGGACCCCAGTTTCCTCCCGAACTAGGGGTGCTCAGCCATTTAATGGTCCCCCTTTGTTCCATGATCCAGACCTTGGAGGGCCTTTTTTGCCTCATGGTTGAGGGCATTTACTCCAGAGATGCCCTTGCTCTCCACCCCTTAAAACAGACTTGAGATTAGGCTTCTGTGCTCAGCCAGGCTTTCATGGCTTTTGCCTGTCTGTCTTTCCCTTTTCAAGTCCCTGTTAAACCAAATTGGCAGCCTGTAGTAGTAGTCTTTGTCTGAGGATGGCCTCCCCTTCTACTGGGTAAAGAATTAACTAAGAATGCCAGCACTTATTGTTTAAGTTGGTGATAAAGCTTTAAGCTCTGCATATGGAAAGGTCGAACTCTAAACTCTCCTCCCCAGGTGGTATAAGGTGGCCTGTTAGGCAGAACCAATTGGAGTCTAATCTGGTGGCACTAAGACCCTGAGGATCCCAGCCTGCTGAAGCTGCACCTGGGGTGGCCCAGCTTTACTGTGGCCTGGCCTGGGTGCTGAAAAACCTTTGCATTTTGGGATCAAACTTTTACAATTTTGGAGGACTCATGCTAGTGGAGATCCAGCTTCCACTTTGGATTTCTTGGACCCCATCTGAGAGAGAAAGGGTGGGATTTTAGTGGCCTGTCTGGGTAAGGCCACCCCCCCTTCCCAGAGCTTCGCAATCTAAAACCAATTACCAATATTGCTGAAATCTCATCTTAAAACAGCGAGAGGTTTTCGTGGCCTTTTTCTGTCTGGATTAGGTCCCCTGCAACCCCTAAAGCTAGTAGCCTAGCTGGGGGTGTCCAGCTGGGATGGCATGCAGCAGTGAGAGTAGCCTCACAGACCACCAGAAGAGCATTGCAGGCTTGAAGTTTAGCCACCACCCTTCTCCTGTCCCTTTTCTCAATGAGGTTTTCTAGCTGAAAATATTGTTGTTTTCAAAAAACATCTTATTAGTTTGCTTCCCTGAAAATATTCTCCAATTTTGATGGGCCTAAGAGTCTTGAGCTACCACACAGTTGGGCGTGGCTCCCTCCAGAGCTTACTTCCCAGAGAGCTTTCTTATGCAAATGGAGCAGTAACTGCCTGCTGAACACCAGACATTGCATCCTGGGTGTTACCATTCACCTACCAGGCCTGTCTGGCAGTTAGTTATCTGGCTGAAACTTTTGACAAAGTTTTTTTTTTTCTTTCTTGAGATCTTGGAGAAGCTTACCCATTTAGGCTATTGCTGCTGGGAGTCACTACCATCTTAGAAATGGGTGCTGGCTGGCATCTCCTGTTTCGGGAGTTTTCTGAAGGTGTGCTATGGGTCTTTCTTTTAAAGGGCTTTTAAAAGAGTGTCCCATCTTTGATGTGGGCAGAATGGATGGGCACCCATTGGGCCTATCACGCCTATGCTATTTAATGGGGAATTTTCCCCTCCCCTGGAGATTCTGCCATAGCTAGTCCATGGCAGGGGGGTCTCCACAGTTCCAGAGAGCCCGTTGGCACCTCTATCCAGTCATCCACCAGGATCTGGTCCCTTTTTGGGGAGTTTTACTGACCTTCAAGATGCAGTGGCTTTTGGGCCACCATCAGCTGGAGTCACCTTTGGCTCAAAAGATAGCCTCATGTAGGCACCAAATTATGTTATGGTTTGAAAACTGATGTTACGGTTTGGCGAAACAGTCCCCAGGGACCCCTGTGAGGGTCCCAGACACAATTTCCCTCAAACCACAAAAAGATAAAAAGTGCAGGGTCTTGTCCTGAGCTAAGGATAAATACACATTAGCCCAGACTCTTGCTAAAAATTTAAAGAAGTTTATTAAAAAGATAGAAATACAGAAGACAGTTACAGCCCCATGCCATTCAGAAATGGCATGGGGGGGATGGTTCGAACGAATTCACCCTCAAATTTTTTAAATGACACATTCAGAATATGTTAAAGAACGGAGAAACTTTTGTTTGGGTAGTAGGGATTAAACTCAGGGATATTCTATAGCTGAGTTACACCTATAGTCCTATATGTTTTAGTCAATCTAGAACTTGAAAAAAATTATTTAACATAATAAAAAATGTTTAGAAGCTTTTTGAAGACTTTATATTAAATATTAATTTTTTTGTGGTACTGGAGATAGAACCCAGGGGCATTCTAACTCTAAGCTATACTCCCAGCCCTATTTTTTATTCTTTTTATTTTTTATTTTTTGAAGTGGAGTCTCAGTGAGTTGCAAAGGGCCTCACTAAGTAGCTGAGGCTGTCTACCAACCACAATCCTCCTGTATCAGCCTCCCAAATGCTGGGATTACAAGCATGCACCACCACTCCCGGGCAAATATTAAAATTTTTAAAGCCACATGCCATGCAGGATATAGTTATAAAAACTGAAACAGTAATAATAGCTCAAATGTTATCCAGAAAAACATATATCCAATAAAAATGCATGTCAGAGAAAATATTAGAGGGCACACAACAAATTTTCTAAAGAAAAATGCATTAGAACTAATACTAAATTGTGAAACATATGCCATTAATAGTTAAATAAATTTAGGGCCAGCGTGGTGGGGCAGGATTGTAATCCCCACACTTGGGAGGTGGACAGGAAGATCGCACAGGTTCAAAGCCAGCCGCGCTGGCTTAAGAGACCCTGTTTCCAAATAAAATATAAAAATAGGTCTGGGAGTATAGCCGGGGTAGAAGGGTTTCCAGGAACCCCAGTACCACAAGAAAACGAACAACAACAACAAAAAATAGTTAAATAAATTTACAGGTTTTGTAAATGTCTGTTTATAGTACTTGCGAGACACTTTAAAAAGTAAAATAAATGGAAGCAGGGCACGATGGAACACAACTGCAATCCCAGTATTGGGAGGCTGAAACATGAGGATCACAGGCTTAAAACAACTTAGTGAGCCTGTTATAAAAAAAATAATAAAAAGGGCTGGGGGTGTAGCTCAGAGGTAGAATGCCTGGGTTCAATCCCCAGTACCAAAATAAAATGAAATTAATAGAAAACTCTTGCTTTTGTAAGCCTCTTAAATATAAAAGTTGTACAGAATATTTTCTTAAAAGTAAATAATTTTGCAGGCATAGTGGCACATGTCTATAATACTAATACTTAAGAGGCTGCGACAGGAAGATCCCAGGTTCAAAGACAGCCTCAGCAACATAGTGTGACTCTCAGTAACCTAGGAAGACCCTATTTGAAAACAAAAATATCATCAGGCATGATCGCACACACTTGTAATCCCAGCATTTGGGAGGCTGAGACAGGAGGATTGCAGTTCTTGGAGAGCCTCAGCTACTTAGTGAGGTTCTTTGTAACTCAGTGAGACCCTATTTCGAAATAAAGAATAAAACAAAAATATCAAAAGAGCTGAGGTATAGCTTAGAGGTAAAATGTCCCTGGGTTCAATCCCCAATACAACAAACAATAAATAAATGAATAAATAAACAAATACTAAAGGTAAATTTTTGAAAAATGATAACTTATAAATATTCCAAGAAATAGTATCTACTAATATATGGAAGTTTCAACTACATTTTAAATATGTTGTGAAATAAGTTACATATGTGGTACCAAACATACAATTTATTTACAAATTATATCAAAAATAAATTGAAGGCAGAAAAGCACAAAATGATGATATGGATAGTATTACATATAAGGCTTTAGAACATAATTTCTGGCTATGCAAACACTAGCTCATAGCAGACCAACACTCCTACCAAACACAACTAAGACATTGTATAAAATCTTAAAAGTCCAATTGAAAGCATCAGAACAAGAAGCCAGAACTTGAAGTCAAAATATCAGAGAAGCACCAAGGATGTGTGCATGTGTGTTTGTATCATTCTGACTCTCACTATTATATATAATTACAATGCACCAAAAATAGGATAAAAATCTTAATATATATTTCAGAGAAGGGAAGAGCAGAGAAGTAAAAATGAAACACATTCTACTTTTCCCTTTAAGATATTTGTTAATCTATGAGCAAAGCAAGACTAAAAGTAAAAAGAAAATATATATTAAAAGGCTTAGAGCCAGATGGGGTGGTGCGTGCTTATAATTCCAGTACTTGGGAGACTGAGACAGGAGGATCAAAAGTTTATGGCCAGCCTCAGCTACTTAGTGAGGCCTCCTGAAAGTTAGTGAGACTCTGTTTCAAAATAAAGAATAAAAAACAGGGCTGGGTTGTAGTTCAGAGGTAGGATGCTCCTGGGTTCAGTCCCTGGTACAGGAAAAAAGAAAATGTAGAAGTAGGCAGAGCTAAAAGCAGTCTTATTGTGTTAGAAAGACAAAAATATAAGTTCAGGGCTAGTTAAGAGGATGAAATTCCAGTGAATACTGTGATTCTCCATTGCAAACTCTGAAGGACAACATCCTGAGAGTAAACTGAAAGTAGTCATGACCTCTAAAATATTTCAGGCAAAACTAGAGTCAATTTTGTTCCTGACTGATCTGGCCCTACTCTAACTGTATTTTATAACCTAAAACTAAATCCCCCTATTTATATGATTTTATACAATGGCTAAGATCCAGTTAAAAATAGCAGGGCATGCCAAGAAACATTAAAAAAAATAGAATTTAGAAACAGATCAACAGGTAACTAGGTTTATCAGTCACAGGATTTAAAATACCTGTGACTATAGTCAGAAGAAAGGAAATAATTATAGGACAATTTGGAGAGAATAATGTAATACTTTTTAAAACTCAAATAAAAATTATATTGCTGGAAAACAAAATAGTCAACAACTCAATACAAGGTTATCAGTGGATTGATTTCCATTAAAATACAATTTTACTGAATAAGATATAAATATACTGAATAAAGCATAAGAAATAGTAATTTATAAAACAACATAAGAAATAAATAGGAAATTTAAAAAGAATTTTAAATATATACTTCAAGTCCTAAAATGATAATACAGAGAATAAGACAGACACAATACTGAAACAATACAGTATATAATATTCAAAGACTGAGGAAAGACATCCATCCATATATTTAAAAGTGCTATTAACACCAAGCAAATAAAAACAATAACAACAACAAATCCACATTTAGTCACACTACAAACAAACTACTAAATTCCCAAAACAGAAAAATCCCAAAGATAACAAAAGAAAACAGACACCTTCAAAGGAAGAAAATACAATGGAGGTAACTCTTCAACATGAATTATGGCAGAAAGAAAACAGCAAAAGTATGTCTTATTTGTGTCAAAAAAAGAAGTGACAAACTAGAATTACATAATCCACAAAAATATCCTTCATGAATGAAGGTAAAATTGAGATTTTTCAGACAAACAAAAACTGGGAAAATGAATTGCTCACCCTTTCCTAAAGTAATTACTAAATGGAATTTTCCAGGCAAAAGAAAAACATCCAAACAGAAGCAAAAAAAGTTAGACATTTACAGAAATCTGTTAATATGTGGATAAATATAAGTAAAAGTTGACATTAAAAAATAATATAATAATGTGATTCAGAGTTCAGAATAAAAAAAATGATGGCAGTTACAGGAAAGGCAGAATGCAAATGAATGGAGTTAAAGTATCATATAATTCCAATGTGATCACATAGTTAGTAAAAGTAATTTTTAAACAAAGATATATGAAATGTAAGCATTATATAATAAAAAACATAGCAGACAACATAATATAAATTAAAATAAAATATTACAAATATTCTATGACCCAGAAATACGGTAATATATTAATATATTAAGATGAAAGATATTTAAGAACAGCCTGGGTAACATATTTGGTATATATGAAATAATATACACACCAACTGCAGAACATGCATGATTTTCACATGCATATGCAACATTTACAAAAATTGGAAATGTGTTGAGAAGTCTCAAGAAATTTTCAAAGTACTGAAAGAATACAGAAAATATTATCTGCCTGAGATTATCCCCATGTCTTTGGAAACAGCAATATAATTAATCCATGGATCAAGAGGAAAATGCAATAAAAATATTTTGAACTTGGTAGTAAATATGAGACTATAGGGTAAATTTACAGACAGCCTTAAAGAATTTATAACCTTTGATCAATACATTAGAAAAAAAGTTGAAAATCAAAGGTCTGGGACTATTACTCATGAGCTTAGATAAAAATTAAAAACAATTTCAAGACTTCCCACTACAGATGACCATTGCAAGTCTCTGAACACATACTTCTAATCAACCACATATAAATCTAGATCCTGTGACTTCCTAAGGTTTAATGATTAACTATAACAGCTCACAGAACTCAGGAAAATGGTTTTTTGAATTCTCTTTAGGTTCTTGATGGTTTCCTTTGATGAGAAGAAACTTTTTAGTTTAATGCTATCCTACTTGCTCATTCCTGCTTTAATTTCCTGTACTGTAAACTGGAGAAAAGAGCCTTTTCAACAAATAACTCTGGGAGAACTTGCTACCATTTGTTGAAAGATAGAACTAAATTCTTACCTCTCACCGTGCACAGGAATCAACTCGAGATGGATCAAAGACTTAGATATTAGACCAGAGATTGTGAAATTATCAGAGGAGGGCATAGGCTTAACATTCCAACATATAGAAACAGGAAGTAACTTTCTCAACAAAACCTAGATAGTATATTTCAGAAAGCTAAAGAAGGGCTGGGCATTCTGGTGCACGCTTGTAATCCCAGCATTCGGGAGGTGGAAACCAGAGGATTGGGGTTTGCAGGCAACCTCAGCTACTTATTGAGACCCTCTGCAACACAGTGAGACTCTGTTTCAAAATATAAAAAGACTAAAAATTAGGGCTTGGGGTGTAGCTCGGAGGTACAATATCCCTGGGTTCCACCCCCAATACCGAAAAAATAAAATAAAATCACCTAATGAAGAAATTTTAGATGTTTTACTCCAAAGATCTAAAATGTTTGTTTGAGATAGGTATATTTAATTTGAACACTACACAATTACACATATATTCAAATATCATGTATGTAATAAATATGTATAATTTTTTTTGGTGGTACTGGGGTTCATGGAAGCCCTTCTACATCTGGGCTACACTCCCAGACCTATTTTATACTTTTTATTTGGAAACAGGATCTCTTAAACCAGCACGGCTGACTTCGAACCTGTGCGATCCTCTTGTCTCCACCTCCCAAGTGCGGGGATTACAAGCATGTGCCACCATGCCTGACAAATAAGTATAATTCTTTTTGTCAACATAAAAAGTGTTCAAATGAAAGTTAAAAAATAATTTTAAAAAAGGGATAAGGCATATTTCCTTTAGGGAATGGAGGATATGCCAACTTATTTAATATGCAAACTTCCAATTACTTTATATTGTTAAGTTACCTTCATGGCCTTGAAGTGATTTTACTTTGCAAGTCTTGCTTTTTGATGCATCATATAAAATACATCTCTATTTTTTAAATTTGGGCTTTATCTTGAATTATGGCTTGAAATACCTGGTCCTACCTACCAAAGGACTCCTTTAGAAAATTTGCAAACATCTTTGGACTTGGTGGGAAGAAATGGAGAGGGGATGGAAATACCTTTAAAACTACATCAGGTAACAGAAACTTCAGTGTAGCCCATGGGTTGTTTCTCTTCCTGACTGATATTCTGTATTAGCGAGTGTAACAAGCTATTGTCTGGTGACCCAGAGCAGAGAAAATAGCCATCTCCCTGCCAGGCTGGCTCTGCTATATGGAAAGCAGACAAGAGGTGGGGGTACTCCACAGGCACTTCATAAATATTAACGAACTAGTAGTTTGGAAAACAATGATAAGGGCCACCTGCCCTAAGGAGCACATTAGAGGAACAAATCTTCCTTCTCCCAGATAGCTACTTGGAATTTTTAAAGTAGCAAAGTTAATCTAAAAATACAATTTCAGTTAGATTAATTTTAGATAAGAACTAAGGACTGCACATTTTCATAAGTCATTTTTCTAAGTTACCTGATTATCCTCTTACATGTCTTTCAACTCCGAGTTGCTATATGCACGCTACATGGCAATTTTTAACAGCAGCAGAAAACAGGAAATACAGACCATGAGTCTAAAGACAGAAGCTTTAGTTGTGACCTTGCCACATACTAGCTATGTGATCTCAAGCAACTAATCAATTTGACCTTTTTGAATCTCAATTATTCACTGTTAATATAAGAGGTTTCCATTATATTCCTTCTTTCTTTTTTCATAATATATATTTCAGTTGTACAAAGTGGTGACCTAGTATATCTACACATTGTGGAATTATCGCCATGGTCAAGATAATTAACATTTACATCACTTCAGATCATTTTGCTCTGCCTGTGTATGACCAGAACATTTGAAATCTTCCTCTTAGCAAATTTTAGATATACAGTGCAGTTTTGTTACCTCTATAAGATGAATTCTAAGATTCTTTCTAGAGTTAACACTTTTTGTTAACTAATCTTCAACCCATTAGTACCTATATTGGTTTCTTAGGGCTGCGTAACACTGTTAACACAAATTGGATGGAATAGACAAAGGAAATTTATTGCCTCAAATTCTGGAATCTGGAGGTACAAGATGAAGGTGTTGGCAGGGTTGCTTATTTCTGAGGGTATGAGGAAGAATTTGTTCCAAGTCTTTCTCCTTGCTTCTAGTAATTTGCTGACAATGTGTGACATGACTTGACTTAAAGACACATTCCAATCTCAGCTTTCACCTTCACCTCATATTTTCCCTGTGTCTGTGTCTGTCACTGTGCCCAAATTTCTGCCTCATATCAAGAAACCAGTCATATTAGATGAGGGCCCATCCTAATGATCTCATCTTAACTAACTGCATCTGCAGTGACCTTATTTTGAAATAACGTCACTTTTAAAGGTATGGAGAAGGGGGATTGAGACTTCAACATCTTTTGGGAAGACATGATTCAACACGTAATAGCACCCATAATTACAAATGGCAGTAATTTAATCTAGGGAAATTACCCCCATAGCAAAGTCCATCCCTAGTATTTTCTCAAATTCTAAGCTAGGGAAAATGGCTTTGTCTCCAGGAACCACTGTGCCACTGCCTACTTACTAATGGCCACCACCTCTCACATATGTTACCTGTTACCATTATCTGTTCACTAATTATTCTTCCCAGATGTCGTTATAATGATCAGTTGGGATTTCTATGTTTTATGGACAGCATACCTAATACCATTTGGCTTTCTTCCCTCTCCTTCAACCCTTCATCCCACACATATGCACAAGCATATAACAGAGTTATAGTTCTATGTAAGTCATCATAAGTAGAAGATGAGGCCAGCTCAATGGGCCCCGCACTATCAATATATTGTTCTCAGTGCATCATGGGAGCCCTGTCCATGCCATTCATGCAGCAATTTGAATTGTGGAATTGTCCCTCAGGCCTGACATATCTTCCCCTACCAATTCATCTTGGTATAATTATATACATTTAGCTAAAGGATTCAAGCTTCATTGAGTATTCTTAGTATATTGCTAGTTGGTTAGTGATTTTATTTTGTATGCCCCTAATATGCCAGGAAAAATGTTAGCTCTGTGTTCTCTACCCACAAAGTGAACCAGAACATGCTTATGACTGATAGGAAAATTAAAGCAAGAAAAGTTTCAAGAGAAAATTAGACAGGTTTTTTTCTTCTGTGGTACTGGAGACTGAACCCAGGTGTGTTCTATCTCCAAACTATATCCCCAGCCCTATTTTATTTTGAAACAAGGTCTTACTGAATTGCAGAAGGCCTCATGATAAATTCCTCAAGCTGGCCACGAACCTGTGATCCTCCTGTATCAGCCTCCAAAGTACTGAGATTACAAGCATCTGGCACCACAACTGCCCCAGACAATGCTTTAAGTTACATTTTTTGTTTGTTTGTTTAAATGAAAATAATAGCTCTCTCTTTCTATTGTTGTTCATTGTTCATTCAGTGTTCTTACTGCTATGACACAAAATACCTAATGACCAAAGCTTAAAAGAAAGATTTATTTACTCACAGTTCTGGAACATTCAGATGCTTCTGTCCATGGTAGGCTGGGTGAAGTCTGCAGAGCTCAGGGCATGGCTGCAGAAAGCAGAGAGAACATGAGTGGAGGGATTCTGCTCATGTCATGAAGGTCAAAACAGAAAGAGAACAAGAGGAAGAAGGACACATACACACACAAATGCACACACACACACATATAATTCCCAAGGTCACACCCCCAGAACCCCCTTCCCAGCAACCAAATCCTGCATTCAACATGGCTTCCCTTTTTCCAACATGAGGGGACATTTCAAATCCAAACCATAACACCAGTAAATTAGAATCTATGGAATATTCTACAAATGATGATCATTAGTAAACTATTATAGATAGGAAATTGAATATTAAAGAAAAAAGCTAAGTTTTAATCAGGAATGAAGCTTTGTTTGTGCCTATCACTTCACTTGTACTCACAATTAAGACCTGAAATGATTCTAGATCATAAGCTACTAGCAAGTGGTATGAGATATTGCAAATAGAATTTTATGGACTGGGCAAGTCCTAAGTACCAAAGAATAAAGACAATGTATTTTTTTGGCATTGTTCAAATGTCAAAGAGATTTCTGGCATAACTAAAAAGTTGATGGCTCATGGCTCCCTTGAGTTTTCCAAATGTACTTCTTAAACATCAGTTGTTTCTCAAAAACAATCATTATTTTTGTATTCTCAATGGAAATCTATCTAACATGATTTTCAGCTTCCTTGACACTTGAATAAAAGAAAAAGAAAGAGACAGAGGAAGAAATTTCAGAGCAGAAAAAAATATTATTACATTTCAGAGAAGATTGGTATATTTTAGAACATTGGTATAATCCAGTTACCTGGTACAGACCATCTATATTAATTGACTTTTCATTAGTAACAAAATACCAGACACAGTCTACTTATGAGGAAAAGACGTTTATTTAGCTCCAAATTTTAGAGATTCAAAGTTTAAAATCATGTGGCCCCATTTGTTGGGACTCTGGAGAGGGTGGCAGATGGCATCACATCATAGTAGGAATGTGTACAAACCACTGGTGACATGGGCAGATAAAAAGTCAAAGAGGCTGGGTGTGGTGGTGCACACTTGTAATCCCAGCATTCGGGAGACAAAGACTGGAGGATCATGGTTTATGGACAGCCTCAGCTACTTAGTGAGGCCTTCTGCAACTCAGTGAGACACTGTTTCAAAAATAAAAAGACAAAAAAAAAAAAATAGGGCTAGGGGTAATGGAGGTACAATGCCCCTGGGTTCCATCCACAGTACGGCAAAAGGAAAAAAAAAAATTCAGAGAGACTAGATGACCTAAACCTGACCCTATTAAAATAATCCCGTTAAGAGAACTATCAGAAGGTCACATTAGAACTACTTTAATCCCTTTGAAGGGCACCCCCAATTATCTAAGGACTCCTGCTAGGTCTTACATCTTAAAGGTTCCACCACCTTCCAATACTGCCAACTTTAGGACCTTGGGGAATGTCTAAACCATATTCAAACTATAGCACCATTCAACCTAGGGAGTCAGGCAAAATATACAAACATAAAGGTTCGGTAGTCTGCAATGAAAGATTCAACAAGATTGCATGAGTAATCAGGAATAGGCATGGCTTAGCCTGATAGGCTGGCAGATATTGCCACCATGAGAGTATTGGGTAGAACATGAGGACTGAGTTGCAGGTGAAGGACTCCAGAGCTTAGAAGAGGAAAGTAGAAGAATACATAGAGAAGAATGTCAGCACCTCATATTTAGAAACAAAAGGCTATTAAGGATATAAGCAAAGACAGGTGCTCCGATATGGAAAAAAAATGACAGACCCATAATAAAAAAAAAAGTAGTTCCCAAAGGCATGGCTAAGCAAAGAGCCAGGGTGCAGATGATGGGTCCAGTTATGGACACACCAAGGCTGGTAGACTCAGCAGTGGGGAGGTCAAGAGGTATCAGCTCTGGGCAAAGAACAGATTTGGGCTGGGCTGTCAGAAGAAATGATGGTGATTTATCCTGATGTTCAATTAAACAAGAGAGAAAGCCAAGACAGGATATGGTCATCTCAGAGCTCTGTGAGACCCTTCTGCCCTTGTCAACTACCACTGCTGCCTTCTCCCTCTGCCAGTCACCTTCTCATGTTTCCTTGTTCCCTTCTCCCAGCCAATTATTTTCTTAAATGTTTATTTCCTTGTCTCTCAGCTCTTATTTTGTTTTGTTTGGCTTGTTTTTTTTTTTTTTCAGTACTGAGGATGGAACCCAGGGACATTGTGCCTCCAAGCTACATCCAGTCCTATTTTTTACTCTTTATTTTGAAACAGGGTCTCACTGAGTTGCAAAGGGCCTCACTAAGTAGCTGAGGCTGTCCATGAACCAAGATCCTCTGGTCTCAGCCTCCTGAATGCTAGGATTACAAACATGTGCCACCACGCCAGACTCTCAGCTCTATTTTAAATACTCTATTTCTCTGTTCTTTAAATTCCCTTTCTTTTATTCCCACCTTCATCTTGTCCTCCTCTAAGCTTTTTCAGTTTTGACCTGTCTCTCTTACCCTTTCCTTCACCATCTATCTCTTTGCCCCAACCTCTGTCTGTCACCTCTAATATTAAATAGCATGCTTCTCTTAATGTAGGCTATCCAATGATCACGATTTCTTATTTTTTGTGACTGACTAATATCACTTAGCATAATGTCCTCCAGTTCCATCCATTTCCCTGTAATGATGTAATTGATGATAGAAAAAATTTTAACTTTTAGAGAGAATCTTTAGAATTGTCCATAGTTCTTTATTAATAAAAAGATGAAAGTAAATAAATCACTTTTTAATAGGCATGTGATTCTTGGGAATTTTCTTCCCTTTTTTCCAAGAAAGTTCTTGATTCTTAATAGAGAAAGAAAAAAAATGTTACTTCCTCCTTGTTCTTAATTCTTCAAATTTCCTAAGTCATATTTCAAAAAGCATTGCCAACAATGAAATTATTGGTACATTATTAGCCTCTATTTTTTTTAAAGATTCTCCATCTCTTTGTTATACCAGTGATGGAGAAGATGAGAAATTGACTCAGTGTTATTTTTATTTATTTATTTATTTTTTTTTTTTTGGTGGTACTGGGGTTCCTGGAAGCCCTTCTACCTCCGGGCTACACTCCCATACCTATTTTTACATTTTTACTTGGAAACAGGGTCTCCTAAGCCAGCGCGCGCGGCTGGCTTTGAACCTGCGCGATCCTCCTGTCTCTGCCTCCCAAGCGCAGGGATGACTCAGTGTTATAAATGATAACAATTATATTCACTAGGCTTGGTTTCTTTGAACATTACTTTTAAGGGAGCTGAGAACTTAGTCTAATTATCAGTGGCCATAGAAGTCACAATTAAAAGCACAATCACAAAACCAATAATAAGTCTCCAGAACAAAATTTTCCCAGCACTGACCAGCAGTTCATTTTAACACAGTAACTCCCAACATTAATACAGTAATTCCCAAGCAATGTAGGACAGATAGAATGTGATTTTTGCACATTCCTTTCTTAACCCGGATCTCCATGTTCTTGTCTGACCTCTAATATTGAAATAGCTATCAAGGTCTATATTCCCTATTATCAGCTTGGCTTTAGCAAACTGGAAAAGAAAAGACAACAACAGATTTGAAGAATGTATTATCTGTCATGAGTGTTTGCATCAAAGAGACTGAACAGCTGGCTCAAAGCTCTTAGGATATCACCATCTGTAACTCAAAGGGGAAAAGCAGTATCTCATACTTTTCAAAGGGTAAAAAGAGTACAATTTTATTTATTAGGTGTACAAAAGCTTTGACAAGAAAAGCCTGTCAGCATTATCAGCATGTGCCAGCTAACATGCAGATAGTGGTCATGTTGTCCATTTAAGCGTCAGTATACAAATCTCAAACACTGTTTGAAAATCTGAATAGCAAAAGCCATTAATTTACATAACCCCAGGAATATTGGATTGGGAATAGTATTCTTACTATTTAAAACTTTATGGCAATGTATTTTGTAGTAAAAACAAATAAGCATTTGAAGAAAAATATATAGCCAGCATTTGATACTGGTTTAGACATAATGAACTATATTACATCTTTTTAAAAATTTTTTATTGGTGCATTGTGTAGTCATACATCCTAATAGAGTACAAGATGGTAGAGACATACATGCACAAATCACCCAATTAGCCCTTACCCAATTCCCACTTCATTCCCTCATCCTCCCTCCTTCTCATGTTTGGCTCAGTGATTGACTTTGATATGTATGTTAAAGTACATTGTGTGCATTAGAGAATTTTCCTCTTCCCCCTCCCATCACCTCAGATTGCCTTGTTTGCTCATCCATAGAATCTCCTTCATCTAGAGTTCCTCCTATGACCCATTTCTCCCTAGCTTTTGCATATTAGGGAGAGCATCCGATTTCTTATTTTTTGTGACTGACTAATATCACTTAGCATAATGTCCTCCAGTTCCATCCATTTCCCTGTAATGATGTAACTGATGATAGAAAAACTTTCTGGCTGTCCCTGATCTAGAGCAATTCTCTATACTTTCCTTTTGGTTTGACAATTTCCATTTCACCTCTTTCGTGGGGCCACAAAAGAATATCTTATAAAAGGTATTACTTCTTCCCAAATAAGTATATACTATAAGATAATTCCAATCAAAGACACAAAGAATTGACTTTCCCCTTTGTAACCTTTACAAATTACTCCAAGGTATATATAGAAGAATAAACAGGCAAAGATTAGTAGGTGTTTTTTAAATGACAATGAGGAATAATTTTCTCTGCCACAAATTTTAATACTTTTCTAGCTACAACAGTTAAAATCAGTATGGTATCTATATAGGAAAAGACACATGAGCTGAGTCGAGTATCCCTAATCCAAAGTTCCAAAATACTCTCAAATTTGAAATATTTTGAATGCCAACATGACATCACAAGTGGAAAATTTTACACCATGACATTTTGTTTCATGAACAAAATTATTTTAAAAGAATATCTAAAATTACCTACAGGGTATATGTATAGGGTATATATAAATCAACTTCATGTTTAGACTTGGGTCCTATTCTTCAGATATCTCATTACGTATATGCTAATATTCTAAAATTTAAAAAAATATGCAAAATACATCTAGCCCCAGCATTTTGAAAAAGGGATGCTCAACCCATAGTAAACTACATATAAAAAGATCCTATATGTATTTTATTTATGACTATTCTATTTATCCTTATGTCACTATAGTGCTTGGAGAATAGTAAACACTTGTAGAATAAGTAAGCTAGCACAGTAGGGGCAATACACACACACACACACACACACACACACACACACACATATGCACAAACACACTATGAGGAAAGATAGCATCATAAACTAATGCAAATATTTTATTCCAAAGACATTAAGGAAAAAGTCATTTAGGAAAACAATATATTGTTTGAGTCATAAACAATAAAATAAAAATTTACTTCATCTATAATTAAATCATAAGAAAAAATTATATATAAAAAAGATGACTATAGGAATGGGGCAGATGGGAGACTTAAAGGAAAGATAAAATTACTTTCTATGTTTAAAAGTAATGTCAGATATCACAAAATCAAATCTATTCCCAGCCAAGAGTGGTGGCTAACACTTGTAATCCCAGCATTTGGGAGGCTGAGACAGAAAATTGTAGTTCACAGACAGCCTCAGCTACTTAGTGAAGCTTTTTGCAACTCGGTGAGACCCTGTTTCAAAATAAAGAATTAAAAAATAGGAACAGGGGTGTACATTATGCTAAATGAGATTAGTCAGTCACAAACAATAAGTAATCAGAAGCTTTCTCTAATATGCGAAAGCTAGGAAGAAATGGGTAACAGAGTGAACATTAAGCTAAATGAGATTAGTCAGTCACAAAAAATAAGAAATCAAATGCTTTCCCTAATATGTGAAAGCTAGGGAGAAATGGGTAACAGCAGGAACTCTAGATGAAAAAGATCCTATAGAGGAGCAAATAAGGAAACCTAACTGAGGGGATGAGAGTGGGGAGAGGGAAACTCTCTAAAGCACATGCAGACTTGAACAAATATATCAAAGTCAATCACTAAGCTAAACCGGGCCTGGCGTACACTTGTAATCCCCACGCTTGGGAGGCGGAGACAGGAGGATCACGCAGGTTCGAAGCCAGCCGCGCTGGCTTAAGACCCCTGTTTCCAAATATAAAAAAGTATAAAATAGGTCTGGGAGTGTAGCCCCGAGGTAGAAGGGCTTCCAGGAACACCAGTACCACAAAAAAATAAAAATAAAAAAAATAAAGGATGAAAAAAAAAAACAATCACTAAGCTAAGCTAAGCATGGAAAGGAGGAATAGGGAGAAAATGGGGCAGGAATTGGGTAAGGGCTAATTGGGTGATGTGTGCATATATGTCTCTAGTATCTTTTATCCCATTAAGATATATAACTACAATGTACCAATATAAAATATAAAAAGTATGGCTGGAGGTGTATCTCCAAGGTAGAATGCCCCTGGCTTCCACTCCCAGTACTGAAAGAAAAAAAAAAAATGTATTCCCACATTCCAAAATCCTGATCTCTGAGTATGGTCCAAAACCTTATCTAAATTCAAAGTCAAGAGCAGTCATTCATTCTCATGGGAATGTCACCTCCTGCAGGTAACATGGTTACCTGCCAAACCCCCACACTCAATAATTTTTCTGAATACCAGTTTAGTTAGAAAGATTTTAGACTTTATCCATCTTGCAATATAAGTCTGCTCCACATAAAAAAAGACATTTTTCTTCCCAAATTGGCACTCAGGTAACTTAGATTAGTGTTCTTAAAGTGTGGCTTCCAGACCATAAACACTGGCATCATGGGATTCATACCAGATCTACTGAATCAGAAAGCCTAGGGTGGCTCCAGGAACTGTGTTCTAACAACCCCTCTGGAAGATACTGATATGTGCTAAAGTATAAATGCCCCTGATTCAGATGAAACAAACTACCATCCACATTGAAAATGAGCCATGAAATACTATCAGTCCACTTCCATTCTCACTATGAGTAGCTCCAGTATTTTCACACCCCACAATCATATTCTCCTCTCTGGGGGACTAACCAATCAGCTCTTGAAAATTCTATTTTTATCAGGATATTCTCACCATACTGGTGCCAAGGAAATTTTTCACAATATGACTACAGTCCAAGATGTATAAATCAAAAATGTGGAGAAAGTCAACAGCAGTCCTACATATCAAGTAAAGATAGAAAGATGAAACAACACTAAATTTGCCCCAATCATAAGCCTCCACTAAAAAACACTATAACAAAAAATAGAATGCAAGACTTAACTTGCCAACATTAGCAATATTTCAGGAAATTGTAGATGATGAGAAATGTGATCATTTTCCAGAACTAAAATAAGAAAGACTGGGGTTATACTGCCATACAGTTTTGTGATAACCATGCCTATTCTTTGTCCCAAGATGTTCATTTTATTTCCACTAATGCCCTACATATATATGTATAATTAGCACACAAAAAAACCTTCAGAATCTTCAAAAGGAAAGTGGCTGATGTCATGAACTGAAAATTCACAAAATACCAAATTAAGAGAATTAATACATATATTACTGTGAAAAAAGCAAGTCTCACTAATAATGAAATACAAAAAAGCCATACAGTTATTTTTTAGTTACTAAATTCTCAGAGACTAGAAAAATAAAGTCAATGCTAAAAGAAATATTAAAATATCACAAATATTATAGAAGGAAATTTAGCAAGTTACATTTAAAAACCTCAAAATGTATAGTCTTTCAGATTTAGGAGTTCCTTTCAGACTTTTTTTCTAAAGAAATAGGCAGGGATATGGAGAAAGATTCATGTCAAGAAAAATATATCTTCATGTTATTTATAATCATATACATTGGAGTGATAATAGTTCAATTGTCAAATTATCATATCATCAGTAAAAAGTAAAAATAAACTGTGGAAATGCTGGCTATTGAATATATAGTAGGAGGTCAAATATATAAAACACAATAAGCACCTACCAAAACATTAACAATATTTATTTCTGGGGGAAATTATAGATAAGTTTTTCTTTTATCTTCCATCTTCAAATTTTTGTAATAAACAAAAAAGGCATTTAACTGAAAAAATATGTTTAAAGAATACACATTAAATTATATTTGAAATATTTAGAGAATATTTGGGACTATGTAATCTTTCTTAAAAACTATAACAGTAACATTTAATGAGCTATAGTAGAATAATTATTCAATTATATTTAATATTAAGTAAATCTCTGTAAAGTATGTCCTTTTTTCCACTGACTTGCAATATGAAATTAAGGATGTGTTTATAAGCAAAATCTTCCATTATATATAATTACTTTTTGATTAATAAAAAACACAATATTACTGGTTATGGTTGGAGAAGGGATATGTCTAGTGCTTCAGCAGAATCTCTTTCTTCATCATGAGATCCTTCTCTTCTTACCACTTCACTAGCTCTCTAGAACAATTTCCCAGTGACTGGTAATGCATGTCAGGCTTCTCTTTTCTTTTAACTTTCTTGGGGAATTTATATCAAACAGAACAAGTGTAACATCATATTTTATTAACAATTACATCCCTCCTTTAATTGTTTTTGTTGAAGATTTCCAATCCTGGAAAAAAAAAATACAAGAAAGAGGAGGAGGAAGAAGAGGAGGAGAAGGAGGAGGAAGATGAAGAGGAGGAGGAGAAAGCCCCTTTACATTTCAAAACGGGCAAGGACAAAATGGATTTTGAAGTCTTTTCTGAAAAATAATGCCAAAAAATATATTTTTAGGTGTAATCCTAAACCAGGGACAAAAGAGTGTATGTTCTTCTTTTTTTAAAAAAGGGCTCTATTTTTCTAAGGTACTAACCCAATTTAGAATCTTCAGTTCCCTCCCAGACACTGGTTTCATCACCCAGATGAAGCATTTCTTGTAACAGACACATACCCGATGAGTTCCTGGGATGGCATTCAGCAGATCAACCCCGCACTGGTCTGAGGATGGCCAACTACCATCTCTGTCATAACTCTTCCACTTTGTCATTGTAGCAGGAGAGCAGACATAGATGATAGGAAAGTCAGCAAGGCTGTCTTCCAATAAAGCTTCATTAACAGGTAGGATTTGACATGTCTAAAATATTATACCGATCCCTCATCCAGAAGATAAAGTCACTAAGAATATAGATTATGTTTAAGTCTATTTAAATGTCCACCCAGAGAATTCACCACCTGACATTCATAGAAAATCAATGTTTGTATAAAAATAGTGAAAGAATAATTAAATGAATTAGTATAATTCCTCCTACTGCCTAATATGTATATACTTATCTTCTAAAATCAGTCATCTGTTTTTCAGAAGACTCAGTTGCATCTTTCAGAATTTAGGTCTGTAAGCATACTCCTTCCTAAGTTTTGAATAAGTTATGTTCAGTCTCTTCACCTAGATTTCAAATATACTTTCAATTAAGAGCCTAACTAGAGATCCCTAAGCCCTGGCACTAGCTGCCCATGGAAGAAGTTTTCAGGGTCTTGGGAAATCAGTGTCCATCAAGCCTTCCAAGATAGCCCCAACTCTAACTAGCAGGAAACCGAAAACTCTCAGACAGGTACCACTGACACAAAGGAATTAAACTTTCTCTGGCAGTCTTGGGCCCTTTTGAACTTAGAAAACTCATCTTGGTATGGGTATAGTGAGGAAAAACTGAAGTGCCTTCCGATTTCAAAACACAGTAAGACTCCCTACAAGCTATGCAGCCAAATGTCAGTCTCTTGCCTCGTGTCCTCCTGTAAGTTATGATTCCCCACTTATGACCCACCTCTAATTCATTTCACTTTCTAAGGCCCTGTCTTCAGCCTCCCTGGAAATCATCAGGCATCAGCCCTACAAATATCACCTTAACTTACTCCTACAAGTGATTGTGTAGACTAAGGACGCCTGGCAATTAAGCCACTCAATTATTTTGGACTCACTGATTTTCGTGCTAGAATCCTTGTTTTCAGTTACTCACTAACTATGCTAGACCTATGAGCAAGCATGACATCCTACTTGCTAGCCATGCTCTCCAGCTTCATGGGATTTTTCAGGCTCAGTTGTTGTGTCCATAAAGCTTGTGTCAATAAACCTAAGTGAAATAAAGGCGTTAGCATGTTTCTTTAGAAACCTTCCTTTGAGCCAGGCGTGGCGGCACATGCTTGTAATCCCAGCGCTTAGGAGGCAGAGACAGGAGGATCAGGCAGGTTCGAAGCCAGCCGCACTGGTTTAAGAGACCCTGTTTCAAAAATATAAAATAGGTCTGGGAGTGTAGCCCGGAGGTAGAAGGGCTCCCAGTACCACCAAAAAAAAAAAAAAAAAAAAAAAAAAAAAAAAAACTTCCTTTGAGAAAGGTCTGCTAATTTGTTTCTCTCATTTCCTTTTCTCATAATTAAGAAAGACAAAATTAGATCACCATGCAATAGTTCTATCTCTATGCCATATAGAATGTGCACCAATATTTATTTTTAGTTCTTTAAATACTGTCATTTTCTAACTAGAAGGAATCTTGTTCCTTACTGAAATGGGGGAAAAAATAGCTCTCTTCCCCAACATTTATGATTTTCCTAGTAAAAGTCTTTTTTTTTTTTTTTTTTTTTTTGGTGGTACTGGGGTTCCTGGAAGCCCTTCCACCTCCGGGCTACACTCCCAGACCTATTTTATATTTTTGAAACAGGGTCTTTTAAACCAGCGTGGCTGGCTTCGAACCTGCCTGATCCTCCTGCCTCTGCCTCCCAAGCGCTGGGATTACAATGTTTGTGATTAAATGTTTGTGATCTTAAACTTAAAAACAGGTTCCTTAGCCAGGCGTGGTGGAGCACGCTTGTAATCCCTGTGCTTGGGAGGCTGAGACAGGAGGATCGTACAGGTTCGAAACTAGCCTCAACTACATAGTGAGGCTTTCAGCAATTTAGTGAAACCCTGTTTCCAAATAAAATATAAAATAGGTCTGGGAGTATAATCCGGAGGTAGAAAGCCCCTGGGTTCCACCCCCAGGGCCACAAAAAAAAAGTAAAAAAAAAAAACAGGTTACTTTATAAATTCCTTGGGAGATGACAACTCAATAAAATTCCAGCAGTCATTCACTGAACTATTACTAAATGCCAGACATTGTACTAATTGTTTTGCATATGTGTAGGTTAATTCCCACAACCATATAAGATAGGTACTGCTCTTATCACCTCTATTTTATAGAAGAGGATGCTGTGGCCCAGAATGTTGAGGAATTTGGCTTTATATCTCATACTAGTAACTGGTCAGATTGGGTTTAAACCAGAGTCTGGCTACATAGAGCCATGAGGCCCAATCCCATAGTCTCTTTTCTAAAGAGTTTCTAATAACACATCCAAGATTATTTTATTTACTACCTTTTCATAGCAACACTCAAATAAGAAAACATATTTTTTTCACAGTTTTATTACAAAGTTTCTGTTGGTGTTATTTTGTTTATTTGAATAACTGCCACCACTGTTCAAGTTATGTAATTTATACAAAACAAATAAAGGTATTTGAATATTTTAGTAATATCAACAAATATTATGAGTGATATTTCCCTTAACATATGGAAAAGGTTGGGAGGAAGCTATCAGAATTAATAATTCATTAGAAATAATTAATTGCTAAAAATACTAAAATAGCCACCTAAGAAAACACAGTGCTTAATTTTTACTATATCAGCATGTATAGTCATGTGAGTTATCAAAAGTTGTAACATACTTAAAAAGTTAATATTCTTAATGATAATAATCACAATAGAACAACCTGTGGTTATTCAGTAAATAGAATAATTATCTTGGGTCATTAAATAGAACATTTCCTGAATATAATTAGGAATTCATACACACAAATAAAGGAAATACAAAAGTATCTTTTATGCTGATAAAAATGTCCTAAATTATATTTCAGTGTTGATTGTATAATTCTTACGGCATTATAATGGATTGTATATCACTAAAAGTAGATGGATCTTATAGTGCATAAATTATGTCCCAATAAAGCTGTTTTAAAGAAGTTGCTGAGGCATCCACAGATTATTTCTTTTCTTAATGAGCACTTGCTGATGATGTCAGGCATTCTGTTAAACAGGTAATAAACATCATCTCACTTAAAGCTTGCCATACCTCTGGATAGTTATTTCTGTCCCTGCTTAACAAATGAAGGGAAGAATGCACTGGATTTTACCTAGATCAGAAAAGCAGGAATCAGGAACAAAAAACAGATTTATCTCACTGGATTCTAAAGACCATGCTGTCCTACAATATCCTTAATTTCGGATGCCCCTTATATCTTATTTAAAATATCAAATAATTAGTTCCAATCTTTGCCTAGCTAGCATTTGAAGAAGCAGTCTGTGAGGAACCCAAAATGTATTTGAAGTCTGGAGTAACAGATAAGCAACCTAAAATCCCAAAGAAACTCCAAAGGGTATCTTTGTTCTGCTCCCACGGTCTCCATTCTGGGATGCAGTAAAAGACTGTGTATTGTTTCAGTCATTTTGACAGACTGCACAATCAGGGCCTAAGGAATAGCCACAGCCTGTGAAACACAGATCTAAATTGCTGATCCTACGTTTTTTTTAAATGCAATTTTCCATAGAAAAAGAGAAGATCCATATCACAAGTGTGTGTTCTGTAAAGTGTTGGAGACACCCCACTAGGAACTGGTGGGCACAGAAGTTCAACAAAATGCCTTTTGGCCTCTGGTTGCCACAACTTTAAGTTTGCTTCTCCCCTCTGCTTGGAACACTGCTTGAGCAGCGTTCTTTTCTAAATTGTGCATTCTCAGTTCTCTGCTTCAAAGCCATTGCTTTCCAGATGCATGACTTGACTCATTTACTGTCCTAAGTGGGTTAGGGAGCTTCTGAGCACCCATAGAGCTGGAAGTTCACTGCTTACCACATTTAACTACTGTTATTACAGAATGGAACTTATTTGCAGTGGAGAAAGGGACATTTTTGCCACATTTACAACTGAGTCACCAATAGTTAGCCCAGCACTGTACATAATAAATAACTACTTATTTAGTCAATAAGCCCTGAAAGAGAAAATAGCCGAATCTTACTTGGTACAAGAGACTTCATGTTTGTGTTTGTTTTTATAGACTGCAGTCCCTATCTGTAAATTGTATAATCTAGGGAGGATAAATAGAGGTAAATAATTATAATACCATGTGGTAAGTGTTATAATTAAAGCATATACAAGGTATAACTGGAATGCAGATATTTACTCTCTATATTCATTTTTACTAAAATACGGTTCACAAAGGAGCCACGGATATAGTAAAGAAGATTTAGTAATGACTCATAATATGTTACACATGTGGTTATTTCACTTAATGATTTCAAGAATGAAGATTTTGTACAGAAAGTAAAGTTGAGGGAGAGGCCATATCTTCACCTAAAGATGTTTGCAAACTATAAACCTTATACATGAAAAAAAAAAAACTATTGCTCCTAATAAAGTCTCTCTCCACCCCAATGGGCTCATCCAATCAATGGTGATTAGATGCTGTATTAGAATAGTTCTTGGGAGGGTAATTTTAAGTTATCATTATGGAATTTGTAAAATCTCTGTGAAAGCTTCTCTTTCCAGGTCAGACTGTATTAAGGATGTTAAAATTTTGCTGAGGTTATAAAAGCCAAACATTCTTTTGCTGTGATTCAAATTCATCACTCCAGGATGCAGAGAGAAGTCTCTGTGAGGGTATGAGAAAAGGGATGCAATTTCTAGTAAGTTTCTATAGCATCTTATATATGCCTGGTTCTCGGACAGTCTCAGCTACTTAGGCCCTCTGCAACTCAGTGAGACCCTGTTTCAAAATAAAGAATAAAAAATTGGGCAGAGGATGTAGCTTGGAGGTCAAATATCTCTGGGTTCCATCCGCAGACCCGCAAAAAAAAAAAAAAAATACAATGGTACCCAATTTTTAAAGGGAGCAATTCTTCCCCTTCAAAATCATCTAGACTTTATGTCATTACTTTCAGCAAAATTCCCAGCCAACTGGATTATTAGTTTTTCTAAATGATCAGTTTATATTTCAAGCAAATTGAGTCTCACAACCACAGTACAAATATAATTGGCATAACAGATTCACCAAGCATCTTAACTTAGAGCAAGCACATTGTGAGCATATGTAGAATAGCTTTCTATAGGAAGAACTTCAATATCAGCCGAAGAAATAATCACTTACAAGAAAAAAGAAATACATTGGGCAAGTACCTTGAAGGTTTCCATGACAACCACAATTAGCACCATTTAACAAGAAAACAATGGATTCACTGGCTCAGAATAGCAGTCAAATCCTATATCCTCTAATTCATTTCTACAATTAGAAATACAAAGAGATAATTGACTACCAGTGCTGTGACTGCTCCTGATCATGCTTTTCAGGATTTCTGATGTGGTGAAGTGATCATATCATTAACAAACAATATTGATCATGTGGTCTGTGGCACGACTAAGATAAATGTCCTCTAGAAATCTCATCTGAACACTTACCATCATCCCAAATCAATTACTCTTTACAGGGTAAAGAAGAACTAACAAGGTCTTTGTTCCAATATGACCAAAAGACAAAAGGGATTTCTCTTTTATACACGTTCATCTTTGGTTGAGCGGATCACTTTGAATTACAGAGGTTAACTCAAGGCAAATCAATAAGCCTGAGCTGTCAGCCTTTAATGATTGGGCCCATAAAAACTTCCTGCTCACCCTTTTCTCTTGCTTTTCCTTTTGAGAATGTGGAAGTACGGTCACATCAATTCTGAGCATATGAACTTGGCTGTGATTACTGCTGCCTGTGGCTGAGTCAGCACCAAGTTACAGCTCTGAAGTAATGGGGCGTGACAGCCTCGCCTTTCCTATAGGGCACGGGTTTTGTCGCAATGCCCTCCACTGTTAGCAAATTGGACACATCAGCCTGCTTTGTCTATCTGATACTTTTATTTGAGGTTTCTAGCAAGTCACAAGTTAATTTGCTCCCAAGATTTTTCCCTGGAAAGTGGGGTAGAGGAAACAGCAACATTTGTAGGTCATTTTGGTAATAATGACAGCTACTTCATTATAGGTTATACTCAGGGCACTTTGAAAGCAGTCTTTCGTTTAATCCTCACCAAAACCCTATCAGGAAAGCATTATCATTATTATTATTATTATTATTATTATTATTATTATTATCATTATTATTTTCATTTGACAGCCCAAAAGACCTAACCCCAGAGAAGTGACAGCTTGAGGTCTCACAGGCAGGCAGTGGCTATATGAAGATTTTATTTCTAGCAGTCTGTCCCAGGCCTGGTATTATAATAATAGTACTACAATTGCTGAAGTCTAAAATACTAGTAATTCTCCAGTCCAAATAGGTATTATTATAGAAGTACTGTATATAAACTAATGCATCTGCACCATATTTTACCTTCCTTCATTCCCTCCTCCCTTCTTTACTTCCTTCCATCCTGGGGATGGAACTGAGGGGCTTTATACCTCTGAGCTAAACCTCAATCCCTATTTTATTTTTAATTTTGAAACAGGCTATTACTAAGTTGCTGAGGGCCTTACTAAGTTGCCTAGGATAGCCTTGAACTGGCAACCTTTCAGTCTCAGCCTCCCAAGTACTGGGATTATAGGATTGCACCACTACCATGTCCATGTCTGACATTTCTATTTTGAGGAGTTCTTTGTTCTCTTAGAGAAAATGATGTAATGGAAAGAATTAAGTCACATGGAGCCCAGGTTAAACCCCAGCTCTTCTACTGATCTGTTGGATGACCTTGGACAAGCTTCTCAATCTTTCTGAACCCAAGTTTCTTCAACTGTAATATGTACCCGCCAGAGCTATGGAGACTCTTGACAGTGGCATATGTTAATTGCCTACCAGGTAATGAGCACTCTGAAAATGGACCCAATGCCTACTCTGAGCTTCTTACAATCAGATCCTTTATATACATTTCTGACTCCAGCTCCAGCAGCTGCCCTAAAACCAAAGGTTTTTCAAACAAAATCTAAGCAAATTGTCCGTATGGTCTGAATTCTGTTAGTGGAGTAGATGCAGGGGGGAGTCTCCTCTCATTTTAAATAAGGAAAATCTTACATGGACAACTTTATACAGAATGCTATTAGGAAAAGTTTCTAATCCCAGGGAGGTTGTCATTTTCTAATGAGGACATTTTATAGTCATGGAAAGGTCACCTTATATGAAACAAGATGGTTCAAGAAGGAAATTAAATGGTGTCTGAGTATTGACCATCAAGTTATCCTGAGCTCAGTGTGGAGGTTGTAAAGAAGTTCCTATGAGGTATAAAAAAATAAAAATAACAAAATGGGCTAAAATTAGATTGTTGGCGGGATTAGAAAACAGGAGGGTTCTTTTGATTCTCATATTTTCAAATAGATCCTAAGAAAGCCCTAGAAACAGAAGTGTGCTGCAATATTTAAATGATGTTGCTGATATTCATAATCCTAAAATTAGCACTTTATGCTAGCCTTCCTTTCCATGCCCTTAATTATCTTTCTGAAAATTAATGTCTGGTTCCTTTAAAAATCTATACCATTCGCAATACAAAGTCCCCCAAAAGCCAGGGCCCTCCTGCCTTGCTCTTAGTTTTGCCCAAGCAGAACCTCCTCTGCATTCTGAGAAATGAAGGGGCCAGGCCAGCAGGGAACTGCCTTTGACTAAGGCCTATACAAGAAACATGTGGATCCTGTATACCTTACAAATGCTACAAATCCTTTCACATAACAAGCACCTCAAAACAGGAGCTATGTCTAGGATTTACCTCTCTTCTTTGTTTCAAAGTTTCAGGAAGTGGAAATTCAGCAGATCTCCGAGATTACCTATACTTATTTATAAATTACATCTTTCATTTAAAAATAAATCAAAATAATCATTTGGCTTTGGTGCTTTTTGAGTTATGTACATACCCTTGGAAGTATGGGAAGTAACATAAGCCAAAAATGTATTGGAAAATGGAATTTAAAACATTTTATATACACATTGAAACATACACACACATATACATATGTATTAGTTAGCTTCTAAATCCCTGTAACTAAACTATCTGACAAGTGCAAGTTAGAGGAGGAAAAATTTATTTTGTCTCCTGTTTTCAGAAGTTCAGTCTGTGGTTGGGTGCCTCCAAGGCAGAAACATCATGGCAGCAGGGCGTAGTAGAGGAAAGCTGCTCTGGGTAGCCAGGAAGCAGTGAGTGACAGGCAGCAGGTAGACACAGATACAGTTCCCAAAGCTACACCCATAGTGACCCACCCCCTCCATCCACACTCCTCCTGCCTACAGTTACTGTCCCATAAATCCATGCAAAATATTGATCCATCAATGAATTTATCCACAAATGAGAGTCCTGATTCAATTATTTCACCTCTGAACATTTCTGCATTACTAATATGTGAGTTTTTCTGGGGGACATTTCATACCCACACTATAACAACATACATATACATATATATAACCATACATATATACACATATATCTCCATATATGTGTATACACACTTATATATGAGTATATACACAAATGCACATGCTTATATATAGACTCAGATACATACTTGTATATAGCCATATGTTACTTAATGATGGAGACATGTTCTAAGAAATGTAACATTTTGGTGATTTCTTCATTGTGTAAACATCATAGAGTAAGCTTAAACTACAACAGCTAAATATAAGTAGATAATATAATTGGTGGGCCACTGCTGCAATTACAGTCCACCATGACCAAAATGTATTGAGGTGAATAAGGATATAAGTTTGTCCCAGGTAAATGGCCTTGGTGGGTCATCACTCTACAATTAGCTAAACCTTCAGAGGAACTATGAAGCAATGTTTATATTATATTTCATCTCATCAAAACTCCGTAGTTTTCTTCTTTCTTTCTTTCTTTCTTTCTTTCTTTCTTTCTTTCTTTCTTTCTTTCTTTCTTTCGTGGTACTGGGGTTCCTGGAAGCCCTTCTACTTCTGGGCTACACTCCCAGATCTAATTTTATAATTTTTTTTGGGAAACAGGGTCTCTTAAGCCAGCGTGGCTGACTTTGAACCTATGCGATCCTCCTGTCTCTGCCTCCCAAGCACGGGGATTACAAGGGTGTGCCACCAGGCCCGGCAAAATTCCGTAGTTTTCAATAAAGCATGTATGCATCCCCTGCATTCCCAGCAGTCTGACTTTGTGGATCCAGTCTTCTTTGAGACATCTGTTTTTGTCACCAAAAGACTAGAGAGTGATTGTTGTCTAGAGTGAGGTTTGATTAGAATGATATTAAAGAACATTGCTTTCTCTTTTTCCCTAATTTAAGGTGATTTTAAGTGAATGGTCTTTAAATTCTGAGTCTTGAAAAAGTAGTTTTAGAATTACACCTTTAAATGGGTAGCAGATGGTTCTGAAGGACCTCTGGAAGGTCAAATGTGCAAGTACACAGAATGCAAATAGGATGGCTATAGTTCAGTGTCTCTAACAAAAGCAAACTTTTCTTACAAATGTTTAGCACTAAAAAAATATCTATCATTTAGACAGAGGTACTCTCTGTCGACTTAAAGATAAATCATTATATATCATTTTAGTCATTTTTATTTAATTATATACACATTAATATTTATGAAAGTAGCAAATATATACTTTCATCTCTCCTACCCAACACTGATTGGGAAACTAGCTTGAGTAATTAAAAATTAAGGTCAAGAAAGTTGAAAAAAAGTAAAGGAAGCAACACCACCCTGGTATGAAAAACAACGAAAATCTATCCACAGAGAAGCCAACATTTTTCTTCCCTGCCAGCAGATACACTGATTAGTGAGTCATTAGTAAGTATACTTATTCTTTTTTGCATGCAGAGAATGCTTTCAGATTAAATAAATGTTATCGTCTCTGCAATGAATAAAGCTAGAGTTTAATATATTGTATATAATAATACAAACACACAAACATATGTATGTATATACATATATACATATATACATATATACATATATACATATATACATATATACATATATACATATATACATATATATATACACACACACATATACATATATGTATAGTTATATCCAGAAAAGGTAGAAATGTGCTGGAATTTAAAAAACTTCTTCATTTTAGCTCTTGAATCCTCTGCTGGCAGCATGATAATTCCTGTGGCAGCCACTATGACAGCCAAACAAAGGATTAAGACTGTTTGTTGAAAAGCAGCAGTGGTTGAATTCATAAGAAAGAGAAATTCAATATACTTGTAAATGCCTCTCACAATAGAAAACAAGGGAGATAAAATACTGAAGAACAGAACTATTTATTTCTCTAAGATTACTTGAATTCTAAAAGTAGGGATGACTCTTCATTTGCTGCTTGCAAGATGCCATCTTGGATTTTGACCACAAGTCTTTGGTGTTCATCTTTAATATACTATAAATATATTAAAATATTCTATTGTGGTACTGAGGATTGAACCCAGTGGCATTCTAGCTCCAATCTATACCCCCGGCCCTATTTTTTATTCTTTATTCTAGAACATGGTCTCAGTAAGTTATGGAGGGCCTCACTAAGTAACTGAGGCTAGCTGAGAACGCGATCCTCCTGTCTCAATTTCCCAAGTACTAAGATTACAAGCATGTGCCACCGTGCCCAGCTTAAGATGAATATTTTTTAAAGATTGGAAAAAGAGCAGTACACCCTCCTAATACAATTATGTTCTGTTTTGTTTGCTCATTCCCAGTCATTTATTACAAATACCTTCATATTACTTTGTAGAGTTAATATACAGGTTTGTCTTTATTTATTATTATTATTTTCCATTATGTATTAAATTTACTTCCAATTTTTTACCATTATAGGTGAATTCTGAAAAAGGTATCTTCATACAAATAGCTCTTCTTCTCCTGATGAATTGTTTTCTCCACATAAATTTCTGAGGAAGTGAGTGTCCTGGATCAGATTGCACACATTTTTGTGCTTGACTGATACAGGCATATTGATTTCTTAAAAGATGATTTCAATTTACCTTGCCTCCAGGACATATATGTATACATTGTCCATTTCTAAATTTTTGTAGGAGTTTGGAGTATATGGGAGCAAGTGGAGGAAGAAAGTTCAGAGCATGGAAAAAGGGAGGCACATGAAAGAATAATGGTTGGTGTTCAGTAAGTGTTGAATGAATGAATGCATGCATGAGTGAATGAATGGATGATTACTTTTCAGATCTCAATTCTTTCTTGGGAGAAAAAGCAGAGGAGAATAAAAGATTTGTCTAGCATTATAAGTAGTCCCATTATCTTTCAAAGCTTTGTTCAACAATAAAAAGAACAGTGACTTCCTATTAGCTTAAAAGTAGAATGAATATCCTCTTTTCAATATGATTGTTTTATTGTAATTAACTATGAACCTCCTAAATTCCACTATCATAAGGACAATACATTTTATCATCATTTCCAGTCTTTAAGTCCATTTGTAAGGCAATTACCTGTCTACTATGGGTGACTATTTGCTTCCTCAGTAACTAAATAAGCATGTCACTTAGCCATAGAATGTACTTTTCTCCCGTAGTTCCACGGAACTGCATGATTGTGTGTGTGTGTGTGTGTGTGTGTGTGTGTGTGTGTGTACTGGATACTGAGCCCAGAGGCATTCTACCTCTGAGGAACCTGTGATCTGCTTTTCCCAGCCTCCTAAGCACTGGGATTACAAGCATGCACCACTGTATCCAACTTAGTTATGATTTTAAAGAAAAAAAAGTAACAAAGTCTTCTCTTACTATAAATACACATATACTTACATGCTCCGTGCATATGTGTGCAAATGGGTGTGTCTGCATGCTCCTTTCATTTAGGATTTCTGACATAAAACATGAGGAAAGGAAACTGCGTTTGCTGAATGTCTCACACTAGCTACAACAGCAGCAACAATATCTATGAAAAACTGGGGCTTTTCTATTGACCAGACACTGAAACTTGCTAAAACTTTAAATGTCTCTAAATGCTTAAAAATCCAAGAAGCAAGGTATCTTTTATATCTAACCAATGATTTTATCCCATTTTAATTATTTTTATTTTTTTAATTATTTATTGGTGCAATGTACTCATACATTATAATGGGATAAAAAAAATTAAAAAAAAAACTTGTGCAGACATACATACACACATTGCCCAGTTAGATTCAATCCCATCTTCACCCAATTCCATCCCCATCCCACCTTCCCATGCTTGGCTTAGTGGTTGACACTGATATGTTTAAGTACATCATGTGCTTTAGAGAGTTTCCTTCTTCCTGCCTCCCATCCCCTCAGTTAGGTTGCCTTGTTTGCTCCTCTACAGGATTTCCTGTTTCAAATCCTCCTATGACCCATTTCACCTTAGCTTTCACATATTAGGGAAAGCATCTGATTCCTTACTTTTTCTGACTGACTAATCTCACTTAGCATAATGTCCTCCAGTTTCCTCCATTTCCCTGAAAACGACATAATTGTGTTTTTCTATGGCTGAGTAAAATTCCATTGTGTACATATCCCACAGTTTTGTCATCCATTCATCTGTTGATGGACATCTTGGCTGGTTCCATAGTTTGGCTGTGGTGAATTGTGCAGCTAAGAACATAGATACACATAGATTAGTTTGGTGGTTTGGTTTCTTTCTTTTGGATAGATACCCAGAAGTGGTTTTGCTGGGTTAAATGGTAAATTAGTTCCAATTTTTCTGAGGATTCTCCATACTGTTTTCCAAAGTGGTTGCACTAATTTGCAATCCCACCAACAATGTTTTAGAGTTCCCACTTCCCCATACCCTCGCCAGCATTTGTTGTTGTTTGTGTTTTGAATGATTGCCATTCTAGTTGGAGTTAGGTGAAATCTCAGGGTAGTTTTGATTTGCCTTAAGATCAAGTGTAGTATCTGATCTTATCAGTTTAATATCCCATTTTAAAGGTAAAGAAAGTGAGGCTGAGAGAGAGACGAATTTCCCTTAGGTATTTTAGGAAGTGACCAAGGAATGTGATTCTAAATGAGAACTATCTTCCTAGAAGCCCATGTTCTTAGCTTCTGCATCCTTCAAGCTGGTCATAAAATCACTTTATTAACTTATTGGTCCACCTTTCATTTTATAAGCAATTTACTCTTATTCTGATTAGTAATAAAAAAAAAAAGATCCTGAAGTCCTGTTGCTTCCTCTATGGATTCTGACTATCTCACAGAAACAGCACCTTCAGGTTTGTCCCTGCTCTCTCTCCAGAGCCTGGCTCAGTTCTCTGAGGTGAGCTCTGAGCCTTTTGGGACTTCTCTGGATGTGAACATCTAGCTCCTATCTGAAATGTTTTATAATTTATTTATTCACTAATTTGTGGTGCGAGAGATTGAGTCTGGGGACATTGTATCTCTGAGCTACACTGCGAGCCCTTTTCATTTTTTGTTTTAAAATGAGATCTTGCAAAGTTGCTGAGGCTGGTCTCGAAGCTATGATCCTCCTGTCTCAGCATCCCAAGTACATGGGCCACCAAGACCAGCTATAGCTTGAATTTTATCCTGTTATACAGAAAATTTCTTTGTAAATAACTATTATTAAGTTTATATACATAAACTAACATTTTGCGTTTGCCTGCTTTATGTTGGAAAACCACACTGCATTATCCACAAGCACTTCAAAGTAAAAAAGTCCAAAAACAAACCAAATTCTTTTTCTTTTAGACCCTCTCTATTTCCCCAAACAATCCCTTGCCCAGTGTCTCCTGTACTGCGGATAGCACTGCCAGAGGCTGGTTTGCACAATGGTGGCTAGTAAGTATGATTCATCCACAATTCCCGTTCCTCATTTGCCTATGGATCCAATCAATCGCCAGGCTAGTTACCACTCCAGTCCCTCCCCTTACCTCCATCTCCAGACTGCCCTTGCTATTATAGAAGTCCCCAAATTAAAATTCCTGAGCCCATTTTTGCTCAGGGAAATCTGATTTGTCACAGCATTGCAACTGTAATCATCTTTCTAAAATGCAGGTCTGATCTTTTTTCTCCCCTGCATAAAACATGGTATGATTCCAGTAATTTTGGATTAACTTTCCGTTCCTATCTCAACTTTACATGACTTTGCATATTTGTCCTCTGCATCTCTCTCCAACCTCATCTCTGAAGATGAATGAGTCTCCTATCATTTGGCCATATGGGTTCATTACTATTCCTAAATGTATCCTCAGCCCTCTGGGCCATCTCATAGCTATTCCCCAGGACTGCTTTGCCCAACTATCAACTCTTCCTATCTCCTCTTCATTTCAAAACTCATGTGGAAAGTAATATCCTCAGAAAACCTTCCTCAAGCCAAGCATGGTTATGTGCCCTTGTTATCCTAGTACTTGGGAGGCTGATACAGGAGAATCACAGGTTCATGGCCAGTCTCAGCAACTTAGCAAGGCCTGTTTCAAAATAAAAGATAGCTGGAGGTATAGCCCTGAGGTAGAATGCCCCTGAGTTCAATTCTCAGTACCACCAAAATGAAAGGAAGGAAGGAAGGAAGGAAGGAAGGAAGGAAGGAAAATAAAAAAACCTTCCTCACCACTCTGGGTCAGATTAGATGTCCCACTTAGATGCCCTCATAGCAGCTTGGATTTCCCCCACCATTGTATTTGGTCACATTATTTTGCAGTAGCTCATTTACTTGTCATATACCTAGCGTCACTGAGTGGTGGAGGGTGGAAACAGTCCATCCTGGGCTTAACTGTAACTTTAGGATAGAGGATTCCATGGAAACTTTGTTGAAAGACAGGAAATTGGGAGCTAAAAAAATGTATATCTAGACATGGACACTTATTTTGATTTCAAATCATTAATTGCTCAGATTTTTTTTTTATCTTGACTAATTCACAAGATGAAGAATTTGCAAATAGTTGTTAGATTTACAGTGAGGAGGACTTCTGGGAAGATGGTGACCAAGAAAAGCAGTGTTTATGAGTCCTGCTAACACTCGATCTCTACTGCCACAAAATCAGTGCTTTTCATAGCCAGAAAAAACTATCAGCAGAGAAATAAAAAATGTAAACACAAGGGACAGAGAAAAAGAAGACCAGAAGAACAACCAGAGACCAGAAAAGAAACCAGCCCGCATTGCGGAGCTGCTCCAGGGCCAGCATTCCTCACAGCACCAGGCTCAAGAGAGGAAAGGTAATCAAGGAGCTGAAGTGAGCAGCTGCATATCATTTGGGTGTAATTCAGCAGTTCTTTCAGCGCAAAGAACAACTAAAACTCCCAGTGGCCAAGCTAATCATGCCTTCCAGGGACTCAGAAAGGAACTCAAAATCAGAAAAGAAATACGCCAGCCTCACGGCCGAGGACATGACCGCGGCGCCATATTGCCAGCAATGGCAGCAAGTTCACCACTTTTTTGCCCGGGACAGCTCCAGATCTGTGTACACAATAACTGTAAGTGAAACTGTGGCCCCTACAGGAGAAATCCCTGCACTGCACCCCCAGGGACTTGTGCAGCATTGATAATCTCCCATGGTCTGAGATTTTGCAGTCCAACCCAGTGAAGGAGTAGTGGTGGCAAAGATACCACACTCTAGTCACAGCTCCCTGTGTGTAAACGCCCAGCTCAGCACCCCCACAGTCTCATGCATCCTCGATTAACTCCCTGAGTCTGAGACTTTACATTACAACCCAGTAAAGGAGTAGTGGTGGCTGAGATTACCACAAACTTGAGATCCAGAGCACCCTAAATGAAGTTGTGGCGACCCAGGGAAGAACCCAGAGAAGGCACAAACTTCTGAAATCATGGGAAAGAGGAAAAACAATAGAGAAATGAATGCCCACAGCCCCATAATATGAGAACCTGATAACACAGAAATTCAGAGATCTCCAGAAGATCAAATCAGGAATATAACTGTAGAAATAATACAGGACTTTCTAAAATAATTTAAAGAGAGTCAAAAAGAAATAAAGGATGCAATCATTGAAGTAGAGGCATTAATTCAAATTATAAACAATCGATTAGACCACATGGAGAATAGAATCTCACTCCTAGAAGATGATCACCCCAAAAACAAATGCATAATTTATAACTTAGGGGAAAAAATCAGACAGCAGGAATCTGACATTGCAGAAATATGGGTCCATTTTAAGAGAGCTAACTTAAGAATAATCGGAATAGAGGAGGGAAAAGGAGGTGAAACCAAAGGGATCAATAATCTCTTCAAATAAATAATAGCAGAAAATTTTCCAAACTTAGAACAAGAGGTCGATACATGGGTCCAGGAAACTTATAGAACTCCCTTTAGACCAGATCAGAGAAAAGGTTCCCCACACCACATAATTGTCAAAATGGCCAATGTAGAAACCAAGCAGAGAATCTTAAAGGAAACAAAAACAAAAGGCCAAGTGGCATTCAGAGACAAACCAATTAGATCACTCCAGACTTTACAAACCAAGACATGAAAGACAAAAGGGCTTGGAGTAGCATATTCCAAAATCTGAAAGAAAACAACTTCCCACCAAAAATTTCCTACCCAGCAAAACTATCTATCAGATTAGATGGGGAAATAAGTAGCTTCCATGACAAACAGAAACTGAAGGAATTTATGTCTTCAAAACCAGCACTAGAGAAAATACTCAAAGAGATTAACTACAAAGAAGAAATAGGTAATATACACCAGAACCAGAAAAACAAGATTTTTCCAACCAGCAGATAACTAAGCAAAGAAAAATAAACAGTATTTCAAACAAAAATAATATCTTAACATGTTAGGAATTAAGTTATCTCTCAATAATCACACTGAATGTAAATGGCCTTAATTCCCCAATAAAAAGACATAAAGTGGCAAAATGGATTAAAAACCAGAATCCATCCATCTGCTGCTTACAAGAAACACACTTTACAAGTAAAGATAGTAACTAGCTCAAGGTAAAGGGCTGGAGCAAGGTAATTCATGTTAAGTAGCCACCCTAACAAACGTGAAGTAGTATTTCACTATAGTTTTTATTTGTATTTCCTTAATGATTAGTTATATTATGATAATGATGAGTGATATGCATGTATTTATTGGTCATATAAAAATCTTTGGAGATTCATTATCCATTTTATTCTTTTACCTATTTCTAAATTGTATTGTTTGTTTTTATTGTTGCTAATTTTTAGGATTTCTATTTGAAATATTAATATACCTTCAGGTATAGCATTTGGAAATATTTTATCCCATTCTATCAGTAACTTTTAATTCTGTCTACATTGTCTTTGGATGTACAATATTTTTCTATTTTTTATGAAGTTTGTTTGTTTATTTTTTTGTTGCCTGTGCCTTTGGAATCATATCCAAGAAATCACTGCCAATTTCAATGTTGTGAAGTTTTATGACCCTGGTTTTCTTCTAAAAGTTTATAGTCTTAAGATTTACATTAAAGTCTTTTATCTCTTTCGAGTTAATATTTGTATATGGTGTTAGGTAAGGGCCTAATTTTATTCTTTTTCATGTAGTTATTATTTTTCAACAATATTTAGTGAAAAGATTATTATTTCCTACACCAAATGTTCTTGGAAACCTTGTCAAAAATAACTTGACCATATATGGAAGAAAAAAAAAGATTTACAGTGAGGAGAGATGGTAGAGCCAATAGGATCTGAAGAGACATCAGTGACTTCTAGTAATAATATACCCAAATTACATACTTTAATAACCATAAATATACATCTACCTAAGAAGAAATTATTGTCAGTGGGAAGACATAGCTGGTGATCCAGACTTATCTGCAGAAAGCTTTGCCTCAGCGTGTACACTAACAGTGGGCTGTATTCCAGTATCTGCTGTGCACTGGTGAGGAGAGGCTGAGGCATGATGTGCCCTCTCACCATTCAATTACCTTGAACCACACATTCCACTCAAGGCAGCTGTGCCTCAATCTTCTCACCTATAAAATGGGTGATCACAGTGTCCTACCTTCCAGCCCCTACAAGGTCTGCTTCTGCCTGTTTGAATCAAACTCTTCTCCTTCCGTGCTTTTTGCCAAGTCTTGCCCCCGTTTTCATAGCCTATTGCCTGTGTAGCTGGTGTTCTCCTTTGCCAGGAAACACTGTTAAAATTGCCTTTTATCTAGGTAACTCCAATTCAGCTTTTGATTGTGGTTTTCTGTGGCCCCTCTAACAATACCACTCACTTCCTGTGCTGAGGTTTGTCCTGCTGTTCCAACTTGTTGCTTCACTTCCATGAACCTCTAGCTAGTTGTCAATAATAGCAATAATAAACAGCCCTAAATGGCTACTAGTTATCAAACCCTCACTGAACTCCTTACACACATTTAATCATCGCATGGTCCTATTAATCCCCACTTTACACATGAACAGGCAAGGATTAGCAAAGATAACTTCTAAGTGAGTGATAAAAACCAGACCTCAAATACATCCATCCAACTTCAGAGTCCTAATGCATTGTTATATGCTACATTAGCTCTTCCTGGGAGAAAAATTTGTCTTATTTTCTTTGCACCACCAATACATGCCCAGAATAGAATATGTTAGATAGTTGAGTAAATGATCAAATGAATTAGTTAATATAGTCAAAGAAGCAATAATAACACAGTAACAGTTATCACAATAATAGAAAATAAAATAATACCAAGTATGGAGATAATACAAAATAAGAAATCTTATTTAAGTCATTGGTACTATTCCTGGTCTATCATTTTATGTCCTTTGGTGAAAAGATGACTACATGTTTACAACTTTTTTATGATGGACATTCTCAGACCTCCCTCCACCTCAGATCTGAGCCGAATACTTAACATAGTACTCAAAAGATAGCATATACAATTAAATGCTACTTTTACAGATAAAATGCCCAAACAATCTTTCTTATGAGATGTCAAGTGTCATCAGAAGGGGCCTTACACTGAGTGACCCTCAACTCTTCAGGGACATTCTTAGTTTGATTATCTCATGAAAACATTGGCTCAAAAGAGAAGTCATCAAGCCGGGCATGGTGATACATGCTTGTAATCCCAGTACTTGGGAGGCTTAGACAGCATTGCAGGTTTGCAGCCAGCCTCAGGTACTTAGTGAGGCACTCTGCAACTTAGTGAGACCCTGTTCAAAATAAAGAATTAAAAACAAGACTGGGAGTATAGCTTGGAGGTAGAATGTCCCTGGGTTCCACCCCCAGTACAGAGAGAGAGAGAGAGAGAGAGAAGTCATCACAAGGAGATGAAGGCACAGCCTCACCTTCAGAATGTGGACATAACAAACTAATGCAAGCAAGCATGCTTTGCTTTGTATTTACTATTGTTACACAACAGTCAAAAAGGACAAAGGGCAGAAAGATGATAAATGAGAATCAGAAAAGAAGGAAAAAAGGATCATGACAAGATGGTGACTGTGGAACACAGCACATCTCAGTCACTGTAACAACTGAAAATCAGCTACCATGAAGGAAGATCCTTGATGAAGAGATAAACAAAAACACAAAAAAATTGAACCTCAGTAGTATAAATTCAGTAGACAAAACAAGGAATAGCCAAGTGCCTGTGCGTGCCTGACCTGGTAAACACTGCTGACGCCCCTTCAGTCTAAGTCTACCAACACTGAGGCTCCAAAGATTCCCTGGCAAAGAAGCCAATGACTTGATGTGATATAAGCGGCTTCAGATCTTCATCATCTTAAGCAATCAGCACCTCACTTCAGGTATGGTAGAGATCTGATCGTCCATGTGCTCAGCTAGAAAACTGCACCTGCAGTAGTGCACTGTACCCTCCAGTATCAGAGCCAAACACAAAAATAACTAACTGCTATTTTCAGCGGGAGATTGCCCAGAGCAGCTTTAGGGACCCCAGCAGTTTGAGATTTGGTGGTTTATCGCTAAGGCTTTGGATCAGAAGCTGCTACTGAACACAGCAAAGGTATAGGAGAGGCTCACAGTGCTCAGGTCACAGTACCTGCACAGGTTTCTGGAGATTGTCCCAAAATTACACCAGACACCTACTACCAGTGTTGGTAGAGAGGTGCAGGCCCAGGGACTGTGGAAAGCTTAGAAACCCATGTGTACAGGGGGTCCATTGCTAGTGACACCTGACACCTGCATAGAAATGAGCCATGGAGAGCTTAGAGACCCAAGCACATCCAACAATTATGGAACAATATGAAACATTCTAACGTATTGATAAAAGGCAGAAAAAGAAAAAGAGATAGAGGCACAGACTAAGGGAGTCTGTAATCTCTTCAGAGAATTATCAAACATGGAAAAGACTTGGACATTCATGTGGAGGAGATAGAACACCATTAAGAGAAGAACCTCCCCATGCCATGCAATAATCAAAATGACTAACATAAAGGCCAAGGAAAGAATCTTAAAATCTTAAAAGCAGTGAGAACAAAAGAACAGGTGACATTCAGAGGCAAAACAATAAAAATCATCCCAGTCTTTACAACCCAAGGCATGAATGCCAGGAAAGACTGGTATGATTTAATCCAGACCCTGCAAGAAAACAACTTTCAACCAAGACGGTTATACCCAGCAAGGTTATTATTTAAAGTTTATGGGAAAATAAAAATGTTTCAAGATAAGCATAGTCTTAAAAATTCATGAATACTAAGCTAAAACTAGAGAAAATACTTAAAGAAATAAATCATAAAGAAGAAAAAAGAAGCAAATTCCAGAACCAGAGAAGAGGTGAATTTCATCAGGTGGGCAACTAAGCAAAGGAGAAATAACACTACATCAAACAGAATATAGAATACAAAATGACAGGAAACAAAAGTAATATTTCAATAATAACACTGAACATCAAAGGGCTTAACTCCCCAATTAAATGACATAGGTTGGCAATGTGGATTAAAAACCATAATCAACTATATGCTTCTTGCAAGAAACTCACCTTATATCCAAAGATATTGATAGTCAAAAGGTGAAATGATGGAAAAAGACATACCATGCAAATGGAGATAAAAAAAAACGAGCAGGAGTAACAACGCTGATATCTAATAAAACAGATTTTAAGTTAAAACACATCATAAGAGACAACACAGTTCTTATTAATAAAAGGAACATCCAGGAAGAAGATATAATTATAGTAAACATTTATGCCCCAAATGTGGGTGTACCCACATTTGTAAAAGAAACTCTTTGGAACACCAGGTCTCAAACAGACCTATATACAATAATATTAGGAGACTTCAACACACCACTCATGCTACTAGATCAATCTTCAAGACAAAAGATGGGTAGAGACTCTTCAGATCTAAAGAAAACTATAAACCAAATGGACCAAATAGACAGACATATACAAAATATTTCAACAGCTGAATATAAATTCTTTTCAGCTGCCCATGAAACCTTCTCCAAAATAAACCACATCCTGGGCCACAAAGCAAGTACCAGCAAACTAAAAATCTGTAATATAATTCTCTGTATCTTTTTTAATCACAACAGAATGAAAGTAAAAATCAACAAGAGGAAGATCAAAATAAATTACATAAGCATGAAGACTGAATGATAAACTCTTAGATGAGGAGTGAATCCAAGCAGAAATAAAGGAAGAAATTTTTATAATTCTGGAATTAAAATAGAAAATAGCAACACAACACACCAAAATGTATGGGACACTTTGAAGGTGGTGTTAAGAGGAAAAATTTTAGCACTGATTGCCCACAAAAGAAGAACAGAAAGTCACCAAATAACCTAATGACATACCTCAAGGACCTAGAGAAACAGGAACAATCTAATCCCAAAGTCAGCATGAAGCAGAATAATTAAAATCAAAGCATAAACAAATGAAATTTAAAATATAAAAACAATACAAAAATTAATAAAACAAAAGCTAGCTATTTGCAAAGATTAACAAGATCAACAAATCCATAGCCAACCTAACCAAAATAATCAACCCAAATTATTAAAATCAGAAATGAAAAACTGAAAAACATGAAAGAAATTAATAGATTTCTAAGTACATATAACCTACCAAAATTGAACCAAGAGGACATAAAAAACAAACCAACCAATAGCAAATAAGAAATAGAAACAGAAATAAAAATTCTGCAATTAAATAAAAGCCCAGGTCCTTTCAGGCTTCCAGCTGAATTCTACAAAACTTTTAGAGAAGAACTAAACCTAATATTCTACAAGTTGTTCCATGATATTGAAAAATATGGAATCGTTCCAAACCCCTTCTATGAGGCCAGTATCACATTAATACCCAAACCAAATGAAGATACCTCAAGAAAAAACAATTACAAACCAATATCATTGATTAACATAGATGCAAAAATTCTGTACAAAATACTAGCTATGTGCATTCAAAACCATATCAAAAAAACTGTACACCACAACCATGTTTGTTTTATCCCAGGAAAGCAAGGCTGGACCAATATGCCCAAATAAAAACATGTTATTTACCACATAAATAGAACTGAAAACAAAAAAAAAATCACATAATCATATTAATAGTTAACAAAATAAAACATTAATTCATGGTAAAAACACTGCAGAAAATTGGAATAGAAGAAACATATCTCAACATCATTAAGGCAATATACAATAAACCCAAAGCCTACATCATATTGAATGGACCAAAACCTGTAAGAATTCCCACTAAAATCAAGAACAAGACAAGGATGCCCACTATCACTGTTCCTTTTCAATGCAGTTTTCAAGACTTTTGCCAAAGCAGTAAGACAAGAAAAGGATATTCTATTGGAATTCAAATAGGAAAAGAAGAAATAAATTATCTTTTTTTGCAAATGACATGATCCTATATCTAGAAGACCCAAAAAACTCAACCCAAAGATGACAAGACCTGATTAACCAATTCAACAAAGTAGCAGGATACAAAATCAACCTAAAAAATCAGTAGCTTTTCTATTTGCCAGCCATGAATCCACAGAGAAAAAAAATACAGAAAACAATTCCATTCACAATAACCTCAAAACCAGTAAAAATACCTAGAAATAAACCTAAGTAAAGAGGTAAAAGACCTCTACAATGAAAATTATAAAATGCTAAAGAAAGAATTTGAAGACCTTGGAAGATGAAAAGATCTCCCTTGCTTTTGTATAAGCAGAATAAATATCATCAAATGCCCATTCTACCAAAAATGATCTACAGAATCAATGCAATTCCTATAAAAATCCTAATGTCATTCTTCATAGATCTAGAAAAATCAGTCATAAACTTCATATGGAGAAACAAAAGACCCAGAATAATCAAATCAATTCTCAGCAATAAAAACCATGCAGGAGGCCATTCATTCCTGACTTCAAATTAATCTACAGAGCTATAGTAATTAAAACAATATGATATTGGCACAAAAACTGGCACACAGACCAATGGAACATAATTGAAGATAGAGAAACAATCCACACATTTATAGTCAATTGATCTTTGACAAAGGGGCCAAATACATAAGCTGGAGCCTTGTCAACAAATGGTACTGGGAAAAATTGCTATCCATTAATAGAAAATAAGAACAAAATCCTTACCTCTCACCCTACACAGGAATAAATTTGAGATGAATCAAAGAACTGGAATTTAGTTCACAGAGACTGTGAAGCTATTAAAAGAGAGTATAGGTTTAATACTCCAACATATAGGCACAGGTAGTAACTTAACTCAACAAGATATTCAAAACTCAGAAAATTAAAAAAGGAATTAATAAGTTGGATGGCATCAAACTAACAAGTTTCTACTCATCAAAGGAAATCATAAAATGTCTAAAAAGAAAGCTTACAGAATGGGAGGAGATCTTTATTGGCTCTCCCTCTCATAGAAGGCTAATATATAGAATATACAAAGAAGTTAAAATACTTTACACTAGAAAAGCAAATAACCTAATCAAGAAATGGGAAGAGATGGAAGGACCTGGAGAACATTATGTTACGTGAGACTAGCGAAGCACAGAAAGTGAAGGGGCATATGTTTTCTGTAATATGTGCAAGCTAGGGAGTATTTGGGATATCAGAGGGACTCTAGATAATGGAGGAGAACCTCAGGGGAGCCAGGGAGAAAGGGTAGGAGAGGAGGGAGACTGAAGTCCATTAATGGAAATGTCACCATTGACTATGGGTAATCATGTGAATATACCATTGCCACTCTGGGAAATTGGTATTGGAAGGGATGGAAATGGGGAGATGGGGGGGCATCAAATACTATGTGCATGTATATCATTGTCAACATGATTTACATTATGATGTGAGATTATAATGTACCAATAAAAAAGAAGGAAAAGATAGAGAAAAAGATTTTTAAAAAGACAAGAGGAATTAAAAACAGAAAGAGTAGGAGATGAAATAGAAAAATTAGAACAGCTGGAGAAAATCAAGGAGTAAATGAGGAAAAGAACAAGAAGGAATAGCAGAAGATGAATGAAGATGCGCCCCCCCACCGCCCCAAGTAAGAGCTTCTCTATGGAAGAAGCCTTTATCTGAGAATGTGAGGCCAGAACCAGGTAGGTCTCTTGCTTGCCTCTGAGGCAACCAAAAGAGTCATATTTATGAAGATAAAGTAAAGGAACTGGAGTAACCATTTCCTTTGAAGATTTCTTCCAAATCTAAAATATTAATGATTCTATATAAAGCCCTACTTTCAATGTTTTTAAATACTGCCTGAAGACTGGATATTACAGATAATTTCAACATCTTTGGGGCCAAATCAGAAAAGCTATCAGTGCAGTCAGATTTTATTATTAATTTTCTATGTCAGCTTGCCTGCTGAACTATCTCCAGACATTTGGTCAAATATGACTCTGGGCATGTCTGTGAGAGCATTTCTGGATGGAAACACTTGAATCAGTAGACTGAGTAAAGCAGATTCCCTTCTCCAGTGTGGGTGGGCCTCACCCAATCAGTTGAAAATGTAAGTAGAACAAAAAAGGTTAGCCTTCCCACTAGTAAGAAAAAGCTCCTCCTGCCTTATGGCAAGTTCTTAAAAAAAGGGTGCTTTTCTGCTCTCATACTTGAACTGAAACAGGGAATGCCACATTGCTGACTATAAATCTTGGGACTTCTTAGCCTCCACATCAACAAGCCAATTCCTAATAGTAACTAATACACACATAATAAAAATAAACATAACACACACACACACACACACACACACACACACACACACCTGTTGGGTTTATTTCTCTGAAGAATCTCAACTGATAGATCATTATAGAATAGGAATCAGGATGCTCTGACAATTTCCCTCCTTTCTGAAACCATAATAGATTTTTCAGCCTGTTCTGTGGATCTGAAAGTCTCCATAAGAACTAGGATCAAGTCACAAGCTTTCCAAATCATGAATCACTCAGTGGTCTTCCCCTAAAATCACAGATAACCACAGTTCTTCTGGCAGCTAAGTTAATTTTCCAAAAACCCCACCCCTCTATACCACCAACGCCAGCTCAGCAGCTCCCCCATGCTCTGGGGTAGGTTCCAAATACTGAACCTTCAGGTCTGCAGTATGTGTCTCCATTTAATAGGTTTTCAGTAGATAGCCTTTTTATACAACTGTCAAACTGGTTATGTTAACAACATTTTTCTTTTCCAGGTAAATGCAGTACAAATTATTGATCTTAATGGAAATACTTTGTGGGAGGTCTTTGAGTAATTTAGTACTTTAATACTTACCTTTTCTGACATTCAATATATCCTTGGAAAGAGAATAAAATTTTATTATCTAGAATTCTTTATTCCGAACACATTGAAGACTTTCTATTATAGGAGCTGTCAGGGAGAAAGTGACATGTAATGTGTATACACCACGAGAAAGAGAAAGAATGTTTTAAAATAGTGATGCCCTGATTCCCAATTACTTTTCAAAGGTTTGTGAAAGGCCTTGACTTTAACATTGAAATGTGGCAGAAGAATTATTTCTGATTATATGTTTTTCTTACATTTAACAGGATCACTGATCTAAAATATTCATTTTGAAAATTACTTCACAAAAAAATTAAAAGATGAAATATGTGATGCTTCTAGTCATGGTCTTTAGAGACAGTCACAAGGTATTACAGCTTGTTCTTCATTGTCTCTTTGCTCTAAATAATCTCCTAGGATAATCGGTGCCAATATTTAAAATAACCAAAGAAGTAATTAATTCTGTTCTTATTAAATGAAAATAAATTAAACCTATAAGAACCTTTTTCCTTCTAAATTTACATAACAATTATATAATGTCTTAAGAAAAGTATTTTCAGCTGTAGATTTAAGTGCATTTTTTAAGTGAGGTTCATCCACAGTTAACTTTTCTTCCAGTTTATTTTTATTAGGAAGATTTAATTTTTGATATATAATAATTTAGGGCAGTGAAATATGTCCCAGGACTTATCATTTCATAAGAACAAATGGAAAACAAAGCAGTCTTCCAACCCAGACTTAGGTATATAAACATATTAGAACTTAGTAGTTTCCATTACTAATAATTCTTTTACGATGCTAAAGCAAGAATGCAGAGATAGAACATATCACCCAAAGTATTGATTATAATTATAGCTAGAACTTGGTAAGTAATATTATTAAAGACTTAGCACTGTGGTGGTATTTTGAACAATAGAAAAATGGAGCCGGGCGTGGTGGCTCACGCTTGTAATCCCCGCGCTTGGGAGGCGGAGACAGGAGGATCGCGCAGGTTCGAAGCCAGCCGCGCGCGCTGGCTTAGGAGACCCTGTTTCTAAATAAAAATATAAAAATAGGTCTGGGAGTGTAGCCCAGAGGTAGAAGGGCTTCCAGGAACCCCAGTACCACCAAAAAAAAAAAAAAAAAAAAAAAAAAAGAAAAATGGAGACCCAAGTGAACTATTTTATAATTATCAAAGCAAATATTTCATAATAAGGAAGATGTACAATGAAAATGAAAGCCAATAGTAAGACAGGCTGCGGGAGTGTTGCTGACTCTAGAATTTGAGACTTTTGTTTCTATAGAAAGTAATAGTAAAGATAAATAGTGTCCACATGAATCTAAATCCAGATTAGGTCATACACACAATTTTGGTATCTTCTGGAGGCCTGGTGGCAATGTATATCTGCTACTGAACCTACTACTGGTCCAACACATACTCTTACCCTGAAGGTCAGTAATCTGAAGACTCTTATAATTACTAGAGATCTTATAAGTCAGTTTATTCAACTATCAATCTCTTTTGATTTCCTGACCATGAGCCAAATAAAAAAGAATCACATTATACAATGGTTTCCAATTCAAATACACAAGTATACTTCTAAGGTGTTATGGTAATATAAATAGTAGAATTACAGCCCAAGCCTTATATTTTGGCAATGTGATTAATGTGTCACTTATACAAATAGAACCATTAATCAAATAACAGATTAATAATACCATAAGTGATACCAAAACATAAGCCAAAGTTCCTTAAATATCAAGGTTTTGATGTGGAGACAAGAGATAATTAATGAAAACAAAATCTACTACATGGAACATCACATACAACAAAGCACAATTCAGAGAAGGGAAAGATCAACTTGGGTTTAATATTCCTGGTAGCCTTTTCCCATTAGCATATAAATATAGGTCATTTATTAGGTCAGACATTTATCAAAGGGAGTTTTCTAATCATTGTTCTCAGGCGTTTTTTTTTGTTTTGTTTTGTTGTTGTTCATTCTCTTTCTCTCTCTCTCTCTCCCTCCCTCCGTCCCTCCCTCCCTCCCTCCCTTTCTCTCCCTCCCTCTCTCCCTCCCTCCCTCCCTTTATCTCCCTCCCTCTCTCCCTCCCTCCCTCCCTCTCTCTCCCTCCCTCCCTCCCTCTCTCTCCCTCCCTCCCTCCCTTCCTCTCTTTCTCTCTCCCTCTCCCCCTCCCTCCCTCCCTCCCTCTCTCTCCCTCCCTCCCTCCCTCTCTCTCCCTCCCTCCCTCCCTCTCTCTCCCTCCCTCCCTCCCTTCCTCTCTTTCTCTCTCCCTCTCCCTCCTCTCCCTCTCCCTCTCCATATCCCTCTCTCTCTCTCGTACATATACTCAAACCAGGATATAAACCTATTTTTAAGCAATTACTAATATTCCTAGCTGCTATATTTATCCTAGTTACAGCCAACAATTTATTAAAACTTTTAATTGGCTGAGATATGGAAGGCCAGATTTTGAGGAGAATGTTAGTGGATCATTTTAAATGCATTAAAATAAAGTCACTGCAAGACACTGAACTTGCTCTTTTAATGATGATCTTCACAATCTTCACAAACTATAATGGGGAACAGATCATGGGAAATCTGCTTCAGCCATGAAAACCTTATTGTTATGAGCTTATGCATAATTCTTTCTTGCTTTTTAGATTTTTATTTGTTTTGTAGTTAATAAAGTCTTCAAAATATAAATTTCTGTTACATGTCACTCTTATACATACAAAAAAATGAGTCACAAAAGTGAAAGAAATTGGTTAATGTATTTCTAAGGTAAAGAAAACTAAATCATAATTGTCACTCTCAGCGATTGTAAGACCATCCTGATTTCAGGAATGTTAAAACTTTGCTTTAAGATACAAAACAATCAGTTGGGCCTGGTGGCACACACTTGTAATTCCAGTATTTGGGAGGCTGAGACAGGTGGATTATGGTTTAAGGTCACCCTCATCTACTTAGTGAGGCCCTCTGCAACTCAGTGAGACTCTGTTACAAAATAAAGAATAAGAAGCCTGGCGTGGTGGCGCACACTTGTAATTCCCGCACTTGGGAGGCGGAGGCAGGAGGATCCCGCCGGTTCGAAGCCAGCCACACTGGCTTAAGAGACCCTGTTTCCAACTTTAAAAAAGTTTAAAATGGATCTGGGAGTGTAACCCGGAGGTAGAAGGGTTTCCAGGAACCCCAGTACCACCAAAAGAAAGAAAGAAAGGAAGAAAGAAAGAAAGAAAGAAAGAAGAAAGAATAAAAGATAGGGTTGAGCATGTAGCTCGAGGGTAGAATGCCCCTGGGTTCTATCCCAAATACTGCACAAAAAAAAAAAAAAAAAGATACAGAATAATCTTGACACCATTAAGCCTCTGGTGGATCCTCCCTGATCACACCTCTCTCCTTTCCATCCAGCTTAACTGTTATCTTGAATTTTGTATTTATCATTGTCTTGATTTTTATTACATTCTTATCAAACATATTTTATTACATTCTTATCAAAAATTTTGTTGGATCTTATTTTTTAAAAAAAGATAGTCTCTGAGAATCCTACTTGCTCTTTTTAGGCCAGTACTGCCGCCCCAGATTATTTGGCCATGGGAGACATGCTCAGTGTAGCACCTATTACTATCCGGTTTTCAGGAAGCTGCCTGGGAAACCTCAGTGTCCCCAGTGCAGAATGAATTGCTGAGAGGGCCTGGTGGACAGGCGGACTGAGGCCAGATTGTGGAGAGGCCTGAATGGTGTACAAGGGAAATTGAATTTCATCCGGATGCTGTCAGAGCCATCTGCTCTATTTTAAAGAATGTGACATAGTCTGACCCATTCTTCAGGAAAGTTTGTTTGACACCAGAAGACAGATTAATGTGGAGAAAGACCTCAGGTAGGAAAGCTGGTTAGAATACAATTAACAACAGCCCCGTAAATGATATGAATTGGGGCAGCTGTTGAAATTAGAAAATATATAAAGCATTTGAGAAGGGATTTCAGGTATGTTTCCCAAAATTGGTGAGGATCAGAGATAAGAATAACAAAGAGGAGACAACTCAGAGCATTTGAATTTACTCATGGTGTCATTAGGGGAAACAAGAAAAGTCAGGAAGAACTGACTTTGTAGAAAACAATAGTATTTTTAGTTTGGGCCACCAAATAAGTTGTATCATCTTGTCAAAAATATTTATTTCTGAACTAATATTTGAACCTCAACATACTAAAATCATAATAAAATCATTTACTGTGCTGGGTATACAATGATGAAACAAAGTCCCCATGGCAGAGTAAATAAGTAAGAGGCAAAGTGGACCATGAATAATTTTAGTATGTTCAAGTTCAAATAATAAAGATTTTTAACAAGTTAATGAAAAAAAGGTGTGGGCATACATACTCAAATGTAAAGTCAGGATAGCTCAGTTTAATAAAAAGGGATATGTACTAATGCACAAGGAGCAAATATCTGTTTACATAATTTTAAATACGGATGCATAATTGGAAGACAAAATGAAATGTGTGATTTCTGCTTTGCTCTTGGAAGATAAACAATATTAGGGCTTTCACCAAGAAATTACAGTTCAGGAACCAAATAATGGGGCTTTAGGCCCCAACACTTCACATACTATAAACAGAATTAAACAAACCTACCTAGCAAGGATCGGGGTGGAGGAAAAACACTGTCCCAAGAGAGGTGTGGGCTGCATAAAAGGTACAAAACATAAGGGTATTTCTTGGTTTTGTATATATGTCTGAGCCACATAAAAGTGTTTAAGAACATCTTAGAGTATATACAATATATACAATGTTGACGGAGCCAGTAAGCACCAACCCATGAGAAACTATTGTTGTATTTTCAGGAATTTTGTGAGTCAGTTATGAAACACAGATGTTACTAAAATAAGTTCTAGAAATTTACACTTAAAGTTTTAATCCAAAGGCAAGAAATACTCAAAACTTACCACTGTCTAATTATGACTCTACTTTTTATGCCTGGCATTTTCTGTATGACAGGAATACTTACAATGAAGTGCTTGGTACTACACGTCTCTACCACCTCCAGACTCAGGTACAACTGGGAGCATTTATAGCACAGAAATTGGCAAATTCTAAAAATCATGCTTTAATTTATTATTTTGATATGGAAAACGTTTTAGGTAGAAGGAGAAAGGAGCCTGGGATTTGGTCAAAACCCAGGTAGGGAATGGATTGTGAGGGGGTTTTTAAGACATAGAAGTACTTCATATTTTAGTCTTAGTGGAAAAGAGAATCATTGAAAGCTTAAAGCAGAAAAATGATAGAATCTATGACTTTTTAAATCTTTCTCTGTTGACTTTATGGAAAATGGACTCTTGGAACATGGTAGCCTACTATGGTTGTTCAAGAAAAATATGATTATAGGGATCTCTCCTAAGAGAGACTGTAAGTATGAAGAATAAAAGCAAATTTTGGAAATAAAACTGTCAGGGTAGACATTATGTACAGGGAAACTATCTGATAAACACTAGGTATACAATCATCAAACTGTAATCCTTGAATGTAATCTTTAAGGATTTAAATCTTTAAATCATTCAAATGTTTAAATGTATAAAACTTGAAGCTTGAGATATCAATAGGTTTTACTACTTGATTCAAATCTTTTTATCAATGACTTTCATTCATTAATAAGAAGTGAAAATAATAAACCACTGGGTATTACAAATGTTTCCTCAGAATCTAATTCTAACAGGTACTGAGAATTCCATCATAGTCTGACACCTCCAAAATATATGCCCTTGTTTCGCCAAATTCATCTTGCCTTTTTGAATTCCTGGCTCCTTCTCATTCTTCAGATCTCAATTTATACACCATTACTTAAGAGAGACCTTTCCTGAGAAATCTAAGACTATACAATAGGTTTTCCTCTTTTGTTTTTCTAATTAGCAAAATACTTGTTTTCTTTGTCAGCTTATAATTATTTTCTCATTTACTTAATGTATTCATTTATAAAGCCTTTCCCCTCACAAGAACAATAATAGTTCCTATCTTATTCACAAATTTTATACACACCAGATTTACGCAAACACTAGAAAAATTTCTTTATTAAAGATGCTTTTGTTATTGATAAAATTCAATCAATTAATTTATAAACTATCACTATTACAATGGAGTTAATGGATTTTTTTAAAATCTTTGACTTCCTGACCAAATTTTTTAGCTGCTTTGGTACTATGTAGATGTTGTCAAACACTGTAATTAAATTGCCTTACTGTTTGTTTTCAGAATGAATTATCCTGTTATTTTTATATTTTATGTCTAGAAATTATTCTGATGTCTTAATTTTTTGAATTTTTGAGAAACTTCTTACAACTATTCATATTATTCATATATGGCTTATAAGACTTGTAAATTCATACAATGCCAAAATTCTGCTGTAATACAAAGGTCAAAAGTTTTTGACAAAGGTCAAAAGTTTAGACACACACACACAACTATGTATGTATATAAATATATGTATATATTCAATATATATATTCTCTATGTACATGTGTGCATGTGCTTATATCTAGATATATGACATTGTAGAAATAGAGCCTCTGGTATTTTCATTCAGATGTTTGACGTTATGTAGCTACTATAATCCAATCATCCACATGCTCATGATCACTATGGTGGTTAATCGATGAGTATAATCAAAACATTTTTTGCAATCAAGATAGAGTACATATATCATTTCTCCTTGATCTAGCATATTAGATTAGCTTAAAAAGGATTTGGTTTTAAGTAGGACATATTAGTCATTATCCACTAAGTACTTTCTTGTCTTCAAGTTTTTTGCAAATTGATATCAAGGTTTTCCACCAGTATTTTCTTAAATATCCAAGTGAAGGTTACTTGTCTGTTCTGCTTGTTATATGACTCGTGACTTCATTTAGTCCTCTACTGGTGATATATTTTCCTGTTAACACCTCAAGAGAAAATCTTTAGGGAACTTGGCATATGAATAAGAAGAATGCATTAAAACCAAGGTTGGTGGAGTTGTTTCTATTATTAGAGCTTCTACTATAATTTTCTGCCAGTATTTTGAATGCACACTGAATGCTTAAAAATGCCATTGCCATTCTTAGTTGTATATTTAATAGTAGATTTAACAAGCAAGATTGTGAAAAAATCCTTAGTTTATTGCTTTCTATAACCACTAAATGTGGTGGAGTCTTCGGTTCTTTTAAGTGAGCATGACCTAGAAGCACTAAAATGTTGAAAATGTTAAAAATTCTAGATTTTCATTTTAGATATGGATTAAATTATATGTAACAGAAAATTAAGGGTGTCTCATGAATTATGTGATGATTACACAAAAATATGCCCTCTCGTAGCTGAGTTAATGCATTTAAAAAAAATCAAGCTAACTGTGCCTATTGCTATTCTAAAAGAAAGCTTGGTGTACAAAGAAATAGGCCAAACATAGTATATGCCAAACACAGTATAGGCTCACACCTGTAATCCCAATACTTGGAAGGCTGAAACAGGAGAAACACAGGTACAAGAGCAGTATCAGCAATTTAGTAACTCAGCAAACCTGAGGAAATCGTGAATCAAAGTAAAAAATAAAAAGGGCTGAGAGTGTAGCTTAGAGGTTAAATCTCCAGTAGAATTTAAAAAAAAAAAAAAAGGAAAGGAAAGGAAAGAAATAGGGATGGATTTAGAAGTCCCATAGATCTCATTTGAATTTTATCTGGCCCCTGGTCCACCTATAATTTATGTGACCTTGACAAAGAATCTAAGCTATTAGAGCCAGTGTTCATCATCAGTAAGATTACCTATTTCCTCAGTTTCTAGTAGGCTTAAAGAAGATGGTGTAAGTAAGCTCAGCACAATGTCTGACACATTGTAAATGACAAATAGCCATTAAGGTCCAAAGATTTATAGGTTTTCTAAGAATATGTGGGAAAATCTGCTAAACCATTCCAAAGAAATTGTTTTGCTCATTTTATCAGCATAGCACTGATGTAATGTCATCGCTATTATACAGTCATTTTTAGTTTAATGAAATATAATATATATGTATACACACACACATACACACACACACATACACACATATCTATATATATATAGATAGATAGATAGATAGATAGATAGATAGATATATTCAGTATTATCAGATCAGATCAAGTAGAACTACCCATGGAGGGTATTAGTAGTACATTATTGAGTTCTGAGATTACTTCTGGACATGGTTCAAACAATATTCAGATCTCAGACACAAAAAGAAAAGTTAATGCAGACTATGACCAAATGGCTGAATTAATGAATTGACATCATTCATACATATCAGATTTGTTTAAAGTGATGTATTGCCAAGTGTTACCCAAGCCACAAGTCGAATCTGGAACCCCGTCTACTCACAGGGCTTAAATAGTGAACCTCAATGTTTCTTGGGATTTTGTCAATAGGTTATAAGGCAGCTTATGACCCTAAATATGATTGTCTCCATTAGGAGCAATATAGAATATAAAAGGTCTATGAAGTCAGAGCATATTGGTCACCAAAATATCCCTACCACTCAGAAATAAAGCAAATACACAGTTGGCCATTCAAAAGTTTTTGCCAAATGAATGAATGAATGAAATTTAAATTCAAAAACTTTTGAAAATCAGTCAGCCTGCAGAGTGGTTGAGCTGTGAATTTTTTCCAGCTAAGGGTTAAAGAGAAGCCTAGTTCCCTGTTGGTTCAACTTTGTGGTTTTGAAATGTTCTGAAAATGTCTGTATATAATTTCTTGCTTTAATAAGCACAGTCTACTGAATATAACTGCATCTTTCAATGATGTGATGGATCATTGAAGCTTTAGGATTATCATGCTAAATCCATCCAGTCTCATCTTTCAATTGCAGACGTAGATGTGGAAGGAATAAGAGTTGGAATGAAGGAAGAATGGCCTTGAAATACAAATTTAAGACTTTATTTAAAATAGATATCTGCTATCAGGTGTTTAGATTCCAGATATTTTATTGAAAATCCACATGAGAAAAAATATCAATATTTTCTAGGAATCAGCTATATGGTACCTGGATATTTTTTACTATAATGAAACTTTTATTATTACCAAGTAGCTTCTTTTATTTCAAAAACTGTTTGTGAGTGCCTGTTGTATATAAGATGACACATGTGTTAGACCCTAAAAACAGATTATAGTAGTACTAGGCCTCTGTACTTGAAACTCTTATAGACATTTAACTGTAATTCAATACAAAATCATTTAACTGCAATTCAGTATTAAATAATCTCTATAATAATACATAATTATATGAAACTCTGGTTAACTAAAGTGATTACTCTGCTTAGGAGAACTTTCCAAACGCAACATCATGTGAGATAAATCAAAGTGATGAGTAATAGTTCATAAAGACCAAGGCCCTGTGCCCATAAAACTCCAAGCAGCACCAACCACACTGCACAGAAATGGTGGCTCCTGAACTTATCTACCTGGGTAGAATTCTTTATGTACAATAAGGATGTCTTCAGATTTGAATAATCAGAATGCTAAAGAAAGTAGCTTTCATAATAGAGGCTATTTTCAGAAAATTCAGACTTGAGGAAAGTGTCCCAAGTAGTTCAGGCCAGGGCTATGTCACCCAGAATTTTTTCATTACTTATCTCTTTTGCCATCAGCACATGGTTTCTACCCTTGGGTTCATTATCACCTCATGGCTTATAAGATAATTTCCAAAGTTCCATGTGTTACCACAGCTAAATAAAAAAAGAAAGTTGAGCATCTGAGAAGGCTCCTTAAATATCTCTTTTTAGTTTTTATTTTATTTTTATATTTCCTGATTTATCAAGGTATAACTAACAGATCAAAAGTATATATTTACAGTCTAAAAAGTGACATTTTGATATATGTATATAGTGTGTAATAATTAAATCAAAAGTAACATACCCATCAGATCACATACCTATTTTTTCTGTAGTAGGAACATTTAAAATCTACTCTCAAGTGTACAATATATTATTACTAACTACAGTCACCAGGCTGTACAATAGATATCCAAAATTTATTAACCCTGCCTACATGACACTTTATACTCTTTGGCCGATATCCTGCATTGCCATCCCTCCATCGTCCCTTTTTTGTGGTACTGGGGGTGGAACCCAGGGGCTTTCTACCTTCAGGCTATACTTCCAGACCTATTTTATATTTTATTTAGAAACAGGGTCTCACTAAGTTGCTGAGAGCCTCACTAAGTAGCTGAGGCTGCCTTTGAACCTGTCCAATCCTCCTGTCTCAGCCTCCCAAGCACGGGGATTTCAAGCATGCGCCACCATGCCCAGTGATCCCTCCCCTTTTTAAGGGAGCGAAACTCCTTCACAGAAATCACCCAAAAAAATTTAGCCATATGTCCCATTACCAGAACTTATGAGCATTAAAAAATGCAACAGAAATTGGAAGATTAGAAAAGCATGTAATACTTTTAACCCCAATTTTTTGAAGCAGTCTCTACAAGGAAGAAAAGCAAAGGGGAAAGCTTTTGGGTAGAACTCCCAGTGTATTCAAACTATTCTAAGGTTGAAAAATGATTAAGCCAGGCTTGGTGGTTCATGCCTCTAATCCCAGCTACTAGGGGGGCTGAAGCAGGAGGATGGCTAGATAGGGCAATTTAGCAAGACCCTGTCTCAAAGAATAAAAAAGGGCTGGGTATGTAGCTCAATGGTAGAGTCCCACTGGGGTCAACCCCAGTTATGAGGAAGAAAAAGAGGGAAAAAGAAAAGAAAGAAGAAGGAGGAAAAGAGGGAGGGTGGGAGGGAGGGGGACTTTTGGACTCCAGATCTAAATATTTTAACAAATACTAGGGGGGGTGTCCATATTTGTTAAAACTGTACATGGTTTCAATAACTTTTAGTATTTTATTTTCTTTCTTCCTGTCTCAGGAGCAGTGCATTTCTACTAAGCACCCTGTTATTTTATCAAGATAACTATGAGATATGTAATATTATAGTTTATTGCAGAGGAAAAATTGGAGCAAAGAAGTATCAAGAACATAGCTAGCCAAAAACCTAAATTATGACATCTGGATCATGATAGAGCAAGTTTTATCCTATAAATTCTTACATTTTTATATTTGCATAGTATATGATGATACAAACATAGCACTATAACTTATAATAATTCCATATATTATAGTATGGATTTATATTATAATGATAGTGAATTCCTGCCAAATTTTAAACTGACTAGTATAGTCCAAAGAAAACCAATCAACTTCATAGCAATTATTCATTATAGCCTCAAAAATAATGCTATTCAACAGAGTATTCTTTACTCCAGAAGTTCACCATCTTCCTAGCATGATACAGTTCCTGAAAGAAAGAGTTGGTTGTCAGTGTGAGAGGCAGAAGAGTTCAGGAAATGACCTGGGTATGAGGGCAACAGAGTACATGGGAAGCAATCCTGAAGATCAAGAACTGTGCATTCCTTGGACTCCTTTTCTTCCTTTTATGCACATGTGGATAAATTGCCAGCAAGTCAAACAAATATATTTTCCAGGAGATAAGATGAGCCACAAGAAGCTAAGATGTACTTCATCCCTGGGGGAACTGCGTGAGCCATTTGTAAACTCTCTCGGAAAGGCTCTATGCTCAAGATCAATTGACTTAACACTGGATAGCAGCAACCCTGGTCACCATGGTGAGCAGGGCTCTAGCTATAATGACAAGGTTCAGCTGGACAGATCGCAGAGAGAAATTCTTTATGAACAATACAGGGTTGGCACCCTTACACACTCATTTCCAGCATGTTTCTGGAAGTTAGAGGCAATTCAAAAGATAGTTTCTTTGAAGACAGAATAGAAACTGGGTCATTTCATTCTGGGTCTTTCAAAGATTGCTCTTTTAAACCAGGCAAGGTACTAAACAGCTCCCAGTGTCTGTAGCTATAATTCAGGACTGTGGCTGTATGTTTACTTGACCTCATTTCCAACATGAAGAATTAGCTAGTAGACAGAATTTCCCCAAAGCAAACACATTGGTCAGGGCAGAACCCAATCAAGCAGAGTCCTAATTTAGTGTGCATCTAAAGACTAGGAGAGGTAGGATAAGTTTGCTTAAGATGTGATCAAGAATTTGTAAACTGAGTGTGCCAGAGAAATGTGGATGGTCCTGAGTTATAGATTATTCAGTATATTTTTTTATCATGAAAAGCAATGTGTAGTTGTTAAAAGTCCTGTTTCAGGGTAGGCAATGAGATTTTTTTATTTTCCTTTATTTTGGCAGTGAGTTTTTTTACTAACCCATTTACACTCTGAAAATGCAAAGATTATACACTGGCTACAGATTTATGACAAACTCCAAAAATAGAGCCAAATGGTTGATGTGAAATTTTTTCCATATTTTCTTTATTTAGATGTGGAAAATATTGAAAACAGTGTACATTTAGATTGTGCTTCGTGCCCTTTTCCCCCCATTCTCCTTCCCCTCTCCCAATAAAGAGTGTCCAGGTTAACCATGCTACATTTATACTATTACACATATTCAGATGTAGCTCCTCCATTGAACAACCTCATCTTTCTTCCTCTCCTACCCTTCCATTCTAGTTTTGATGAGATTTCCCCTCCATTATCTGGAGTCCCTCTGGTATTACCACTACTCCCTAGTTTGGGCATATTAGAGAAAACATATGTCCCTTCTCTTTCTGTGCTTGACTAATCTTGCTTAACATAATGTTCTCCAGTTATTTCTATCTTCCTGAAAATTTATTCTTCTTCATAGCTGAATAGAATTCCATTGTGTGTATTTCCCATAATTTTGCAATCCACTCATCTGTTGATGGAGATCTAGGTTGGTTCCATATTTTGGCTATTACAAACTGTGCTGCTATGAACATGGGTATGCCTATGTTAATGTCGTTCTCTGAATTCAAGTCCTTTGTAAAGATACCCAGGATGGGTATAGCCAGATCAAATGGTGGATCTATTTCCAGTTTTCTCAGGAATCTCCACACTTATCTCCATAGAGGCTGAACTACTTTGCACTCCCACCAACAGTATAAAAGAGTTTCTCTTTCCCCATATCCTCGCCAGAATTTGTTGTTGTTTGATTTCTTTTTGCTTGCCACTCTGATTGGTGTTAGATGGAATCTCAGCATAGTTTTGATTTGCATCTCTCTGATGGCTAGTGATGTTGAACGTCTTTTCTTGTATCTATTGGCCATTTGTATCTCTTCTTTTATGAAGTTTCTATTCAGTTCAGTTGGCCATTTCTTGATTGGGTTGTTTAGCTAGTGTAGAGTCTTTTGAGCTCTTTGTATATTCTGGATATTAGCCCCCTATCAGAGTGGTGGCTGGTAAAGATATTCTCCCATTCTGTAGGCTTCCTCTTTAGGTTTTTGATAGTTTCCTTTAATGAGAAGAAACGTTTTAGTTTGATGCAATCCCACTTGTTAATTCTTGCTTTAATTTCCTGTGCTTTAGAAGTCTTGTTGAGAAAGTTACTGCCTGTGCCTATATGTTGAAGTGTTGATTCTATGCCTTTCTCTAATAAATTCACAGTCTCTGGTCTAATTTCTAAGTTTTTGATCCATCTTGAGTTGATTTCTGTGCACGGTGAGATATAAGGATTCAGATCTAACTTTCTACAAATGGATAGCCAGTTCTCCTAGCACCATTTGTTGAAAAGGCTGTCTTTTCTCCATCATGTGGGTTTGGCCCCTTTGTCAAAGATCAATTGACTAAAGATGTGTGGGTTTGTTTCTGTATCTTCTATTCTGTTCCACTGGTCACTCTGACTATTGTTGTGACAATACCACACAGTTTTTACTACTATTGCTCTATAGTATAATTTGAAGTCTGGGATTTTGATGCCTCCTGCCTGGTTCTTGTTGTTGAGAATTGCTTTGGCTATTCTGGGTCTTTTCTTTCTCCATACAAAATTCATAACTGATTTTCCAGGTCTTTGAGAAATGTTGTTGGTATTTTAATGGGAATTGCATTGAATCTATAGATCACTTTTGGCAGAATGGCCATTTTGATGATATTTATTCTGCCTAACCATGAGCAAGGGAGATCTTTCCATCTTCCAAGGTCTTCTTCAATTTCTTTCTTTAATGTTTTGTAGTTTTCTCTGTAGAGGTCTTTTGTTAAGTTTATTCCTAGGTATTTTATTGGTTTAGAGGTTACAGTAAATGGAATAGTTTTTTTTTTTATTTCTTTCACTGTGGATTCATTGCTGGCATAAAGAAAAGCTACTGATTTCTTTAGGTTAATTTTGTATCCTGCAACTTTGTTGAATTGGTTAATCAGCTCCAGAAGTCTTTTGATTGAGTTCATTGGATCTTCTAGATAAAGAATCATACCATCTGCAAATAAGGATAGTTTTAATTCCTCTCTTCCTATTTGAATTCCTTTGAATTCCTTCTCTTGTCTTATTCCTGTGGCAAGAGTTTCAAAGACTATATTGAAAAGGAGTGGTGATTGTAAGAGTGCTGTGAGGAACATCCCCCTCCCCTTATAAAATTAAAATGTTAGGATATTTAGAATAGACCTGCAAGTTTCTGCTTCTGTAAACCTGCTTGCTAATATAGAATTAGGTTAGAGTAACCTTGTAAGTTCCTGCTTTTGTAACTGCTTGCTCAAGTCCTGGCTTCTGTAAACTGCTTGCTTATGCTTGCTTATGCCCCATTTGCTTTAATGTTAAAAGTTGTTTTGATCTAAGAACCTGGTTTGCTGTTAGAAATTGTTTTAAGGTTAGACTTGTCTTTTAAGACCCTTGTTTTGATGTTAAGAGTTGTTTTTAAAGTTTGAAGTGTTTTTGAAATATTTTAAAGTGTTTTAAAGTATGAAACTATTTTCTTTCTTAAAAGTGAGTTCTAAGCCGGGCGTGGTGGCACACACTTGTAATCCCCGTGCTTGGGAGACAGAGACAGGAGGATCGCGCAGGTTCGAAGCCAACTGTGCATGCTGGCTTAGGAGACCCTGTTTCCAAATAAAAATGTAAAAATAGGTCTGGGAGTGTAGCCCGGAGATAGAAGGGCTTCCAGGAACCCCAGTACCACCAAATAAATAAATAAATAAATAAATAAATAAATAAATAAATAAGAGTTCTAAGCCTATCATCACCTTATCTATAAGCAAACATCTGGCTTTTACAGCCTGGGCTAGAGGTTACCATAGTAACCGAGCACATAGAGATAGTCATTCCTTGGCGGGCTGTGATGTAGAGAGGTTGACCTTTAAATCTATTTGCTATGATTCAAGTATGCAGTGTGCTTTTTAAAAAATTATTGGTTGTACTTATTTACCTTTTTATTAGATTGGCTGTATCCTACCTTTTGGCGGGCCGTGACGTGTGTAACCACTCCCTTCAGGGGCTATAAATATAGAGCCTGAAATGTGTTCAGGGTCGACTCTGACCACTTGCTTTCTGTTTGTGAGGCTGAATGCTGGCTCGGCCAGGGCACTCCCTGGTAGCCACCCGGACAGTTCCTCTAAGGACAGTTAGGTTTGTGAAAGAGTTTCGACCCTGGCTTGCCAGTTGGAGCTGCAGCACTATAAACTCTGCGTGTGATTTACATCCTTGGTGTGTTCTTCGTTATTTGGGGAAGGGGTGACTCTTGGACCCTAACAGTGATAATGGCATCATTGTCTTTTCCTGACTTTAAAGGGAATCCTTGCAGTTTTCCCCCATTCAATATGATGTTTGCTATGGGTGTATTGTATATTGCCTTAATGATGTTGAAATACGAAATATGCGGTGCTGGGGATGGAACCCCAGGAGCATTCTACCACCGAGCTACACTCCCAGCCCTATTTTTTATTCTTTATTTTGCAACAGGGTCTCACTGGGTTGCAAAGAGACTTACTAACTAGCTGAGGCTGGCCACAAACCGCAATCCTACTGTCTCAGCTTGGATTACAAGCGTGAACCACCATGCCCAGCTTTTTGATGTGAATTTTTAATCAAACATTTTATTTTAAATTGATTATAACTTGACATGCAGTTATAAGAAATAATAAAGATAAATTTATAAACTCTTTACCCAGTTTTCTTTAATGTTTAATCTCCCATTATTTAAAATACAATATCACTGTTGGACATGGTGGCATATGCTTGTAATCCCAGCATTTGGGAGGCTGAGACAGGAGGATCACAGTTGAAGGACAGCCTCAGCTATTACTTAGTGAGGCCCTTTGCAACTCAGTGAGACCCTGTTTTAAAATAAAATATAAGAAATGGGTTGGGGGTGTAGCTTTGAGGTAAAATGCCTCTGGTTTTCATCCCCAGTACCACAAAAAGTAAATAAATAAATAAATAAATATCACAACCAGAGTTAACATTGATAAGCCCCTTTAGCCTTGTTTAGATTTCCCCAGTTACAGATATACTCTTTTGTATATTTTTGTATTGTGTATGTGTGAGTGTGTGTGTGTGTGTGTATGTGTGTAGCTGAATGAAACTTTATATAACTATCATCACAATAAAGACAAAAAAACTGTTCTGTTACCTTAAAGACCTGTCATATTCCCCTAGATAATGTTTTAAAGACCTGTGAGGGGAAAGCAAAGACTATTTCATGATTTAAATTGTATGAGAAACAAATTTAATTGAAACAAAACTATGCATTTTAAATACTTATTTGCAATTTTCTCTTTGATTTCTCTTGTATGTACAAATTTCCTTCTGGATTGCTGAAAATATAATTAATCTGACCCTACACAGTTCCAGTATTTTCACATGGTCATTTGAAGATATATACTTAGTTAATAACCAATTATTTTCATTATAAAACATATGATCCATAGATTACATGCCTGGATTTATCCTAGAGAAAGCAAAAAGTATGTTTACCCAGAAACTGCATTAAATAATCATAGCATCTTATATTTAATAGCCAAAATTTACAAAAAGTTTAAATTTCCTTCAATGTATGAATATATGAACAAATTGTGGTACATCCATACAATGGAATACTGTTCAGCAAAAGATCAGAATAAATATTGATACACACAAGTTGTTTGTATCTCAGGCAGTATGCTGAGGGAAAAGAAAACAACCCAAATGCATCCTATGTGATTCCATTTATAAAACATTTTTAAAATGACAAAATTATAGTCATAAAAAGTAACAGTAGTTGCCAAAGGTTGGGAAAAGATCATGACTCCCAAGGGAAAGCACAATAAAGTCCCTTTGTAGTGGTGGAACGCTTACTGTCTTAGTTCCAGCTGCTATATCAAAACATCATAGATGAGGTGTCTGAAACAACAAACAGAGCCGGGTGTGGTGGCGCATGCTTGTAATATCAGTACTTGGGAAAGTGGGATAGGAGGATCTTGCAAGTTCAAAGCCAGCCTCAGCTACTTAGTGAGGCTCTCAGCAACATAGTGAGACCCTGTTTCCAAATGAAATACAAAATAGATCTAGGAGTGTAGACCAGAGGTAGAAGGTCCCTGGGTTCAACCCCCAGTACCACAAAAAAAAAGGTGGCGCATGCTTGTAATCCCAGAATTCTGGAGGATGAGACAGGAAGATCCGTTTGTGGACAGCCTCAACTACTTAGTGAGGCCCTCTGCAACTTAGTAAAATCAGACACTTAGTTTACAACCTCCTGGCTGGCCAATCTGTTCCCTCTGTCCTCATTCTTGACCCCCCTTGATGCTCCAGTGCTTTAGTTGCTCCTGTCCATCAGTCTCGGTTGGTTTGTGTTTCTCTACTTTTGTTATATCTCTTGACCTTGAACATGTTCCCTCCACCTAGATGACATTCCTTTGTCACCTAGATGTTCAAATACCCAAGGTAAACATATGGGTAAGCACTATGGTGTAAAGAACCCTGAATTTGAAGTTGGAAGTATTGGGGATAAAATTTCACTTTGACCTTTTACTACCTTGAGGGCTTTTAATAAGGGCAAATTATTAAACTTGTTTGAATCTTAGTTGACTTCCACAAGAACTCTGTGTACTAATTTCACAAATTCTTGTTCTAAAATTGTTTCAAACTAAACACACAAAAATAAAGCAAAAGGTTAGCTATGCCAATTTACAGAGAAGTCAACTAAGATTCAAACAAGTTTAATAATTTGCCCTTATTAAAAGCCCTCAAGGTAGTAAAAGGTCAAAGTGAAATTTTATCCCTAATACTTCCAACTTCAAATTCAGGGTTCTTTACACCATAGTGCTTACCCATATGTTTACCTTGGGTATTTGAACATCTAGGTGACAAAGGAATGTCATCTAGGTGGAGGGAACATGTTCAAGGTCAAGAGATATAACAAAAGTAGAGAAACACAAACCAACCGAGACTGATGGACAGGAGCAACTAAAGCACTGGAGCATCAAGGGGGGTCAAGAATGAGGACAGAGGGAACAGATTGGCCAGCCAGGAGGTTGTAAACTAAGTGTCTGATTATAAGATGGAGTGATTCCTGACCATGACAAATCCTAGAAATGCCCCTAGAAAAGAGGTTAGTGGTCAAATTCTACTAAAAATAAAGGTCAGGTGCCGGAGCCAGCTGGCAAAAGTATGGGTTCCAAAGAGAGGAGTGAGGATGAAAGAATTCAATTCTAATAATTTAATTCAAAGAATTTTAATTCAAGCATGGAAGGATCGCCAGTCCACTCCCGGGGCAATATCTCTACTGGCCAACAACCGGGTTTATTCTTTTGTGGTTTTTTATACAGTTTCTAGGTTCAGGTTACCCCAGAATACAAGCAAGACAAGTCCAAAGTACATAACACGAGGCAGGTCAAACAATACTCTGGTGCAACACAAACAACACAAACCTAATCTTAGCTCAGACAGAACAATAGCATCATTAGTTCTGAGAGTCTTAATTACTTTGAAACCTCCATGACCCCAAACCTTGTTGACTCTGGGCAGAAGGGCAGTCAGAAGTATTCTTTTAGTAAAGATAAGGGGAAGACCTTAATGGCTCCCCACAGTCAGGGAGTGCGAGATGGCCAGAGATCTAAAATACTAGAGATCCAGAATTGGGAAAGAATGGGACAGACAGAAAGACAGAGCTTTATCCTTCTCAATATAATCTTCTTGAGGATAGGCACTTTGCTTTATTTATGTTTGCTTCTCCCATAGAACCTATAACAATGCCTTAAATTTAGAGATTCCATAATATTTCTGAGCTAATAATGTTCTCATGCCTTGGGAAACAAAAAAAATTATTGTCTTGCTTAGCCACTATTTTCCCATAAAGGAATAGTTTTGGTTTATTAACATGATTAAAAATAACAAATTCAATTTTTAAAATGTCTAAAATAAACATGAAATATATTTATTTTTGCTTAAATGGTCATCTCGTATTATATATTATGAAGTAAATATTGTTCCATAGATTTCTAATTAACTCTAACATCTTCTAATATATGAATACCTATATGAATATAACTATACATATATCTTTTCATTCTGAAAATTAAAAATATACAAAGTACCTAGAGTTGCTCTGCTATAGTCTTGATTTTAGAGTTATTCTATAAAATATGATAGCTACTAGCATCTTTTGGCTGTTGAGATTTAAATTTAATAATATAAAATATTTAGTTCCCCAGTCACAGTAACACATAACAGGCTAGAGGCTCAATAACTATATGTATCCAATAGTTACTGTGTTGGTCAGTGCAGATATAGAACATTTCCATCATCTCAGAAAGTTCTGATGGACAGTGCTGCCTATAGTCAGCCATGACTCACTAATTTACCTTTCTGAACCCTTTTCCTCCTCTCTCATGCCATCATGTACCAGAAGAAGTACAGCACTCCAAGCCTCAATTGGCCCCTAATATTAAAAATATAACTTTTTGTAAGTATCATTTATTAGGCTAGTTTTAGCACCATTATATAAAATGGGACTATATTTGAACCTAAAGTCTTTTAAATAAAGGTTTATGAATATATATATATGGGGCACAATAGTACACACCTATAACCCCAGCTACTCGGGAGGCTGAAGTAGATGGATTCCAAGTTTGAGGCCAGCCAGTGAAACTTCATCTTTATGCCGGGCATGGTGGCGCACGCTTGTAATCCCAGCTTGGGAGGCAGAGACAGGAGGATGGCGCAGGTTTGAAGCCAGCCGCGCTGGCTTAAGAGACCCTGTTTCCATATTTTAAAAAGTATAAAATAGGTCTGGGAATGTAGCACAGAGGTAGAAGGGTTTCCAGGAGCCCCAGTACCATAAATATATATATATATATATATATATATATATATATATATATATATATATATACTATGTACCATAATGATAGGCAGAATAATGAGTCTGCCCAGGCTGGCTGGCTACATTTTAACCTCCAGAACCTATAAGTATGTTATGTTAAACAACAAAGAAGTAAGGCAGTAGATGGAATTTAGTTTGCTAACCAGATGACCTTTATCCTGGTTTATCCAGGAAGGCGCAATGAATCACAATGTCAGTACTGCAAGTCTCAATGGACCCCTGATATCTGAATTATAACTTTTGGTGTTAGTTTCAGAGTGATGTAATGTGTAAGAGTTACACCACTAACTCTGACCTCAGAGTTGGTGTCAGAGTAGTGTAATGTGAGAAAGACACAAGCTATGATGGGCTCTGAAGATGGAATGAAAGCATGAGAGCCACCTGCAGAACTGGGGAAGACAAGGAAACAGATTATCCCCAGATACTCTAAAGAGGAACATGGCCCTGCTGGTGCTTTGATTTTAGCTTATCCAAAGTGATTTTGGATGTACAAACTCCAAAAGTGTTAAATAACAGACATATTATTTTAAACTAGTAAGTTGTTGATAAATTGTTTAACTGCAATAAAAATATATTACAAAATTTTAAAAATTCAATATACTTTATATAACTCTTATTCAGTTCACTTTATTAATTCATTCATTTTTCTTAGAAGTTATAGGGAAGTAAGTTTTAAAAGAATTAGTGAGAGCTGGCCGTGGTGGCACATGCTTGTAATCCCTGTGCTTGGGAGGCTGAGACAGGAGGATCGCACAGGTTTGAAGCCAGCCCCAGCTACTTAGTGAGGCTCTCAGCAACTTAATGAGACCCTGTTTCCAAATAAAATATAAAATAGGTCTGGGAGTATAGCCCGGAGGTAGAAAAGCCCCTGAGTTCCAACCCTAGTACCACACACACAAAAAAAAATTAGTGATGCTTTAACTCTCAAAAGTCTTTCCCTTTTTATTCCCTAAAACTTTTAAGCTTCCTGGCTAGCCATGTGACCAAAATGTCATACAAAAAGTGGAAGACTGAGCAGAGGAAAACCGTAGACTTTGAGCTAAGTCTCTACATGCACACTTGCTAGTGTAGTACAATTGTTTGCCTGGAAATGACACTGAGGTTTTTAGTACTAAGGACAAAATTAGCTAACCTATTTTAATTTAGGAAAAGGACAAGGAAATAATATAATCTTTAAGAACATTAGAAAGTTATGTGCAATTCTATTTGCAATAGCAATAAAATAATTGTCCTAGTATGTCCAATTACTGAAATTTATGTTATCAGATAACATTTTACATTTTACCATTTTTTAAATCCCTGTGCTTCTAGAGATAAGTGCTGAATATTAGTATCAAAATAGAAAATAAAACCTAATATTATTGAAATGAGAAAAATTTCCAGGGACATGCAAAAATATGACCTAGAGCTCTCATATGGCCCTCCAGAAGATTATGATTTAATGAGGGCAAAGCCATTGCTTTACATCTCCAAAACTCACATATTTATCCCCATCTGTGCCTGTCCAAAATTTCCATATTATTTACTTTGTTTTTTGAGGATTTAAATGATAATGTTAAAATACAGGATTGAGAAAAGAAGGAAAGACAAAAGAGAAATAGAAAGAAGGAAAGGAAGGAAAGGAAGGAAAGAAGGAAGGAAGGGAGGAAGGAAGGAAGGAAGGAAGGAAGGAAGGAAGGAAGGAAGGAAGGAAGGGGGAGGGAGGGAGGAAGGAAGGGAGGGAAATAATGGAGATGCTTCAATTGTTGGCAGAAGAAATTAGATAGCATATAATTTCATGGAAGCTGGTAGAAAAATTATAGACTTTTTTTTGCTTAGTGTTTTTCAGCAAATCTCTTCTCACTGTACTTATTAAGAGCTCTGAATTTCCTGCATCCACTCTCAGAGACTCTGAAAGGCTCTGTATTTTGTCTATTCTATACACAACTACCTATTACACACTTTAAACTCAGACTGTCTAAGACTGAACTATTCAAACCTGCCCCTTCTCACATTTTTCCTGCCTCATCTACTCAAGCCAAGAACCTCAGTTTTCCATGGATGGTCCGCTTCTTCTCCCCTCACCATTTCTAACCCATCACCAAATCCTTACACCTTCTCCTTCTCTGGATCCATACGCTCTATGCCATATTTATTTCCAGAGCTTCCACTAACCTCATTGTTAAAGAATATAATTAGTTGATGATTCTTGTTTAAGCATTATTCAAGATCATCAAGACAGTGGTGCTGGGACCACTGCTATGGGGTTCTACAGTAGGGAATCAACTCCAAATAAGGAACAAAAAAGTAGAAATTTATAGGGAGCAGAGTGTGTGGGAGTCAGTTGATGGGAGACTACTAAGAGAAAACATCACAGTGTGTGTGTGTGTGGGGGGGTTCTGGCTACACCTACATAAGAGGATTCTTGCTTAAGACAGGTCAACTACTTTGCTGGTAGTTCTCAGAAACAAAAAAGGCAAGCAGGAAGAATTACAATACCTGACTTTAAACTATACTACAAAGCTACTGTAATAAAAACAGCATGGTACTGGCACAAAAACAGATACACAGACCAATGGAGCAGAATAGAAGACTCAGAAACAAATTCACACACTTACAGCCAATTGATTTTTGACAAAGGGGCCAAAAACATACACTGGAAGAAAGATAGTCTGTTCAACAAATGGTGCTGGCAAAACTGGTTAATCATATGCTGAAAAATGGAAATAAATACCACTTTCTCATCCTGCACAAGAGTCAATTCAAGATGGATCAAAGACTTGGAAGAGACTAGAGGCTCCTTGAAGAGGGCATAGGTCCAACACTGCAACACATAGACACAGATAAAAACTTTCTCAATCAGAACCCAAAGGCAAAAGAAACTAAAAGGTGAATTAATACATGAGATAGCATTAAACTGAAGAGCTTCTGTTCAGCAAAGGAAATAGTCAAGAACCTCAATAGAGAGCCAACAAAATGGGAGAAGATTTTTGCCTCCTGCCCCTCTGATAGAGGACTAATACATAGAATATACAGAGAATTCAAGCAACTCAACACTAAAATAATAATAATAATAATAATAATAATAATAATAATCCAATAAAAAATGGACAAGTGAACTAAACAGACACTTCACAAAAGAAGAAATCCAAATGGCCAATAAATGCATGAAAAAATGCTCAACATCATTGGCAATCAGAGAGATGCAAATTTAAAACTACCCTGAGATTCCACCTAACTCCAACTAGAATGGCAATCATTCAAAACACAAACAACAACAACATATGCTGGCGAGGGTGCAGAGAAGTGGGAACTCTAAAACATTGTTGGTCGGATTGCAAATTAGTGCAACCACTTTGGAAACAGTATGGAATCCTCAGAAGAATGGGAACAAATTTACCATTTGATCCAGCAATGCCACTTCTGGATATCTACCCGAAAGAAAGGAAACCAAACTACCAAACCAATGTGTATCTATGTTCATAGCTGCATAATTCACCATTGCCAAACTGTGGAACCAGCCAAGATGTCCATCAACAGATGAATTAATTACAAAACTGTGGGATATGTACACAATGGAATTTTACTCAGCCATAAAAAGAACACAATTACCTCATTCTCAGGGAAACGGATGGAACTGGAGGACATTATGCTAAGTGAGATTAGTCACAAAAAATAAGAAATAGGATGCTTTCCTTAATATGTGAAAGCTAAGGAGAAATGGGTCATAGGAGAAACTCTAGATGAAAAAGGAGATTCTATAGAGGAGCAAATATGGCAACCTAACTGAGTGGATGGGAGGGGGGAAGAAGGAAACTCTCTAAAACACAGAATGTACTTAAACAAACATATCGATGTCAACCACTAAGCCAAGCATGGGAAGGAGCAGGAGAGGGAATGGGGTGAGGATGGGGTAGGGGATAACTGGGCGATATGTGCATGTATGTCTACACAAGTTTTTTTTTTAATCCCATTATGATGTATGAATACAATGCACCAATAATAAAAAAAAAAAAGACAGGTCAGCATGACCAAGGGGCATTCTTGGTAAACCAACTTAGCAGGGTTCTTTGCTAAAACTAAATTTCATAAGGAAATGCACAAATGGACTTTAGGAATTTTAGGAGATCGATTGACTCTTGGTTAAGCAGAGAATTGTTGCTATCAAAAATTATAATCAGTTTCTCCTAACCAAGCCAGGCAACATAAAAGGACATCATTTTAGTTCTTTCACAAAATATTTTTGCATGCTTGATATCTGAAAATCATTGTGGAAGACAAACTCTTTAATATCAAGAAATTTAAAAAATCTAGTGAGGAATAAATTAAGAAAGATAAAAATAACCACAGTTACCATTTTGGGGCATTGTCTATATCCTAGAGATTATTCTATATGCATATATTGTTTCTGATAATCATAAAACCCTACAATAATAGGCTTTATGCTCATTTTATAGATAAGAGACTGAGGTTCACAGAAGTTACTAGTTTGCTAAGATTTTACAATCCAGATAGACTTAAACCTGATATTCTTGATAACAGAAGCTATAATTTATTTTTTATTTTCTATAATGCTGGATTTAAAGAATTTCAGACAAAGTAGTGTTGGTTTTTTAGATAATAATGAACAATCTAAGTCAGAGAAAAGCTATAGCTTTTAAAGTGGCATTTATATTCTTTATACAGCTTCCACATAAAATCTTCTGGTTCTTTCTGTTTATTTCTATGAATTCTCCCTAATATACCTTGATCTTATTATTTCTAATTCCTCTAACATAGAAAATGCATGAAGTTCATGAGAGTTCCTCCATAAGAGTGTTATAAGAATTCAGTGAAGGAATGCCTATTGATTGCCTATCCAGGACTTCACAAATGGTAGACTTTATATAAGAAAGAGCCAGTAAGTCATAATGGCTAAGAAAGCTCTGGAATGAGCTTGCTTCTATTCCTTAATGCTGTGTGACTTCAGCTAAGTTATTTAACCCCTCTAAATCTTGGCCTTCTCAGAGGTAAAACATGACTAGTAATAATAATATCTATTTCATGGAGTTCCTGTGATTTCAATTGGATAATGCATGCTGAGCACTGAGCATAATTAGTAAGCACTCTATAAGTATTTGCTTTCAGCTGTCATCTTGCCTTCTCCCCAGCAAAACAGAGTTGCAATGAAAGTGTTAACAGGGAAAAGAGAAA